>NC_092709.1:351997588-352332119 GCF_047496885.1 Scyliorhinus torazame | reverse complement strand
TATTCGCGGGACACCATCGAGGAGACTGAGATGAGAAGAAAAGGGGGAAACGTTAGCCTAGTTATTGCTTAGAGCTCTCTTATATCTGGGGTTATGGGGAAAAGGGAGGAGGCCTTGGGTCACGGTCTGTGCGGGGTCTGCACGTTCTCCCCGTGTCCTCATGGGTTTCCTCCGGGTGCTCCGGTTTCCTCCCTGATGCGACCATCAATTCACACGAGACGATTAGAAGAAGTGAACAGTGGTTTTAATCAGCTGGAACTGTGCCTGCCTGCGACTGCTCTGTGCTGAGTGCCGCCTACGGGCTGCAGATCTATATACCTCCCCCGAGGGGGCGGAGCCATAGGCGGAGCCCACAAGGACATCAACATAATACAATATAATACAATGCAATACAGTGGTGAATTGTAGCAGCAATACGTTCACCACACTCCCACAGTCCAAAGTTGTGCAGGTTAGGTGGGATTGGCCATGATAAATTGCCCTTAGTGTCCAAAGATGAGCAGGTTAGGTGGAGTTGTGGAGATAGGGCGGGGGAGTAGGCCTGGGTCGGGTACTCTTTCAGAGGGTCGGTGCAGACCTGATGGGCTGAATGGCCTCCTTCTGCACTGCAGGGTTTCTATCATTCTATGAATTCTAAGGATTCATTGACTAGCTCTGCCAAAGAGGTAGCAGATTCACAATGGGCCAAATGGCCTCCCTTCTGGGATTCTACATTGATTGCAAAGAATCTTGCATTGGTGCAGGTATTGCGAAGAGAGGTGCCTGGAGTCGGCGAGGGGGAATTAAGAATTCAAGGTAAATCCCGCACGGTCAGTGAGGAGCTGTGCTTAGGTAGAGGCACTGGTTGGAGAACTGACACAGCAGTGATGTAGCTGGAATCTCAGCCCTGTGCTCACGTCAAGTAAAGCTCCATGTATCCGCTGATCAAATTAGTCCTTAATTATCAAGGGGGGCTGAAGAGAGACAGACAGAGTCAGAAAGTAAGAAGGAGAGAAAGAGCATGACAGTGAGGGAAACAGTGCAGGAGAAAAGAGAGGGACAGAGCGAGATAGAGAGGGAAACAGAGAGAAACAGGGAGGTAGAGAGAGAGAGAGAGAGAAAGAAAGGAAGAAAGCAATAGAGCAAAGAAAAAACATTCACAAGAGCAACAGGAACAGGAGTAGAGCACACCGCCCACCGACTCTGCTCTGTTATTGAATATAATCATGACTGATTTTGGGCTTCAGTTGAGATTCAATTACATTTCCCGCCACTCCGTTCCCTATATCCCTTCATTCCCTGAGACACCGAAGGTGTATCTCGACCTTAAATAAATTGAGTGATGGAGAACGAACAACCCTCTGGGGTTCAGCATTTCAAACATTCACAACCCTTTGAGTTATCCATGACGATGGCGATAATGTAGACATACTGAACTTTTAAATGTGGTTTCAAAAATGGACATACAAGCCACAGATGGCCCAGGATGTAAATTCAGTCAATGGCCGAATTGCTGGTGGATGACACGAAGAGAGAGACCCAATGGAATCACACCCTATTTCCAGACAAGGACAGATCAATAGCTCAAAGGCTACACAGAAACTAACTGCCACCTCCTGTGGAGATAATGTGAGCCGATGATCATCTCGGTGGAAATGATATCGTGTGAGCAAGGCCCTAGATTGGTTTGTGTACTTTTGGCTTCCAGGAATATGTAAAGGCTTGGAGAAACCCCAACTGGGAAGCTTGGTCTTGTTGACTATTGCTGGGTGTGTCAGAGTTTGCGACACAGGAGGAGAGACATGAGCAGTAGGCACATGCAGGCGACTCTTTCTCTCCGATAACTGAAGCGAGCCGCAGGTGATACAGAAACAGGGCCACTTCTCAGCCAAACCGCAGAACACTGAGATCCTGAAACCGACTATTCACCTGCTGAAGTCAGCACTACCGGAGTGCAATATTCCACCATTTCCTCTTCACAGAAAAGTCAAAGACTGATTGGTATTTATTTAAAAGATTTTTTGGTTTCATTTCTCATTTCTGATCTGTGTGAATGCATATGAATGTGTTTTACCATTTTCTCGCATTTAGTAATTAATCAGCTCATGATTTCTTTAACTCAAGAAGGTCTGGTTAAATTGTCTCCTTTTAAAACATCAATATTGGGTTGGGAAGATGTATCCACGAGGGAAGGGATCCCTTTTTAAATTCAACTTGTTGTGACTGACCGAGGGGACTGAATAGAGTGAGGGAGCCACTTCGCCCCTCCTCCCCATGATAACAAGTTTGTAGAGTCTCGCCTGGGGACTGGTCATAACAGAGTGAAGACACCTCATCTCCATCGTATCCCGAGACTGTGCATTCTCATAAACTAGCACAATCTCTCGGCATTTACCCATGTGAATCTTGTATGTTTCAGCGAGATCGCCCTTCATTCTACTGAACTGCAGAGAACATAGACTCAATTTACTCAACCTCTCATCATAGGACAACTCTCTCATCCCATTGACCAATCCAGCAAATCTTCCTTGTACCGTCTCCAAGGCTGGTAAATCCTTTCTTGAATACTAATAATCATCTTTACTGTCACAAGTAGGCTTACATTAACACTGCAATGAAGTTACTGTGAAAAGCCCCTCGTCGCCACATTCCGGCGCCTGTTCGGGTACACAGAGGGAGAATTTAAAATGTCCAAATTACCTGAGATCACGTCTTTCGGGACTTGTGGGAGGAACCCGGAGCACCCGGAGGAAACCCACGCAGACACGGGGGGAACGTGCAGACTCCGCACAGACAGTGACCCAGCGGGGAATTGAACCTGGGAGCCTGGCGCGGTGAAGCCACAGTGCTAACCACTGTGCTACCGTGCTGCCAATGTGGGGACCAAAACTGCCCCCAGTATTCCAGACGTGGCCTCACCAAAACCCTGTACAACATGCCGTTTGCCTTCCAAATCGCTTGCTGTGCCTGATGCTAACTTTCTGAGCTCCTTCTACAAGCACACCCAAGCCTCTCTGAACAGCAACATTTACAAGTTTCTCACCTTTAAAAAAAGTTCTGCTTTTTTATTCTTACGACCCAAGTGAATAATTTCACACTTACATTACACTGCCATCTTGTTGCCCACTCGCTTAACTTGTCTGCATCTCTTTGTGTCCTCCCCTTCCCACCTAGCTTTGTATCATCAGACAGAGAGGAAAACTAAAAGAGGGAAGTGCAGGGACAGAGGGAAAGGGGGGGAGAGTGATAGAGTGAAAGAGAGAGCGAGCCCCAGAGAGAGACAGATCGACAATCAGAAAAGGTTTTAGTTGAGGTGGGGTGAGAGGCAAAGTTCACACACTAACCATTATCGCACCAGCCTGACGGAAATATCGGCCGGAATTCTCCTGCTGTTTGTTGGCAGCGGTTTTCTTTGGCGGAGTGGGGTGACTTCAATGGGAACTCCCATTGATACGGGCGGGAATAGAGAATCCCGATGCCAGTGAACGGCGCACCGTTTCCCACTGCCGAGAAATGCGCAGCTGGAGGGCCGGAGAATCCCGCCCAACATTCCCGCCGTCAATGCAACGTGAATTGTCACCTGTGTTGATTTGTTGTAGATTCTTGTTCTGCCTCTCTAGGGCTTTCCGCAGATCCATCTTCTCAGCGTGTTCCTCCTCCACCTACAATGTGTCATTGGGTGACCAATCAGAACAGATCCTTACACTATAAACACCAGTAGAACTTTAATGAACGGAATAAGCGATTGGTCCAGGAATTGCCAAAGATTCTCCTGGTGGTGTCCCACAGCACCAGCACGATGGGCCAGATAGCTTGCTGCTGCGCTGTAAGGTTCTCTGATTCAATAATGCTGGCCTCTGAGTACAGAGTGAACAGCACCCAGACAACCTACCTTAACCCCCCCCCCTCCCAAAGACAGACATTGCATTTCCATACTGCCTTCCCAAACTGCAGGACGTTCCAAAGCACTTTGTGAAGTGTTGTCACTGTCGCGATGCAGCCAAAGCGGCAACCAACGTTTGCACAGCAAGATCCCGCAAACAGTAATGCAATAGAACATCAGCTTCTCTGTTTTTCAGCGACTTTGGTCGAGGGATAGAAATGAGCTTGGACATCGGGAAGTCCTCACTGAAATAGTGCAACAGGATCTTTAATACCCAGCTCAGTGGGACGATGGGGGCCCTTGGTTGAATATCTCACCTTGAAGGCAGGTGATTGGTGCAGAACCCCTGCAGTACTGCACTGGGAGGTGCCAGACTGGGTTATGGTTTCCGGCCATGGGCATTGAACCCGCAATCTCGTAACTGAGAGACAGAATTACTACCCACTTCTACCCAGCATCAACTCACCCAAGCCAAATAGTGACCGACTGCTCTGAGAAATGTTACCGTATTCTGACTATTGTGTTAGTCCAAATCTAGTTACAACTTTGGGAGTATGGCAAGGTACAGAACCTCCAGAGATTCCACCCTCAACCTGATCATCCAGATTACTAGTGGAGAAGATTATTTCCACCCATCATGTTTCCTCTATTTAACCAGAGATATGAGATTCTCCATCTCCTGATTAATATCCCCACTCTGAATAAAATAAATAATAAAGGTGTGTCAGGGTTCAATTTTCTCATTCCAATGCCTTGCACAATTAGCTCCTCACGGACAGTTAGTTAGTTGCATCTGCCTGGGTGTTAATTACAGCTGCCAATCTGAAGGGTTTAGTGCATTGGGATTCCATCCACTGAAATTCTACCCAATGCACATGAATGGGATGAATTTTCATTCACTGAGCTCCTCCTATACAATGGAATGAATGAGAAGGGGTTTGAGTTCATTAGGATTCTGTATAATGTGGGTGAATGGGAAAGGGTTTGGGATGTGAAAGAGTTTGGGTCCATTGGGATTCTGTTCAATGGGAGTGAATGGGCCTGGATATGGGTCCATTGGAATTCTGTAAAATGGGGGTGAATGGAGAAGGGATTTGGAACCATTAGCATTCTGTTCAATAGGAATGAATGGGGAGGGATTTGGGTCCATTGGGATTTGCATAGTGGGAGTGAATGGGAAGGGATTTGGGTCCATTGGGATTTGTATAGTGGGAGTGAATGGGAAGGGATTTGGGTCCATTGGGATTTGTATAGTGGGAGTGAATGGGGAGGGATTTGGGTCCATTGGGATTTGTATAGTGGGAGTGAATGGGGAGGGATTTGGGTCCATTGGGATTTGCATAGTGGGAGTGAATGGGAAGGGATTTGGGTCCATTGGGATTTGCATAGTGGGAGTGAATGGGAAGGGATTTGGGTCCATTGGGATTTGTATAGTGGAGGTGAATGGGAAGGGATTTGGGTCCATTGGGATTTGTATAGTGGGAGTGAATGGGGAATGATTTGGGTCCATTGGGGTTTGTATAGTGGGAGTGAATGGGAAGGGATTTGGGTCCATTGGGATTTGTATAGTGGGAGTGAATGGGAAGGGATTTGGGTCCATTGGGATTTGTATAGTGGGAGTGAATGGGGAGGGATTTGGGTCCATTTGGATTTGTCTAGTGGGAGTGAATGGGGAGGGGTTTGGGTACATTGGGATTTGTATAGTGGGAGTGAATGGGAAGGGATTTGGGTCCATTGGGATTTGTATAGTGGGAGTGAATGGGAAGGGATTTGAGTTCATTGGGATTTGTATAGTGGGAGTGAATGGGGAGGGATTTGGGTCCATTTGGATTTGTCTAGTGGGAGTGAATGGGGAGGGGTTTGGGTCCATTGGGATTTGTATAGTGGGAGTGAATGGGAAGGGATTTGGGTCTATTGGGATTTGCATAGTGGGAGTGAATGGGGAGGGATTTGGGTCCATTGGGATTTGCATAGTGGGAGTGAATGGGAAGGGATTTGGGTCCATTGGGATTTGTATAGTGGGAGTGAATGGGGAGGGATTTGGGTCCATTGGGATTTGTATAGTGGGAGTGAATGGCGAATGATTTGGGTCCATTGGGGTTTGCATAGTGGGAGTGAATGGGGAGGGATTTGAGTTCATTGGGATTTGTATAGTGGGAGTGAATGGGGAGGGGTTTGGGTCCATTGGGATTTGCATAGTGGGAGTGAATGGGGAGGGGTTTGGGTCCATTGGGATTTGCATAGTGGGAGTGAATGGGGAGGGGTTTGGGTCCATTGGGAATTGTATAGTGGGAGTGAATGGGGAGGGGTTTGGGTCCATTGGGATTTGTATAGTGGGAGTGAATGGGGAGGGATTTGGGTCCATTGGGATTTGTATCGTGGGAGTGAATGGGGAGGGGTTTGGGTCCATTGGGATTTGTATAGTGGGAGTGAATGGGAAGGGATTTGGGTCCATTGGGATTTGTATATTGGGAGTGAATGGGGCGGGATTTGGGTCCATTGGGATTTGCATAGTGGGAGTGAATGGGGAGGGATTTGGGTCCATTGGGATTTGCATAGTGGGAGTGAATGGGAAGGGATTTGGGTTCATTGGGATTTGTATAGTGGGAGTGAATGGAAAGGGATTTGGGTCCATTGGGATTTGCATAGTGGGAGTGAATGGGGAGGGATTTGGGTCCATTGGGATTTGTATAGTGGGAGTGAATGGGGAGGGATTTGGGTCCATTGGGATTTGTATAGTGGGAGTGAATGGGAAGGGATTTGGGTCCATTGGGATTTGTATAGTGGGAGTGAATGGGGAGGGGTTTGGGTCCATTGGGATTTGTATAGTGGGAGTGAATGGGAAGGGATTTGGGTCCATTGGGATTTGTATAGTGGGAGTGAATGGAAAGGGATTTGGGTCCATTGGGATTTGCATAGTGGGAGTGAATGGGGAGGGGTTTCGGTCCATTGGGATTTGTATAGTGGGAGTGAATGGGGAGGGGTTTGGGTCCATTGGGATTTGTATAGTGGGAGTGAATGGGGAGGGATTTGGGTCCATTGGGATTTGTATAGTGGGAGTGAATGGGGAGGGGTTTGGGTCCATTGGGATTTGTATAGTGGGAGTGAATGGGAAGGGATTTGGGTCCATTGGGATTTGTATAGTGGGAGTGAATGGGGCGGGATTTGGGTCCATTGGGATTTGCATAGTGGGAGTGAATGGGGAGGGATTTGGGTCCATTGGGATTTGCATAGTGGGAGTGAATGGGAAGGGATTTGGGTTCATTGGGATTTGTATAGTGGGAGTGAATGGAAAGGGATTTGGGTCCATTGGGATTTGCATAGTGGGAGTGAATGGGGAGGGATTTGGGTCCATTGGGATTTGTATAGTGGGAGTGAATGGGGAGGGATTTGGGTCCATTGGGATTTGTATAGTGGGAGTGAATGGGGAGGGATTTGGGTCCATTGGGATTTGTATAGTGGGAGTGAATGGGGAGGGGTTTGGGTCCATTGGGATTTGTATAGTGGGAGTGAATGGGAAGGGATTTGGGTCCATTGGGATTTGTATAGTGGGAGTGAATGGAAAGGGATTTGGGTCCATTGGGATTTGCATAGTGGGAGTGAATGGGGAGGGATTTGGGTCCATTGGGATTTGTATAGTGGGAGTGAATGGGGCGGGATTTGGGTCCATTGGGATTTGCATAGTGGGAGTGAATGGGGAGGGATTTGGGTCCATTGGGATTTGCATAGTGGGGGTGAATGGGAAGGGATTTGGGTTCATTGGGATTTGTATAGTGGGAGTGAATGGGAAGGGATTTGGGTCCATTGGGATTTGCATAGTGGGAGCGAATGGGGAGGGATTTGGGTCCATTGGGATTTGTATAGTGGGAGTGAATGGGGAGGGATTTGGGTCCATTGAAGTTTTGTATAATCAAAGGGAATAGGAAGGGGTTTAGGTCAATATGGATCCTCGACAATAGAAGTGAATGGGAAGGGGGTGAGTCCATTGGGATTGTGTGCAATGAGAGTTAATGGGATAAGGTTTGCATCCATTGGGATTGTGGATCATTGGAGTGAATGGAATAAGATTTGCGTTGTTACAGTGGGAGTGGATTTGATTCACTGAGAATGGATGTGAATGTGGGAATGGAAAGGGATCAGTGCAATTCAATGTAATTAAGACAATTCCCAGTGTGAGCTCAGCAGTGCCTGCTCAATATTACAATGGTTTGACAAGTGACAACATGCCCCAGCCACAAGTGGTTCAGTAAGTAAAACACTTACCTGTTTCACCAACTCCACCAATCGGCTCTCCATCTCTTGCACCTTGTTGACCAGCTGTCTCTTTTCCTCCAGGAGGTCGGAGATTCTTCCCTGAAATTCTGATGATAAAACAACAGGTTCATCAGCGAGGGTATAATGAAATGAAAATGAAAATCGCTTATTGTCACGAGTAGGCTTCAATGAAGTTACTGTGAAAAGCCCCTAGTCGCCACATTCCGGCACCTGTTCGGGGTGGCTGGTACGGGAGTTGAACTGTGCTGCTGGCCTGCTTTGGTCTGCTTTCAAAGCCAGCGATTTAGCCCAGTGAGCTAAACTAGCCCCTAAGCAGCATTGATGCTACTTTGCGGCTTCTGAATCTAACAGATCATTCTAGAACTAGAGGGGACAATGCAGACATCGGGTGGGAATTCCAGGCCCTGCGAGCGGAATCTTCCAGCCCCACCGAAGCTGACCCCCACCGCGGCAGGTCCCCAGTGGCAGGACGCGCGAGTCCCCAGTGGCAGGACGCGCGAGTCTGCAAAATGATACAGACATCAGACGATGCCACCAATGACCAAGGGGGAGCTGTTGGAAAGTCACGGCTTTTGTCTTTAAGGAGTGTGAAGTATTGGATGTGATAAGCATAGAGCGAGAGGAGGTGTTAAGGAGTTCAGCTTCCTTGAAAGTGGATAGATCGCCAGGGCTGGGTACACTGTACCCCCGGCTGTTGAAGGAAGTCAGGAAGGAAATGCAAAGGTCTGACCACCATTTTCCAATCCTCACTCGATACAGGTGTGACGAAGGTTTGCTAATGTTGTACCATTGTTTAAAAAGAGAGCGAGCATAGACCAAATAATTACAGGCCACTCAGTCTGACCTCAGTAGAGGGCAAAATATTAGAATCAATTCTGAGAGACAGGATGAAGAGTCAGTCAGAAAGGCATGGATTAAACAAGGACAGTCAGCGTGGATTTGTTAAGGGAAGGTGAATATTTTCAGGAATTAACAAGGTAGATTGACGAGGGAGGTGCGGCGAATGTGGTCTACGTTTTTCTTCTTCACAGCACGTGGGCGTCGCTGGCCAGAGCGCTGCATTGCCCATCCCTAATCGCACTCGAGAAGGTGGCGGTGAGCTGCCCTTCTTGAACCGCAGAGGTCCACGTGATGTAGGTACACCCACAGTGCTGTTAGGGGGGGAACTCCAAGTTATTGTTATTCGTGGCTTGTTATTCGGCTGGCACAAGCATGATGGGCAGAGTGGTCATCTTCTGTGCCATAAATCTTTCTACGTTTTATGCATATCGGAAAGGGAAGAACGTGCAAGGATGGGGGGGGGGGGGGGGGTAGGGGAAAGGACGGGGGAGAGGCAGTGTGTGAATTGCTCCTTCAGAGAGCCAACACAGGCTCGATGGGCCGAATGGCCTTTTTCTGTGCTGTGTCAAGTCTACGATTTTGTGATCCTCTGAACTATGCTTGGCCCAGCCCTTATTCAGTTGCCTCTTGGGAATAAGAAATAAGGGTAGGACATTCAGCTCTTCGGGCCAGCTCAACCACTGGAAGACTACACCCAGCAAAGGCCAATGGGCCTCATATTCCTCCGCAGGAGGTCTTTATAATCAGCTCACAGGAGCATCACTGGGACGGGCAGCATTTATTGTCATTCCCTCATTGTCCTTTGGGTGGGGTGGTGGGCCTTAAATACAAGCAACTTGAAAGGGCAATTAAGAGTCAACCATACTTCTGGAGTTCTGGAGTCACCTCTGGGCAAACAGGATAAAGATGGCCAATTTCCTTGCTGAATGGGCATTTGTGAAGCAGGTCCGTTTTCATGGCTATTTGGTCGTTCCGACATCACCGTGACTGAGACGAGCTCCAGATTTAGTTAATTGAGTGAATTTAACTTCCCCTAGTTGCCACAGTGAGATTTGAACCAGGAGGAAGCCCACGCAGACACGGGGAGAACGTGCAGACTCCGCACAGACGGTGACCCGAGGCTGGAATTGACCCCGAGTCCCTGGCACGGTGAGGCAGCAGTGCCAACCACCGTGCCATACCTACTAACATAACCCTACTGGGAATGTCTAACGCTACGATCAGAGAGACAGATAGAAGCAGACTGGTTCCACCAGCTAAGGGGGTCAAAAACAAGAGGGACACAGGCACAAGGTGAATTATAAGAGGTTTATATCGAGGTGAGGAGGAGATTCTTCATAGAGAGAGTTGTGAGGCTGTGGGAATCACTTCCCGAAGCCTCAACACATGGTTGAGGCAGATTAACAATTGAAGATTAGTTTTGAGAGGTGGATGAAGGAAAAGGGGTTGAAGAAGACAGTGAATGGAATTTGAATTGATGTGGAGGGTAGACAATAGCATTGTCTGGGTGGGCTGAATGGTCTGATTCCATGTGACGTATTTTCATGCCTCCCATGAAGAACAATGAATGCAGAACCTTGTTCATGCTCCTGATTTTGCATCTTGGTTGATCTGTTTGACCTTTGTACACTGGGCAGAGCACCCTCGTGGGACTGAATGGTCTATGTAATGATATGCAGAATATCATTTGTGTATATAACATAACAACCAAACTGTACATAAACATGCATGCATAGATTACAATTCTAGCATCTGACCACACATGGCGTGGTGACAGGAGTAGGTCACTGGAAGACAGGCCACATGGGATGCATTCTAGCATCCGACCACAGGTGGTGTGGCGACAGGAGTAGGTCACTGGAAGACAGGCCACATGGGATGCATTCTAGCATCCGACCACAGGTGGTGTGGCGACAGGAGTAGGTCACTGGAAGACAGGCCACATGGGATGCATTCTAGCATCCGACCACAGGTGGTGTGGCGACAGGAGTAGGTCACTGGAAGACAGGCCACATGGGATGCATTCTAGCATCCGACCACAGGTGGTGTGGCGACAGGAGTAGGTCACTGGAAGACAGGCCACATGGCAGACAGGACATATTGCCCTGGACAGCACAGGGACACAACCTGGACAGCAAGCACAGAGTACAGTCGCATATCGAGCAGCTCCTGAATCAACAGTAATTAGCCGTCGTATCCAACTGTAATCTTAGTAAACACCATAGAAACCCTTTAGTGTTTTAGTTAATTAATAAACAGTTTTGCTCATTTACAAAGCCGTATGTTCTCTAATCACTTCAACGACAAAGACCTCGCCATCAGTGCACACAGAAAACATTACAGCCTACTCCTGCATCTATTTCCTGCTTACTTGCTGCATTACCTGTGACCTGGAGTTGATAACGAAAGTCGGGGTCAGCAGTGGGGTCAGCGTCTTCGAGGGTCAGGTGTGCAATGTCGCTGGGGAGCGTGTCCCAGGCAGGCTGCAGGGCTTGGCTCAGGCGCTGGAGTTTCCGGTTTTCTTTGTTCAGCTGGTGGAAGGAGCAGAAACAAACCACAATTTTCCCACAGTCTCTCCGGCCTATGGAAAACCTGCCGCATTATTCGCAACCCCCTCTGGCAGTATGTAGGAGGAAGCAACCGCTGAACTCCTCCACCTAACCTGTGATTATAGGGTGTTACAGTGGGAGACGGCCGGTGGCCATTCACCCCATCATGCCTATGTCAGCCCTTTTGAAGGGCTGTCCCAACAGTCCCTCTCCCCCCCCCCCCCCACCCCCGCTTGTTCCCCTTTGCACTGCATAATTTCCCCTTCAAGATCTTCCCAATAGGAAGTTGCTATTGAATCCGCGTCCACTGTCCTCTCAGGCGATGCCTTCCCGAGCAGAACAACCCGTACTCCATTCGGATGACTCCTCATCTCCTACTTGCTGCTTTTGCTAATTGTAAATCTCTTTCCTCTGGCTACCTACCCCCCTCTTACCAGTGCAAACAGCTTTTCTGGATAAAACCCCTCATTGTCGTGAACACCTCTGTTCTGAACCTACAGAGTACAATCTATTTTTTAAATTAAAAAATAAATAAATTTTAGAGTACCCAATGAATATTTTCCAATTAAGGGGTAATTTAGCGCGGCCAATCCACCTAACCTGCACATCTTTGGGTTGTGGGGGGCGAAACCCACACAAACACGGGGAGAATGTGCAAACTCCACACGGACAGTGACCCAGAGCCGGGATCGAACCTGGGACCTCGGCGCCGTGAGGCAGTGCAGAGTACAATCTTAAGGAGTAGGTAAGGGTCTGACGGTGGATAGACATTTAAAGAACACATGGATGAACTTCAACAATTGTCAGGCACAAGGGAAAGACGGGGAAGGTGGTTCAACCATGGCAACAAGGGAAACCAGGGGCAGTGTAAAGCCAAAGAGGAGACATATAGATTGGCCGGATAAAGCAGCAAGCCTTAGGACTGGGAGAGATTAAAACTCAGAACAGGAGGAGAAAGGGTTTAATTCGGAAGGGGAAAATTGAATATGAGAGTAAGCTTGCAGGAAACATAAAAATAGACTGCAAAATCTTCGCCAGATATGTGAAAGAAAAAGACTGGTGAAGACAAATGTAGGTCCCTTACATTTAGAATCAGGTGAATTTATAATGGGCAACAAAGAGATGGCAGACCAGCTGAACAAATACTTTGGATCTGTCTTCACTGAGGAGGACACAAAGAACCTTCTGGAAATACTTGGGGACAAAGGGTCCAGAGTGAAGGAGGAACTGAAGGAAATCCATATTAAGGATGGAATAACTGAGCATTCGGAAAGCGGGGACTGGAACGGTCCAGGTCAGCAAGGATTCACGGAAAGGAAATCATGCTTGACACACCTTCAGGAATTTTTTGAGGATGTGACCAGTAGAGTGGACAAGGGTAAACCAGTGGATGTTGTATATCTGGACTTTCAAAAGGCTTTTGACAAGGTCCCATCAAGAGATTAGTGAGCAAAATTAAAGCTCATGGTATTGGGGGTAATGTATTGATGTGGATAGAGATCTGGGCCTGGATTCTCCCCTACCCGGTTGGGCGGGGGGTCCCGGCGGGACGGAGTGGCGGGAACCACTCTGGCGTCCGGCCGCCCCAAAGGTGTGGATTTCTCCGCACCTTTCGGGGCCAAGCCCCGCGCCGGAGTGGTTGGCGCGCCGCCAGCTGGCGGGAAAGGCCTTTGGCACCACGCCAGACGGGGCCGAAAGGACTTCACCAGGCGGCGGCTGCTGACGTCATCCCCGTGCATGCGCAGTGGAGGGGATGTCTCTTCCGCGTCGGCCATGGTGAAGACTGTGGCCAAAGCGGAGGGAAAAGAGTGCCCCCACAGCACAGGCCCGCCCGCGGATTGGTGAGCCCCGATTGCGGGCCAGGCCACCGTGGGAGCACCCCCTGGGGCCAGATCGCCCCGCGCCCCCACCAGGACCCCGGAGCCCGCCCGCGCCGCCTTGTCCCGCCGGTAAGAGAGGTGGTTTGATCCTCGCCGGCGGGACAGGCATTCCAGCAGTGGGACTTCGGGCCACCGTGGGCCGGAGAATCGCCGCCGGGGGGGGGGGGGGGGGGGGCGCCGACCGGCACGGCGCGATTCCCGCCCCGCCGAATATCCGGTGCCGGAGAATTCGGCAACCGGCAGGGGCGGGGTTCACGCCAGCCCCCAGCGATTCTCCGACCCGGCGGGGTTCGGAGAATCCCGCCCCTGGTTGGCAGACAGGAAGCAGAGAGTGGGAATAAACGAGTCATTTTCAGAGTGGCAGGCAGTGACGAGTGGGGTACCGCAGGGTTCAGTGCTGGAACCCCAGCTGTTCACAATATACATCAATGATTTGGACGAAGGAATTGCGTGCAATCTCTCCAAATTTGCAGACGACACTAAGCTGGGTGGCAGTGTGTGCTGCGAGGAGGATACAAAGAGGCTGCAGAGTGACTTGGACAGGCTGGCTGAGTGGATTTGACTCGAGGAGTTGGGATGTCTTCGGCAGTTATGAGGGTGTTGGTGAGGCCACACCTTGAGTATTGTGTGCAGTTTTGGTCTCCTAGTCTCCCAATGAGGAAGAACATTCTTGTTATTGAGGGTGTCCAGCGATGATTCACCAGACTAATTCCCGGGATGGCAGGTCTGACATATGAAGAAAGACTGGATTGACTGGGCTTGAAGTCACTGGAGTTTAGGAGAGAGGGGATCGCACAGAAACATATAAAATCCTGATGGGACTGGACGATCAGCCATGATCATATTGAATGGCAGTGCAGGTTCGAGGGGCCTCCTCCTGCACCTATTTTCTATGTTTCCATATTTCTAATCCCAGCCCCTCCACATAACTGAAGTCCTTCGTTCCTCAAGTAAATCTCTTCTACACCCTGTCCAAGGCCTTTACATCCTTCCTCAGTTGTGACGTCCAGCATTAATCATGATACTTATAATGACCAGGAAGGCAGCGATTGGAAGAGCACAGAGTTTAATTAAGGTAACATAGGGTCTGCCCACGGCAGCGAGTTATTTACACTACACAGTCCCCGCTGGGAAAACCAACATGGTGGTCCCTGCTCAGGCCGGCTTTTATGCTCGGTGCTAACGAGCTCCGACTGGATAGCCTCCTCCCCCTAACTGGGAAGCTCGTATTCCACGAGTTCCATGGGGAGATCGACAATGGTTTCCCCTGGGTCTCGTGGGGGTTGTCACAAAACTCTGAGGCCTAACCTGGAACGATTCAGCCTAACTTCCTTCTGACCCTGTACCTCGATTAATAAATCTAAGAATCAAAACAAAAGAACAAAGAACAAAGAAATGAACAGCACAGGAACAGGCCCTTCGGCCCTCCAAGCCCGTGCCGACCATACTGCCCGACTAAACTACAATCTTCTACACTTCCTGGGTCCGTATCCTTCTATTCCCATCCTATTCATATATTTGTCAAGATGCCCCTTAAATGTCCCTATCGTCCCTGCTTCCACTACCTCCTCCGGTAGTGAGTTCCAGGCACCCACTACCCTCTGCGTAAAAAACTTGCCTTGTACATCTACTCTAAACCTTGCCCCTCTCACCTTAAACCTATGCCCCCTAGTAATTGACCCCTCTACCCTGGGGAAAAGCCTCTGACTATCCACTCTGTCTATGCCCCTCATAATTTTGTATACCTCTATCAGGTCGCCCCTCAACCTCCTTCGTTCCAGTGAGAACAAACCGAGTTTATTCAATCGCTCCTCATAGCTTATGCCCTCCATACCAGGCAACATTCTGGTAAATCTCTTCTGCACCCTCTCTAAAGCCTCCACATCCTTCTGGTAGTGTGGCGACCAGAATTGAACACTATACTCCAAGTGTGGCCTAACTAAGGTTCTATACAGCTGAAACATGACTTGCCAATTCTAATACTCAATGCCCCGGCCAATGAAGGCAAGCATGCGGTATGCCTTCTTGACTACCTTCTCCACCTGTGTTGCCCCTTTCAATGACCTGTGGACCTGTACTCCTAGATCTCTTTGACTTTCAATACTCTTGAGGGTTCTACCATTCACCGTATATTCCCTACCTGCATTAGCCCTTCCAAAATGCATTACCTCACATTTGTCCGGATTAAACTCCATCTGCCATCTCTCCGCCCAAGTCTCCAGACAATCTAAATCCTGCTGTATCCTCAGACAGTCCTCATCGCTATCCGCAATTCCACCAACCTTTGTGTCGTCTGCAAACTTACTAATCAGACCAGTTACATTTTCCTCCAAATCATTTATATATACTACAAAGAGCAAAGGTCCCAGCACTGATCCCTGTGGAACACCACTGGTCACAGCCCTCCAATTAGAAAAGCATCCCTCCATTGCTACCCTCTGCCTTCTATGGCCTAGCCAGTTCTGTATCCACCTTGCCAGTCCACCCCTGATCCCGTGTGACTTCACCTTTTGTACTAGTCTACCATGAGGGACCTTGTCAAAGGCCTTACTGAAGTCCATATAGACAACATCTACTGCCCTACCTGCATCAATCATCTTAGTGACCTCCTCGAAAAACTCTATCAAGTTAGTGAGACACGACCTCCCCTTCACAAAACCGTGCTGCCTCTCACTAATACGTCCATTTGCTTCCAAATGGGAGTAGATCCTGTCTCGAAGAATTCTCTCCAGTAATTTCCCTACCACTGAAGTAAGGCTCACCGGCCTGTAGTTCCCGGGATTATCCTTGCTACCCTTCTTAAACAGAGGAACAACATTGGCTATTCTCCAGTCCTCCGGGACATCCCCTGAAGACAGCGAGGATCCAAAGATTTCTGTCAAGGCCTCAGCAATTTCCTCTCCAGCCTCCTTCAGTATTCTGGGGTAGATCCCATCAGGCCCTGGGGACTTATCTACCTTAATATTTTTTAAGACACCCAACACCTCGTCTTTTTGGATCACAATGTGACCCAGGCTATCTACACCCCCTTCTCCAGACTCAACATCTACCAATTCCTTCTCTTTGGTGAATACTGATGCAAAGTATTCATTTAGTACCTCGCCCATTTCCTCTGGCTCCACACATAGATTCCCTTGCCTATCCTTCAGTGGGCCAACCCTTTCCCTGGCTACCCTCTTGCTTTTTATGTACGTGTAAAAAGCCTTGGGATTTTCCTTAACCCTATTTGCCAATGACTTTTCATGACCCCTTCTAGCCCTCCTGACTCCTTGCTTAAGTTCCTTCCTACTTTCCTTATATGCCACACAGGCTTCGTCTGTTCCCAGCCTTTTAGCCCTGACAAATGCCTCCTTTTTCTTTTTGACGAGGCCTACAATATCACTCGTCATCCAAGGTTCCCGAAAATTGCCGTATTTATCTTTCTTCCTCACAGGAACATGCCTGTCCTGTATTCCTTTCAACTGACACTTGAAAGCCTCCCACATGTCAGATGTTGATTTGCCCTCAAACATCCGCCCCCAATCTATGTTCTTCAGTTCCCGCCTAATATTGTTATAATTAGCCTTCCCCCAATTTAGCACATTCATCCTCGGACCACTCTTATCCTTGTCCACCAGTACTTTAAAACTTACTGAATTGTGGTCACTGTTACCGAAATGCTCCCCTACTGAAACATCTATCACCTGGCCGGGCTCATTCCCCAATACCAGGTCCAGTACCGCCCCTTCCCTCGTTGGACTGTTTACATATTGTTTTAAGAAGCCCTCCTGGATGCTCCTTACAAACTCCGCCCCGTCTAAGCCCCTGGCACTAAGTGAGTCCCAGTCAATATTGGGGAAGTTGAAGTCTCCCATCACCACAACCCTGTTGTTTTTACTCTTTTCCAAAATCTGTCTACCTATCTGCTCCTCTATCTCCCGCTGGCTGTTGGGAGGCCTGTAGTATACCCCCAACATTGTGACTGCACCCTTCTTATTCCTGATCTCTACCCATATAGCCTCACTGCCCTCTGAGGTGTCCTCTCGCAGTATAGCTGTGATATTCTCCCGAACAAGTAGCGCAACTCCACCTCCCCTTTTACATCCCCCTCTATCCCGCCTGAAACATCTAAATCCTGGAACGTTTAGCTGCCAATCCTGCCCTTCCCTCAACCAGGTCTCTGTAATGGCAACAACATCATAGTTCCAAGTAGTAATCCAAGCTCTAAGTTCATCTGCCTTACCCGTAATGCTCCTTGCATTAAAACATATGCACTTCAGGCCACCAGACCCGCTGTGTTCAGCAACTTCTCCCCGTCTGCTCTGCCTCAGAGCCACACTGTCCCTATTCCCTAGTTCTCCCTCAATGCTCTCACCTTCTGACCTATTGCTCCCGTGCCCACCCCCCTGCCATACTAGTTTAAACCCTCCCGTGTGACACTAGCAAACCTCGCGGCCAGGATATTTATGCCTCTCCGGTTTAGATGCAACCCGTCCTTCTTATACAGGTCACACCTGCCCCGGAAGAGCTCCCAGTGGTCCAGATAACGGAAACCCTCCCTCCTACACCAGCTGTTTAGCCACGTGTTTGTCTGCTCTATCTTCCTATTTCTAGCCTCACTGGCACGTGGCACAGGGAGTAATCCCGAGATTACAACCCTCGAGGTCCTGTCTTTTAACTTTCTGCTTGCTTTTCTCACAGTTTTCTCCCCGTCACCCTCAGAGGCATGTGTATGGACAACCCTCGCACTCTTTTTAAAGTTGCATTGTTTAGCTCATGCTGTCTTAAAATGCACCTTAACGGCGAATACTTCTGCGTTTTCACGGCAGGCTTTCTCAATCTCCAGCTGTGTCTCCAGCTCTTCCAACTCTGCGATAATCTGCATGGTGGCTGAACGATAAGGAGATGGATGTTAGTAAATCAGGAAGGTTACATTTGGCGAGAGTGCAGCGCTTCAGGATTATGCCAACGTCACAGGTTAAACTATGGGTCTGCACGCCCTGTAGTTCAGAAGGCCAAGGAGCGAGCGAGGCGTTTAGAATTTGCTTTCTGCCCATTCCCAGGCTGCGTGGCAAAGCCTGGCATTTATTGCTCATTCCTGGCTACCTTTGAGCCTTGTTCTCTGAGGAAGTCACCAACTCCGAGGTCCTGGAGTGTGTTAAATCCCCCAGCTTGCACTCATCGCTAAGCCAGCAATGTCTGTGCTAGCTCAGTCATGCCCACCGGATGGATGACAGCAGTAAATCCAAGGCCTCCTGCGCAGTGATATGCCCGCTGGGTTATGGCCTTATCGGCATCCATACCTCCGCTACAAGGGCACCTACAAGTGAGAAATGAATATGGCGGCCATTGACCCTGTCATCTGGGAGACACTGGCTGAGGGCCCCCTCTGGGGAAGGTGGTGGCACAGTGGTATATTGGCACAGTAGTCATTGGACCAGTAATCCAGAGGCCCAGGAGGGTCCAATCCCACCAGGGCAGATGGTGAAATTTGAATTCAATAAAAAATTGGAATTAAAAGTTTGAAGATGACCATGAAACTATCATTGATTGTTGTAAAAACCCGTCTGGTTCACTAATGTCCTTTAGGGAAGGAAATCTGCTGTCCTTACCCGGTCTGGCCTACATGTGACTCCAGACCCACAGCAATGTGGTTGACTTTTAAATGGCCGAGCAAGCCATTCAATTCAATAAATGCTGGCCCCGGGATGAAGGTGTCGCTGGCCAGGCCAGGATTTATTTCCCAACCCTAATTGCCCTTGAGAAAGTGCAGACTGTTTGGAGGGGCATTGGTTTGAAAAGGCTCAGAGGGTGGAGAAGGGGGCCCAGGGAGAACAGGCCAGTGACTCGCGCACCTTCCCAGCCCACTGCCCCTGCAGTGAGTGCAGCAGAGGCTGCCAGGCCAGAGTGAGGCTTCTGGGCTGCACCAGGCCCAGCCCAACACACGGCTAACCACCGTAGTGCAAACTATCATCTTGCCAGACTGAAAGCTGTCAAAGGGATTCCTCCTTTTGTTGAACCAGCGGTTTGGTAACACCGGGTTCAGCGGCTGTGGGAATGGGATCACATCCAGGTCAAACCGGGTAAAGACTGGAGGTTCTCCGAAGGATTTAGTGACCCAATTGGGGTTTTATGACAATCCAACTGCTTTTCATGCTTACTTTTACTGAGACCAACCTTTCATTACTGAATTGAATTTCTAAGTCTCAAACTGTGGAGGTTGAACTCACGGATGTTTTGATTATTAGTTCGGGCTCCTGTATTACTCGTGCGGTAATGTAAGCACTGTGCCACCAGACCCACATCATGGTAAAAGAATGTGATAGAGTAGGTACAGAGAAACCCGTTCCCCCAGAACCAGGGGCAACAAACTGAACATTCACACTGGCTGAATCTGTGCCTCCTGCCATTTCAGGATTACTGGGAGTGGGAGCTCGCCAGTCTGTGATTGCAGGAGTGACTCAGAGTCACCCATCAATGGCAACTGGCAGCCAAATTCAGTATTATGCAGATTATTCAATGACATTTGCAGTCGTAGGATTTACAGTGCAGAAGAAGGCCTTTCGGCCCATCGAGTCAACACTGGCCCTTGAAACTGCACCCTACTTAAGCCCACTCCTCCATCCTATCCCCGTAACCCCACCTAACCTTTGGACACTAAGGGACAATTTAGTGTAGCCTTGATCTCAAACTGGTATGTGTTGTGTTATGCTTCCTCATGTAGCATAAGCTGCTTGATGTACACTCTGACAAAGGAAGTTTCAGACGTGGAGATAGGTTTAACACATTTATTGAACAGTTAACAATTCTCCTACTTGAGTTCGACTCTCCTGCTGATCTTACAATAGTAACTCAGTCTAACTAACCAGTCTGCTCTAAGCCATGTGGCGGGTGTGATGCTTCCTGATCTGCCCCTGTCCTACTCTCTGAGTGTCGCCTGTGGAAAGAGAAAGAGCGTGTGTGCCCTGTCCTTTTATATGAGTTGCCCCCTTGTGGTAGTGTCACCTCTGCGTGTCTTGACTGCTCATTGGTCGTGTCCTATTCTATGTGTTCATTAGCTGTATGTCTGGATGTCATGACGTCTCTGGTGCTCCCTCTAGTGTTTACTTAATCTTAGTGTATTTACATTAACCCCTTCTGTATTTACAGTGATGCATATCACCACAGTATGGAAATCTTCTTGATCAATCTTACCCATCAGTGTGTCCATTTTGTCTTTTTCTGTCTCTATCTCTCTCTCCCTTTCTTTCTCTCTGCTTCTGTGCCCCACATTCTCTCCATTTTTCTCTTTCACTCGATCATTTGCACAATCACTCTCTCACCCCATCTCTCATTCTCCCGTTCCCCAAACCATCTCTAGATCGATCTTTTTCTCACCTTCTGATATGACCCACACGAGACCTACGGGGTTGGAGGAATCACCCTCCCCGTCAGTCTCGGCGAATAGGAGCTCACCGCTAAGGGAGGCAAACCCAGCTGGCACCTGATGCAGTGTAAATAGAATTGCTTCACAATAACCATGTTCTTTCACCCACACGATTTAGATGGTCTGTCACTTACAAAACCTTCTTTGCAAAAAATTCTGTTTAACCTGACACCATGATTCCTGTCCCTCTGACGTGGGAATAAATATGACAACCCCAAAATGCCAGACCCCTGATCCACAGAACAAGCACACGTGGCCCAAATCACATCCACAGGATCTGTAACTCACTCTGTTCCATCTCCCTTCTCACCATCTCGGAACCATCGGAATCCAGGTAAAGGCTTCCATTAACATCCTGGAAATGGATAAACAAAAACAATTGTTCATCAGGCCATCAAATCCCTTCCCTCCAAAACCCTCACTATCCCATCAAGTCCATCCCTCCAATACCCTCACTATCCCATCAAATCCCATCCCTCCAATACCCTCACTATCCCATCAAATCCCATCCCTCCAATACCCTCACTATCCCATCAAATCCCATCCCTCCAATACCCTCACTATCCCATCAAATCCCAACCCTCCAATACCCTCACTATCCCATCAAATCTCATCCCTCCAATACCCTCACTATCCCATCAAGTCCCATCTCTCCAAAACCCTCACTATCCCATCAAGTCCCATCCCTCCAATACCCTCACTATCCCATCAAATCCCATCCCTGCAATACCCTCACCCTCCATCAAATCCCATCCGTCCAATACCCTCACTATCCCATCAAATCCCATCCCTCCAATACCCTCACTATCCCATCAAGTCCCATCTCTCCAATACTCTCACTATCCCATCAAATCCCATCCCTCCAATACCCTCACCCTACATCAAATCCCATCCGTCCAATACCCTCACCCTCCATCAAATCCCATCCCACCAATACCCTCACTATCCCATCAAGTCCCATCTCTCCAATACACTCACCCTCCATCAAATCACATCTCTCCAATACCCTCACTATCCCATCAAATCCCATCCCTCCAATACACTCACCCTCCATCAAATCCCATCCCACAAATACCCTCACCCTCCATCAAATCCCATCTCTCCAATTCCCTCACTATCCCATCAAATCCCATCCCTCCAATACCCTCACTATCCCATCAAATCCCATCCCTCCAATACCGTCACCCTCCATCAAATCCCATCCCTCCAGTACCCTCACTATTCCATCAAATCCCATCCCGCCAATACCCTCACCCTCCATCAAATCCCATCTCTCCAATACCCTCACTATCCCATCAAATCCCATCCCTCCAATACCGTCACCCTCCATCAAATCCCATCCCTCCAGTACCCTCACTATTCCATCAAATCCCATCCCTCCAATACCCTCACCCTCCATCAAATCCCACTCCTCCAATACCCTCACTATTCCATCAAATCCCATCCCGCCAATACCCTCACCCTCCATCAAATCCCACCTCTCCAATACCCTCACTATCCCATCAAATCCCATCCCTCCAATACCCTCACCCTTCATCAAATCCCATCCCTCCAATACCCTCACCCTCCATCAAATCCCATCTCTCCAACACCCTCAATATCCCATCAAATCCCATCTCTCCAGTACCCTCACTATCCCATCAACTCCCATCCCTCCAATACCCTCACTATCCCATCCAATCCCATCCCTCCAATACCCTCACTATCCCATCAAATCCCTTCTCTCCAATACCCTCACTATCCCATCAAATCCAATCTCTCCAATACCCTCACTATCCATCAAATCCCATCCCTCCAACACTCTCACTATCCCATCAAATCCCATCCCTCCAATTCCCTCACTATCCCATCAAATCCCATCCCTCCAATACCCTCACTATCCCATCAAATCCCATCCCTCCAATACCCTCACCCTCCATCAAATCCCATCCCTCCAATACCCTCACTATCCCATCTAATCCCATCCCTCCAATACCCTCACTATCCCATCAAATCCCATCCCTCCAATACCCTCACCCTCCATCAAATCCCATCCCTCCAATACCCTCACTATCCCATCTAATCCCATCCCTCCAATACCCTCACTATCCCATCAAATCCCATCCCTCCAACGCCCTCACTATCCCATCAAATCCCATCCCTCCAATACCCTCAGCCTCCATGACATCCCATCCCTCCAATACCCTCACTATCCCATCAAATCCCATCCCTCCAATACCCTCACCCTCCATGACATCCCATCCCTCCAATACCCTCACTATCCCATCAAATCCCATCCCTCCAATACCCTCACTATCCCATCAAATCCCATCCCTCCAATACCCTCACCCTCCATCAAATCCCATCCCTCCAATACCCTCACTATCCCATCTAATCCCATCCCTCCAATACCCTCACTATCCCATCAAATCCCATCCCTCCAACACCCTCACTATCCCATCAAATCCCATCCCTCCAATACCCTCACTATCCCATCAAATCCCATCCCTCCAATGCCCTCACCCTCCATCAAATCCCATCTCCCCAATACCCTCACTATCCCATCAAATCCCATCTCTCCAATACACTCACTATCTCAGCAAATCCCATCCCTTCAATACCCTCACTATCCCATCAAATCCCATCTCTCCAATACACTCACCCTCCATCAAATCCCATCTCTCCAATACCTTCACTATCCCATCAAATCCCATCCCTCCAATACCCTCACCCTCCATCAAATCCCATCCCTCCAATACCCTCACTATCCCATCAAATCCCATCCCTCCAATACCCTCACCCTCCATCAAATCTCATCCCTCCAATACCCTCACTATCCCATCAAATCCCATCTCTCCAATACACTCACCCTCCATCAAATCCCATCCCTCCAATACCCTCACTATCCCATCAAATGGATAAGCATATGGATGATAATGGCATAATGCAGGTTAGATGGCTTTTGTTTCGGTGCAACATCGTGGGCCGAAGGGCCTGTACTGCGCTGTATCGTTCTATGTTCTATGTTCTAAATCCCATCCCTCCAATACCCTCACTATCCCATCAAATCCCATCTCCCCAATACCCTCACTATCCCATCAAATCCCATCCCCCCAATACCCTCACTATCCCATCAAATCCCATCTCTCTAATGTGTTTTGTTGGGGTATCGCAGGGGCACAGTGGTTAGCACTTCTGCTTCCCAGCTCCAGGGACCCAGGTTCAATTCCGAACTCGGGTCACTGTCTGTGCGGAGCCTGCACGTTCTCCCCGTGTCTGCGTGGGTTTCCTCCGGGTGTTCCGGTTTCCTCCAACAGTCCAAAGATGGCCATGATAAATTGCCCCTTCGTGTCCAAAAGGTTAGTTGGGGGTTACTGGGTTACCAGGATATGGTGAGGTGTGGGATTAAGTGGGGTGTCTTGCTAAGGGCAGTGTAGACTCGATGGGCCGAATGGTCTCCTTCTGCACTGTGAATTCTCTGGTCACAGCCTCTCCCTTCTATCAAAACGCCATTCCTTTAATACCCTCACTCGCTATCAAAGCCCACATTTCTAATATCCTAACTCTCCCACTGAATCCCATCTCTCTGACACGCCAACGCAATCTCCAATTGACACAGTTCCCTAACACGTTAGTGCGTTAGTGCACACCCGCAGTTCAAACCTGACAATGGATTCTTGTGGGAAAATGATGCCTTTTCAGACTCTTTTCTCTCTCCCAGCCTCTCCACCTTGCTCAGTGCAAACTTTCTTCCACCCCTTCAAATGGGTTTTGTAGTCTTCAATGGATTGATTTGTAGCATAAATGGTTTGCAGATGGGGCACACATCACCGAGGTAGTTCTTGCGAATATTGTCGCTGAAGGTAATTCTCGATCGCATCGTCGCGGGTGTTTGTGATGGAAACCACTCCGACTTCCCGCAGACCAAGGACGATCTTACATTGGATCGACTGGTCCAGTATGTGAGGCCGGCTGAGTTTGGATCAGAGAATCGGGCTAGGATTTGTGGTAACTGAGAAGCTTCACGTAACTCCATAGGTAGGGTGGGCCCATGGGCGGTGGCCCCACCCCCCACCCATACGCAAGCCCGCCAAACCAAGGGAAAGGGTGGGAAACGCCACACTGGCAGCCATTTTGAAATGTTTACAAAAAAAACCCCAGCATTGTTGCCAAGACTGCCCAGCAGGGGGCGTGGAATGCTTCCAGTGTGGTAATACTGGACCTTTTCAACATCCTCGAATCCAGCCATTTTAATTGAAGTCGCAGACCAGCAAATATTTCTGGGATACGCTCCTTCCAAGAAATGGAATGTCCAGAAAACGGCGACTCTACAAAACTCCTCAGGGAAGTAGATAATCTTAATCCAGACCACTGGGCAGTTATAGTCCAAGTTCAAGTCTTCGATATTTCTTTTGAAATTGATACCAGAGCTGCTGTTAACATATTAGCAGATAACTCACTTCAGCCAATGGCCCTCTCTCCATCAGGCATCAAGTTACAAGGCCCAGGCACCACTGACCTTCCAATCAAAAGCCAGGATTATTGCTCCTCTTAGCGACAGGTCATCGATTCTCTCTACGTTCTTCACAATCAGTGTACATCCTCGGCGATGTTGGCATACTCCGGGCAAAGGCGGAAAATTCAGATGATGCTCACCATGGGGGGGGAGGGACGGCGGGGGGGTGGGGGGGGGGGGGGGGGGGGACTCACTCTCTTTCACACAACAACTTTCAACCTTTTTTTTCGAAGCAGTGGAAAGTCAGCCTTCAGCACCCGAGGAAGTGTATCCGCTCAACAGTAAACTCCTTTCTTTCCCAGAGACACCATCATGTAGACCCCAGGCAGACAAGGAAATCGCGAACCTCTCAGTTCTTCACAAAATAAGGTCCGAGGTGCTGGTTATAGAGGGCACGGCAGATGGTGACCATCCCCATGAAGGCCTGCGGTACAAGAATTGGCTCTTCCTGGAGAATGGTAAGAGAACCCCTTACAGCAGTGAGTGATCTCTTGGAGGTCGAGCTCCGAGAGAACGATTCATCTTTCCCGTTGATGGATGCACCTTATGAAGTCTCTGTTGCCTTTTTAGAAGGCGGGGGGCACGGTAGCACAGTGGTTAGCACCGTTGCTTCACAGCTCCAGGGTCCCAGGTTCGATTCCAGGCTTGGGTCACTGTGCGGAGTCTGCACGTTCTCCCCGTGTCTGCGTGGGTTTCCTCCGGGTGTTCCGGTTTCCTCCCACAAATCCCAAAGACGAGCTTGTTGGGTGAATTGGGCATTCTGAATTCTCCCTCTGTGAACCCGAACAGGCGCCGGAATGTGGCGATGAGGGGATTTTCACAGTAACTTCATTGCAGTGTTAATGTAAGCCTGCTTGTGACAATAAAGATTATTATTATGTACATGATTTTCACTGCTCGGCAACTTCAAGAGGAATGCCAGGAGCAGCATCCACCACTCTCCTCGGCCTCCATCGATCTGACCAAGGCTTCTGACTCAGTCAATGGGGAAGTGCTGTGGAAGACCCTGTCAAAGGCCGGCTGTCCAGAGAAATTCACCACCGTCCTCCGACTCCTCCACGACAAGATGTCGGCGACAGGCCTCACTGACGGAAATAAGACAGGAACCTTCGAGGCTCCCACTCTTTCCTCCATCTTCATCACCACCCTCCTTCACCTTGTCATGAGGAAGCTCCACAGTGGAGTGGACATTGTCAATGCCTGGGACACTCTTGCTCAGAAGAGACCTATTTGGAGGAACCGCCTGATTTAAGGGACACAATTCTCTCAGGACAACCGACGGCAAGAGGAGGCCGGAAAAGGAGCCTGCGAAAGGTTAGCGTCCAAGGACTGCTTCCACCTCCTGGAAACACCTGCCAAGTGAATGGTCGAAGCAACGACTCTCGGATTGGGTTCACCGGCCACTCAAGAACCCGTAGAACCCATGACCTGTAACACGAAGTGTCTTAGGTGGACAATCATACTCGTTAGTGAGTGATCGCTGGAGAAAAGAAGAGGTACCATCCCAGGTTGAAAGTCCATTGTCGTTCATTCTTCCCATTGCCCATAGTGGAGCTCTTACCACTGCCCACACAATCACCTCTTCTTCGTTTCCTGACTGTCTGACAGGAAGTTGGGTGTTTTTTCCTTTGTTATCTAAGTTTATTGGGATCTCAGATTTTCAATGACATTTCACTCTATGACACAGCAGTGGACGATCGGGTTGTAAGCGCCTTCCCAGGAGTCGAAGATCATTCCTCTTCTGATGTTTCTTCGCAGGGTGCTTTGTGAGAGCAACGAGTGACTCAGAGCATCTTGAGTTCTTCTTTTCCAGCCACAGAGGATCCAAAGAAGAATTCTCTTCAGTCTGCGTTATTGAATTAGTCTTGAAAGGTCAAGGGACGGGAATCTCCGTTTCTGAGACTAAGTGTTGCCACCGGGGCAGAATTCGTGGACTTTCATGACAACAAAGCTGGCGCCGAACCCGGATCGATTCAGCGGCCGCTGAGGGACTAGCACCGGGGCCACGTGGAACACAATCGATTCCAATGGGAAACGGTGCGAGATTGGCCGGGTCCGTGATTGACACTCGGGGGGGCTGACAAGCTGCAGTCGCACACACACATCCCTGCACACACTTATCCCAGCTCACACTCATCCCAGCACACACTCATCCCAGCACACACTCATCCCAGCACACACACATCCCTGCTCACACTCATCCCAGCACACACACATCCCTGCACACACTCACCCCAGCTCACACTCATCCCAGCACACACTCATCCCAGCACACACTCATCCCAGCACACACACATCCCTGCACACACTCATCCCAGCTTACACTCATCCCAGCACACACTCATCCCAGCACACACTCATCCCAGCACACACACATCCCAGCACACACTCATCCCAGCACACGCACATCCCTGCACACACATCCCTGCACACACTCATCCCAGCACACACTCATCCTAGCTCACACTCATCCCAGCACACACTCATCCCAGCACACACACATCCCAGCACACACACATCCCAGCACACACTCATCCCAGCACACGCACATCCGTGCACACACACAGCCCAGCACACACACATCCCTGCACACACTCATCCCAGCTCACACTCATCCCAGCACACACTCATCCCAGCACACACACATCCCAGCACACACACATCCCAGCACACACTCATCCCAGCACACGCTCATCCCAGCACACACACATCCCAGCACACACACATCCCAGCACACACTCATCCCAGCACACACACATCCCTGCACACACTCATCCCTGCACACACTCATCCCAGTACACACTCATCCCAGCACACACTCATCCCTGCGCACACTCATCCCAGCACACACTCATCCCAGCTCACACTCATCCCAGCTCACACTCACCCCAGCACACACTCATCCCAGCACACACTCATCCCAGCACACACACATCCCAGCACACACATCCCTGCACACACACACATCCCTGCACACACACATCCCTGCACACACTCATCCCTGCACACACTCATCCCGGCACACACTCATCCCTGCACACACTCATCCCAGCGCACACTCATCCCTGCACACACTCATCCCTGCACACACTCATCCCAGTACACACTCATCCCTGCACACACTCATCCCAGCACACACTCATCCCAGCTCACACTCATCCCAGCTCACACTCACCCCAGCACACACTCATCCCAGCACACACTCATCCCAGCACACACACATCCCAGCACACACATCCCTGCACACACACACATCCCTGCACACACACATCCCTGCACACACTCATCCCTGCACACACTCATCCCAGCACACACTCATCCCTGCACACACTCATCCCAGCGCACACTCATCCCTGCACACACTCATCCCAGCTCACACTCACCCCAGCACACACTCATCCCTGCACACACTCATCCCAGCACACACTCATCCCTGCACACACTCATCCCAGCGCACACTCATCCCTGCACACACTCATCCCTGCACACACTCATCCCAGCACACACTCATCCCAGCCAACCAGATGGCACTGTTTGTGCTGGAGCGCGCCCACACAGCTGATGGGTCAGCTGGGGCCAGAGGGCACCAAGGGGGGATGGCCCTGGGGGACACCTATACGACCCGTGGCACTAAGTTCACAGTGGGCCGTTAGCCGTGTGCGCAGCTGCGTGGCTGGCTTGCCGGCTGCAGCAATGGTGTTCCGTGCCGGTCCACCCCGACCCCACAGCCCACCTCCTGGCCACTCGCCATTACCCCCCCTGCCCTGGCAGAAGCCCCCCTGGCCAGGTGCACGACTGTCAGCAAACTATGGCCATGTTGGACACTTTCCGTACCCCCTCTCCCTCCCTCAGCAGCTATGACTCCGGTTCAAGATTTTTAAAAGCACAAGTGAACCTCTCCATTAGGAATTCGGCCTATCGGAGGCAGGGCATCGCGGAGACCCCGGAGAATACCAGGTCGGGCCTGCTAATGACATGCAAGCGGTGTTCCGGACCGCATTGACGCCGCTGTCAAGGTTGTGGTGATATGCATTACTGTAAATACACCAGGGGTTAATGTAGATACACTAGGACTGAGTAAACACTAGAGGGAGCACCAGAGACATCATGACACACAGACATTCAACCAATAGGTCAGTAAGATAGGACACGACCAATGGGCAGTCAAGACACCCAGAGGTGACACTACCACAAGGGGTCTACCCATGTAAAAGGACAACAAAGAACAAAGAACAAAGAAATGTACAGCACAGGAACAGGCCCTTCGGCCCTCCAAGCCCGTGCCGACCATACTGCCCGACTAAACTACAATCTTCTACACTTCCTGGGTCCGTATCCTTCTATTCCCATCCTATTCATATATTTGTCAAGATGCCCCTTAAATGTCCCTATCGTCCCTGCTTCCACTACCTCCTCCGGTAGCGAGTTCCAGGTACCCACTACCCTCTGCGTAAAAAACTTGCCTCGTACATCTACTCTAAACCTTGCCCCTCTCACCTTAAACCTATGCCCCCTAGTAATTGACCCCTCTACCCTGGGGAAAAGCCTCTGACTATCCACTTTGTCTATGCCCCTCATAATTTTGTATACCTCTATCAGGTCGCCCCTCAACCTCCTTCGTTCCAGTGAGAACAAACCGAGTTTATTCAACCGCTCCTCATAGCTTATGCCCTCCATATCAGGCAACATTCTGGTAAATCTCTTCTGCACCCTCTCTAAAGCCTCCACATCCTTCTGGTAGTGTGGCGACCAGAATTGAACACTATACTCCAAGTGTGGCCTAACTAAGGTTCTATACAGCTGCAACATGACTTGCCAATTCTTATACTCAATGCCCCGGCCAATGAAGGCAAGCATGCCGTATGCCTTCTTGACTACCTTCTCCACCTGTGTTGCCCCTTTCAATGACCTGTGGACCTGTACTCCTAGATCTCTTTGACTTTCAATACTCTTGAGGGTTCTACCATTCACTGTATATTCCCTACCTGCATTAGACCTTCCAAAATGCATTACAGGGCACACATGCACTTTCTCTTTCCATAGGCGACACTCAGAGTGACAGGGGCAGATCAGGAAGCATCACACCCACCACATGGATTAGAGCAGACTGGTTAGTTAGATTGAGTTACTACAGTGAGATCAGCAGGAGAGTCGAACTGAAGTAGGAGATTTGTTAACTGTTCAATAAATGTGTTAAACCTATTTCCAAGTCTGAACCTTCCTTTGTCAGAATATACATGAAGGAAGCAGCTTATGCTACATGAAGGAGCAGAACACAACATGGTACCAGGAGTGCCCTGTTGAATCTCTATAGTTCAACTCAACAAATCCGTGACGACCAGCAACAGCACCCAGGCGAGATGTTCGAGATTCCGGTTCCTCAGCAGCTCAGGTGCCACGGCAATCCCAGTGCCAACTGGCGTGCGTTCAGGCAGAGATTCGAGATCTACATGGTAGCGTCCGACCTAGATGGCGTGGCGGATGCAGAGATAATAAAGCTTCTGCTCACCATTGCCGGTGCAAATGCATCAGAAATCTTCAAGACCTTCAAGTGCTCAAATTTGAAACATACTACGAGGAAAACACAAGAGAGAACGGCAAAAGAGGCGCCAATACTCACCGCGAGGCGAAGGTCGGCCTGCAAATGCAGAAAACGGCAGTTTGGATTGGCAGCCATCTTGCGAAAGGAGCCGCACATGCGCAGTTCCCCAAAGAAGCGTACCGGCAAAACAGTGTTTTGCACATGCGCGAGAAGAGCTGCGAAGATGGCGCAAAGTAAAGGAACAGCGATCTGCGCATGCGCAATCCATTCCTCTGCTCTACGTCACAAGCGTCATGATGTCAGAGGCCCTGGACCTCTGAAACAGGAAATGCCCAAAAATAAGAAAAAACAATTTTTAAGCCGTAAAACACAATTCTTTCACCTGGAGCGACAGCGCAATGCCTGAACTTCGACCAGTAGCTGACAGTAACCTCCGCAGAACCCTGCAACAAGCAGTTAGCACCGCCCTAAGAGATGATTTAGTCATTGAAGACTACAACTCAGACGTTGATTACATCATTGGACACCGCAAGCACAATGACAGCTCCGACACAGAAAGTGATGATATGGTCCTTGAAGACTCCGACTCAGACGATAATTTCATCATTGGACGTGGTGACCCCAGTACCAAATCCGAACAGCAGCGAGATGTGTTGTCCAGTGAAGAATCCGGCACAGACTTGGATGAGTTCTTCGGATTTGAGGATCCTCAGCCCAGCACAGATGACATCGTAACCCAGAAGTACAGGATTCTGCTGCGGCCTGACGCCAAGAGACAGAGAGCGGTCCAAGCCCACAGACAGCGGCCTGACGCCAAGAGACAGAGAGCGGTCCAAGCCCACAGAGAGCGGCCTGACGCCAAGAGACAGAGAGCGGTACAAGCCCACAGAGAGCGGCCTGACGCCAAGACACAGAGAGATGTACAAGCCCACAGAGAGCGGCCTGACGCCAAGAGACAGAGAGCGGGACAAGCCCACAGAGAGCGGCCTGACGCCAAGACACAGAGAGATGTACAAGCCCACAAAGAGCGGCCTGACACCAAGAGACAGAGAGCGGTACAAGCCCACAGAGAGCGGCCTGACACCAAGAGACAGAGAGCGGTACATGTCCACAGAGAGCGGCGGACACCAAGAGACAGAGAGCGGTACAAGCCCACAGAGAGCGGCCTGACACCAAGAGACAGAGAGCGGGACAAGCCCACAGAGAGCGGCCTGACGGCAAGAGACAGAGAGCGGTACAAGCCCACAGAGAGCGGCCTGACACCAAGAGACAGAGAGCGGGACAAGCCCACAGAGAGCGGCCTGACGGCAAGAGACAGAGAGCGGTACAAGCCCACAGAGAGCGGCCTGACGCCAAGAGACAGAGAGCGGTACAAGCCCACAGAGAGCGGCCTGACGCCTAGAGACTGAGAGCGGTACAAGCCCCCAGAGAGCGGCCTGACACCAAGAGACAGAGAGCGGTACAAGCTCACAGAGCGCGGCCTGACGCCAAGAGACAGAGAGCGGTACAAGCCCACAGAGAGCGGCCTGACGCCAAGAGACAGAGAGCGGTACAAGCCCACAGAGAGCGGCCTGACGCCAAGAGACAGAGAGCGGTACAAGCCCACAGAGAGCGGCCTGACGCCAAGAGACAGAGAGAGGTCCAAGCCCACAGAGAGCGGCCTGACGCCAAGAGACAGAGAGCGGTACAAGCCCACAGAGAGCATCCTGACGCCAAGAGACAGAGAGCGGTACAAGCCCACAGAGAGCGGCCTGAAGCCAAGAGACAGAGAGCGGTACAAGCCCACAGAGAGCGGCCTGACGCCAAGAGACAGAGAGCGGTACAAGCCCACAGAGAGCGGCCTGACGCCAAGAGACAGAGAGCGGTACAAGCCCACAGAGAGCGGCCTGAAGCCAAGAGACAGAGAGCGGTACAAGCCCACAGAGAGCGGCCTGACGCCAAGAGACAGAGAGCGGTACAAGCCCACAGAGAGCGGCCTGGCACCAAGACACAGAGAGCGGTACATGGCCACAGAGAGCGGCCTGACGCCAAGAGACAGAGAGCGGTACAAGCCCACAGAGAGCGGCCTGACGCCAAGAGACAGAGAGAGATACAAGCCCACAGAGAGCGGCCTGACGCCAAGAGACAGAGAGAGATACAAGCTCACAGAGAGCGGCCTGAAGCCAAGAGACAGAGAGAGGTACAAGCCCACAGAGAGCGGCCTGACGCCAAGAGACAGAGAGCGGTACAAGCCCACAGAGAGCGGCCTGACGCCAAGAGACAGAGAGCGGTACAAGCCCACAGAGAGCGGCGGACGCCAAGAGACAGAGAGCGGTACAAGCCCACAGAGAGCGGCCTGACGCCAAGAGACAAAGAGCGGTACAAGCCCACAGAGAGCGGCCTGACACCAAGAGACAGAGAGAGGTACAAGCCCACAGAGAGCGGCCTGACACCAAGACACAGAGAGCGGTACAAGCCCACAGAGAGCGGCCTGACGCCAAGAGACAAAGAGCGGTACAAGCCCACAGAGAGCGGCCTGACACCAAGAGACAGAGAGAGGTACAAGCCCACAGAGAGCGGCCTGACACCAAGACACAGAGAGCGGTACAAGCCCACAGAGAGCGGCCTGAAGACAAGAGACAGAGAGCGGTACAAGCCCACAGAGAGCGGCCTGACGCCAAGAGACAGAGAGAGGTACAAGCCCACAGAGAGCGGCCTGAAGACAAGAGACAGAGAGCGGTACAAGCCCACAGAGAGCGGCCTGACGCCAAGAGACAGAGAGAGGTACAAGCCCACAGAGAGCGGCCTGAAGACAAGAGACAGAGAGCGGTACAAGCCCACAGAGTGCGGCCTGACGCCAAGAGACAGAGAGCAGTACAAGCCCACAGAGAGCGGCCTGACGCCAAGACACAGAGAGAGGTACAAGCCCACAGAGAGCGGCCTGACGCCAAGAGACAGAGAGAGGTACAAGCCCACAGAGAGCGGCCTGACGCCAAGAGACAGAGAGCGGTACAAGCCCACAGAGAGCGGCCTGACGCCAAGAGACAGAGAGCGGTACAAGCCCACAGAGAGCGGCCTGACGCCAAGAGACAGAGAGCGGTACAAGCCCACAGAGAGCCTCCTGACTCCAAGACACAGAGAGAGATACAAGCCCACAGAGAGCGGCCTGAAGCCAAGAGACAGAGAGCGGTACAAGCCCACAGAGAGCGGCCTGACGCCAAGAGACAGAGAGCGGTACAAGCCCACAGAGAGCGGCCTGACGCCAAGAGACAGAGAGCGGTACAAGCCCACAGAGAGCGGCCTGACGCCAAGAGACAGAGAGCGGTACAAGCCCACAGAGAGCATCCTGCCGCCAAGAGACAGAGAGCGGTACAAGCCCACAGAGAGCGGCCTGACACCAAGACATAGAGAGCGGTACAAGCCCACAGAGAGCGGCCTGACGCCAAGAGACAGAGAGCGGTACAAGCCCACAGAGAGCGGCCTGACACCAAGACACAGAGAGCGGTACAAGCCCACAGAGAGCGGCCTGACGCCAAGAGACAGAGAGCGGTACAAGCCCACAGAGTGCGGCCTGACGCCAAGAGACAGAGAGCGGTACAAGCCCACAGAGAGCGGCCTGACGCCAAGAGACAGAGAGAGGTACAAGCCCACAGAGAGCGGCCTGACACCAAGAGACAGAGAGCGGTACAAGCCCACAGAGAGCGGCCTGATGCCAAGAGACAGAGAGCGGTCCAAGCCCACAGAGAGCGGCCTGACACCAAGACACAGAGAGCGGTACAAGCCCACAGAGAGCCTCCTGACGCCAAGAGACAGAGAGCGGTACAAGCCCACAGAGAGCGGCCTGACGCCAAGAGACAGAGAGAGGTACAAGCCCACAGAGAGCCTCCTGACGCCAAGAGACAGAGAGCGGTACAAGCCCACAGAGAGCGGCCTGACACCAAGAGACAGAGAGCGGTACAAGCCCACAGAGAGCGGCCTGACACCAAGAGACAGAGAGCGGTACAAGCCCACAGAGAGCGGCTTGACGCCAAGAGACAGAGAGAGGTACAAGCCCACAGAGAGCGGCCTGACGCCAAGAGACAGAGAGTGGTACAAGCCCACAGAGAGCGGCCTGGCACCAAGAGACAGAGAGCGGTACAAGCCCACAGAGAGCGGCCTGACACCAAGAGACAGAGAGCGGTACAAGCCCACAGAGAGCGGCCTGACGCCAAGAGACAGAGAGCGGTACAAGCCCACAGAGAGCGGCCTGACACCAAGAGACAGAGAGCGGTACAAGCCCACAGAGAGCGGCCTGACGCCAAGAGACAGAGAGCGGTACAAGCCCACAGAGAGCGGCCTGGCACCAAGAGACAGAGAGCGGTACAAGCCCACAGAGAGCGGCCTGACACCAAGAGACAGAGAGCGGTACAAGCCCACAGAGAGCGGCCTGACGCCAAGAGACAGAGAGTGGTACAAGCCCACAGAGAGCGGCCTGACGCCAAGAGACAGAGAGAGGTACAAGCCCACAGAGAGCGGCCTGGCACCAAGAGACAGAGAGCGGTACAAGCCCACAGAGTGCGGCCTGACGCCAAGAGACAGAGAGCGGTACAAGCCCACAGAGAGCGGCCTGACGCCAAGAGACAGAGAGAGCGGTACAAGCCCACAGAGAGCGGCCTGACGCCAAGAGACAGAGCGGTACAAGCCCATAGAGAGCGGCCTGGCACCAAGAGACAGAGAGCGGTACAAGCCCACAGAGAGCCTCCTGACACCAAGAGACAGAGAGAGGTACAAGCCCACAGAGAGCGGCCTGAAGCCAAGAGACAGAGAGAGGTACAAGCCCACAGAGAGCGGCCTGAAGCCAAGAGACAGAGAGAGGTACAAGCCCACAGAGAGCGGCCTGAAGCCAAGAGACAGAGAGCGGTCCAAGCCCACAGAGAGCGGCCTGACGCCAAGAGACAGAGAGAGGTACAAGCCCACAGAGAGCGGCCTGACGCCAAGAGACAGAGAGCGGTTCAAGCCCACAGAGAGCGGCCTGACGCCAAGAGACAGAGAGCGGTTCAAGCCCACAGAGAGCGGTCTGACACCAAGAGACAGAGAGCGGTACAAGCCCACAGAGAGCGGCCTGACACCAAGAGACAGAGAGCGGTACAAGCCCACAGAGAGCGGTCTGACACCAAGAGACAGAGAGCGGTACAAGCCCACAGAGAGCGGCCTGACACCAAGACACAGAGAGCGGTACAAGCCCACAGAGAGCGGCCTGACGCCAAGAGACAGAGAGAGGTACAAGCCCACAGAGAGCGGCCTGACGCCAAGAGACAGAGAGCGGTACAAGCCCACAGAGAGCGGCCTGACTCCAAGAGACAGAGAGCGGGACAAGCCCACAGAGAGCGGCCTGACGCCAAGAGACAGAGAGCGGTCAAAGCCCACAGAGAGCGGCCTGTCACCAAGAGACAGAGAGCGGTACAAGCTCACAGAGAGCGGCCTGACGCCAAGAGACAGAGAGCGGGACAAGCCCACAGAGAGCGGCCTGACGCCAAGAGACAGAGAGCGGTACAAGCCCACAGAGAGCGGCCTGACACCAAGAGACAGAGAGCGGTACAAGCTCACAGAGAGCGGCCTGACGCCAAGAGACAGAGAGCGGTACAAGCCCACAGAGAGCGGCCTGACGCCAAGAGACAGAGAGCAGTACAAGCTCACAGAGAGCGGCCTGACGCCAAGAGACAGAGAGAGGTACAAGCCCACAGAGAGCGGCCTGACGCCAAGAGACAGAGCGCGGTACCAGCCCACAGAGAGCGGCCTGACGCCAAGAGACAGAGAGCGGTACAAGCCCACAGAGAGCGGCCTGACGCCAAGAGACAGAGAGCGGTACAAGCCCACAGAGAGTGGCCTGAAGCCAAGAGACAGAGAGAGGTACAAGCCCACAGAGAGCGGCCTGACGCCAAGAGACAGAGAGCGGTACAAGCCCACAGAGAGCGGCCTGACGCCAAGACACAGAGAGAGGTACAAGCCCACAGAGAGCGGCCTGACACCAAGAGACAGAGAGCGGTACAAGCCCACAGAGAGCGGCCTGACGCCAAGAGACAGAGAGCGGTACAAGCCCACAGAGAGCGGCCTGACACCAAGAGACAGAGAGCGGTACAAGCCCACAGAGAGCGGCCTGGCACCAAGAGACAGAGAGCGGTACAAGCCCACAGAGAGCGGCCTGACACCAAGACACAGAGAGCGGTACAAGCCCACAGAGAGCGGCCTGACGCCAAGAGACAGAGAGAGGTACAAGCCCACAGAGAGCGGCCTGACGCCAAGAGACAGAGAGCGGTACAAGCCCACAGAGAGCATCCTGACTCCAAGACACAGAGAGCGGTACAAGCCCACAGAGAGCGGCCTGACGCCAAGAGACAGAGAGAGGTACAAGCCCACAGAGAGCGGCCTGACGCCAAGAGACAGAGCGCGGTACAAGCCCACAGAGAGCGGCCTGACGCCAAGAGACAGAGAGCGGTACAAGCCCACAGAGAGCGGCCTGACGCCAAGAGACAGAGAGCGGTACAAGCCCACAGAGAGTGGCCTGAAGCCAAGAGACAGAGAGAGGTACAAGCCCACAGAGAGCGGCCTGACGCCAAGAGACAGAGAGCGGTACAAGCCCACAGAGAGCGGCCTGACGCCAAGACACAGAGAGAGGTACAAGCCCACAGAGAGCGGCCTGACACCAAGAGACAGAGAGCGGTACAAGCCCACAGAGAGCGGCCTGACGCCAAGAGACAGAGAGCGGTACAAGCCCACAGAGAGCGGCCTGACACCAAGAGACAGAGAGCGGTACAAGCCCACAGAGAGCGGCCTGGCACCAAGAGACAGAGAGCGGTACAAGCCCACAGAGAGCGGCCTGAAGCCAAGAGACAGAGAGCGGTACAAGCCCACAGAGAGCGGCCTGACACCACGAGACAGAGAGCGGTACAAGCCCACAGAGAGCGGCCTGGCACCAAGAGACAGAGAGCGGTACAAGCCCACAGAGAGCGGCCTGACGCCAAGAGACAAAGAGAGGTACAAGCCCACAGAGAGCGGCCTGACGCCAAGACGCAGAGAGTGGTACAATCCCACAGAGAGCGGCCTGATGCCAAGACGCAGAGAGCGGTACAATCCCACAGAGAGCGGCCTGACGCCAAGAGATAGAGAGCGGTACAAGCCCACAGAGAGCGGCCTGATGCCAAGACGCAGAGAGCGGTACAATCCCACAGAGAGCGGCCTGACGCCAAGAGACAGAGAGCGGTACAAGTCCACAGAGAGCGGCCTGACACCAAGACACAGAGAGAGATACAAGCCCACAGAGAGCGGCCTGACACCAAGAGACAGAGAGCGGTACAATCCCACAGAGAGCGGCCTGACACCAAGAGACAGAGAGCGGTACAAGTCCACAGAGAGCGGCCTGAAGCCAAGAGACAGAGAGCGGGACAAGCCCACAGAGAGCGGCGGACGCCAAGACGCAGAGAGCGGTACAAGCCCACAGAGAGCGGCCTGACGCCAAGAGACAGAGAGCGGTACAAGCCCACAGAGAGAGGCCTGACGCCAAGAGACAGAGAGCGGTACAAGCCCACAGAGAGCGGCCTGACGCCAAGAGACAGAGAGCGGTACAAGCCCACAGAGAGCGGCCTGACACCAAGACACAGAGAGCGGTACAAGCCCACAGTGAGCGGCCTGACGCCAAGAGACAGAGAGAGGTACAAGCCCACAGAGAGCGGCCTGACGCCAAGAGACAGAGAGCGGTACAAGCCCACGGAGAGCGGCCTGACAACAAGAGACAGAGAGCGGTACAAGCCCACAGAGAGTGGCCTGACACCAAGACACAGAGAGCGGTACAAGCCCACAGTGAGCGGCCTGACACCAAGAGACAAAGAGCGGTACAAGCCCACAGAGAGCGGCCTGACACCAAGAGACAGAGAGCGGTACAAGCCCACAGTGAGCGGCCTGACGCCAAGAGACAGAGAGAGGTACAAGCCCACAGAGAGCGGCCTGACGCCAAGACACAGAGAGACGTACAAGCCCACAGAGAGCGGCCTGACGCCAAGAGACAGAGAGCGGTACAAGCCCACAGAGAGAGGCCTGACACCAAGTGACAGAGAGCGGTACAAGCCCACAGAGAGTGGCCTAACGCCTAGAGACAGAGAGCGGTACAAGCCCACAGAGAGCGGCCTGACGCCAAGAGACAGAGAGCGGTACAAACCCACAGAGAGCGGCCTGACGCCAAGAGACAAAGAGCGGTACAAGCCCACAGAGAGCGGCCTGACGCCAAGACACAGAGAGACGTACAAGCCCACAGAGAGCGGCCTGACGCCAAGAGACAGAGAGACGTACAAGCCCACAGAGAGCGGCCTGACGCCAAGAGACAAAGAGCGGTACAAGCCCACAGAGAGCGGCCTGACGCCAAGAGACAAAGAGCGGTACAAGCCCACAGAGAGCGGCCTGACGCCAAGAGACAGAGAGAGGTACAAGCCCACAGAGAGCGGCCTGACGCCAAGAGACAGAGAGCGGTACAAGCCCACAGAGAGCGGCCTGACGCCAAGAGACAAAGAGCGGTACAAGCCCACAGAGAGCGGCGGACGCCAAGAGACAGAGAGCGGTACAAGCCCTCAGAGAGCGGCCTGACGCCAAGAGACAGAGAGCGGTTCAAGCCCACAGAGAGCGGCCTGACGCCAAGAGACAGAGAGAGAGGAACAAGCCCACAGAGAGCGGCCTGACACCAAGAGACAGAGAGCGGTACAAGCCCACAGAGAGCGGCCTGACTCCAAGAGACAGAGAGCGGTACAAGCCCACAGAGAGCGGCCTGACACCAAGAGACAGAGCGCGGTACAAGCTCACAGAGAGCGGCCTGATGCCAAGAGACAGAGAGCGGTACAAGCCCACAGAGAGCGGCCTGATGCCAAGAGACAGAGAGCGGTACAAGCCCACAGAGAGCGGCCTGATGCCAAGAGACAGAGAGAGAGGAACAAGCCCACAGAGAGCGGCCTGACGCCAAGACACAGAGAGCGGTACAAGCCCACAGAGAGCGGCCTGACGCCAAGAGACAGAGAGAGGTACAAGCCCACAGAGAGCGGCCTGACTCCAAGAGACAGAGAGAGGTACAAGCCCACAGAGAGCGGCCTGAAGCCAAGAGACAGAGAGCGGTACAAGCCCACAGAGAGCGGCCTGACGCCAAGAGACAGAGAGCGGTACAAGCCCACAGAGAGCGGCCTGACACCAAGAGACAGAGAGAGATACAAGCCCACAGAGAGCGGCCTGACACCAAGAGACAGAGCGCGGTACAAGCCCACAGAGAGCGGCCTGATGCCAAGAGACAGAGAGCGGTACAAGCCCACAGAGAGCGGCCTGACGCCAAGACACAGAGAGCGGTACAAGCCCACAGAGAGCGGCCTGACACCAAGAGACAGAGAGCGGTACAAGCCCACAGAGAGCGGCGGACGCCAAGAGACAGAGAGCGGTACAAGCCCACAGAGAGCGGCCTGACGCCAAGAGACAGAGATAGAGGAACAAGCCCACAGAGAGCGGCCTGACGCCAAGACACAGAGAGCGGTACAAGCCCACAGAGAGCGGCGGACGCCAAGAGACAGAGAGCGGTACAAGCCCACAGAGAGCGGCCTGACGCCAAGAGACAGAGATAGAGGAACAAGCCCACAGAGAGCGGCCTGACGCCAAGACACAGAGAGCGGTACAAGCCCACAGAGAGCGGCGGACGCCAAGAGACAGAGAGCGGTACAAGCCCACAGAGAGCGGCCTGAAGCCAAGAGACAGAGAGCGGTACAAGCCCACAGAGAGCGGCCTGACGCCAAGAGACAGAGAGCGGTACAAGCCCACAGAGAGCGGCCTGACACCAAGAGATAGAGAGCGGTACAAGCCCACAGAGAGCGGCCTGACGCCAAGAGACAGAGAGCGGTACAAGCCCACAGAGAGCGGCCTGACACCAAGAGACAGAGATAGGTCAAAGCCCACAGAGAGCGGCCTGACGCTAAGAGACAGAGAGCGGTACAAGCCCACAGATAGCGGCCTGACACCAAGAGACAGAGAGCGGTACAAGCCCACAGAGAGCGGCCTGACACCAAGAGACAGAGAGTGGTACAAGCCCACAGAGAGCGGCCTGACGCCAAGAGACAGAGAACGGTACAAGCCCACAGAGAGCGGCCTGACGCCAAGAGACAGAGAGCGGTCCAAGCCCACAGAGAGCGGCCTGAAGCCACACCAGTGCTCCATGCACCACAAGGAATCCCCGACTCCACGCAGAGAGTGGTCCACGCACCATAAAGTGATGACAGACTCCACAGCGAGACCAGTGCATGAATCCGTTGAGAGCGCACACAGTGAATCCACAGCGAGACCACTGCGTGACTCCACACGTGTTGTATTCTGCTTCTTCACGTAGCATAAGCTGTTTCCTTGATGTGCACTCTGACAAAGGAAGGTTCAGACGTGCAGATAGGTTTAACACGTTTATTAAACAGTTAACAATTCTCCTACTTGGGTTCAACTCTCCTTCTAATCTTGCTCTAGTAACTCTATCTGACTAACCAGTCTGCTCTAATCCATGCGGTGGGTGTGATGCTTCCTGATCTGCCCCTGTCTCTCTGAGTGTCGCCTATGGAAAGAGAAAGAGCATGTGTGTCCTTTAATATGTGTTGCCCCCTTGTGGTAGTGTCACCTCTGGGTGTGTCTTGACTTCCCATTGGTCGTGTCCTATCTTACTGACCTATTGGTTGAATGTCTGTGTGTCATGATGTCTCTGGTGCTCCCTCTAGTGTTTATTTAGTCCCAGTGTATTTACATTAACCCCTTGTGTATTTACAGTGATGCATATCACCACAAATGTGACGGAGAATTGCGATTTGGGGTCAAATTGGCGCCTGTCGTGATTTTAGCATCAGAACCAATTCTCCGCCCAATTGTTTTCCGCGATTTCGGCGTCAGCCGATTCACAATCCCGCCCTTTGTTCTTCTCGCAGTTCATTCATGCTGCAGCCTGCACTCTGCTTCTCAGTTATGTTGCCAGCAATGATGCTGAAGTTTTGTCCCATTCTGCAGGTGATGATGTCCTACCAAGTGCAGAAGTAAGCTCTCATGTCTCCAAGATGTCACAGCAGCACAGTGGTTAGCACTGCTGCTTCACAACACCACCTGGGTTCGGTTCCCGGCTTGGGTCACTGTCTGCGTGGAGTTTCCACGTTCTCCCCGTGTCTGCGTGGGTTTCCTCCGGGTGCTCCGGTTTCCTCCCACAAGTCCCGAAAGGTGGATTCTCCGATCCCCGACATCGAAATCGCGGGCAGGGGGGACATTATTCGGGGCTGAGGGCACTGTGGGGGAGCAGTGTGGGGCGTGAGAGCTGGCCGAAGGGGAGGACTATTTTTGCAGGCTGGGTCCACGGGCTTTGTCCCCCCCGAAGTACGGCACGGCCGCTGCAGGCCGCCGCGGTGCGCATGCGCCGCCCGGAGATGTCATTTCCGCGCCAGCTGGCGGGGCACCAAAGGCCTTTTCCGCCAGCTGGCGGGGCGGAAATTCGTCCGCCGCCGACCTAGCCCTTTAAGGTTGGGGCGCGGCCCCCAAAGATGCGGAGCATTCCGCACCTTTGGGGCGGCGCGATGCCCGACTGATTTGCGCCGTTTTGGGCGCCAGTCGGCGGACATCGCGCCGTTTCCGGAGAATTTCGCCCATGGTCTCCCAAACAGAGAATCCAGCCCGATGTGCTTGTTGGGTGAATTGGACATTCTGAATTCTCCCTCTGTGACCCGAACAGACGCCGGAGTGTGGCGACTCGGGGCTTTTCACAGTAACTTCATTGCAGTGTTAATGTAAACCTACTTGTCACAATAAAGATTATTATTATTCTCTTAGAGCTGACAATACTGGGGAGCCTGGATCTCCCAGGTCAGAGTAGAAAAAGGAAGCTAAAGTTATTTAATGTCAACAGATAAAGATGTTGGCCAGAATTTTGCTGCTCCCCATGCCGTTTGGATCTTCTGCCAGGGTGCGAGTTAAAGTAATTTGCCAACCTGTGCCAGGGGCATTGCCAGAGAGCCCCTGATGATTGAATGGGGGTGGGTGGGGGAGGGGAGTGTCCCTGATGATTGTCGGGCGGGGGGGGGGTGGGAAGGAGCTCTCGATACCTCCCTGGTGGGACGGGGGTCCTTTAAGGTTGGCACCCCGATCTCTGTGGCGCCAGGTGTCGGCTCTATCGGGCCCCGCCCGCATATAAACCATGCCCACTCATTTGTTTTCTTTAAAGAGGCTCAAGAACTGGAGAGACATGGGGGCGGGATTCTCCAACCCCCCCCCCCGCCGGGTCGGAGAATCGCCGGGGGCTGGCGTGAATCCCGCCCCCGCCGGTTGCCGAATTCTCGGCACCGGATATTCGGCGGGGGTGGGAATCGCGCCCCGCCGGTTGGCGGGGCCCCCCCCCTGGCGATCCTCCGGCCCGCGATGGGCCGAAGTCCCGCTGCTGGAATGCCTGTCCCGCCGACGAGAATCAAACCACCTCTCTTCCCGGCGGGACCAGGTGGCGCTAGGCTCACTTTGATGCTAACCGGGGTCCGGGAGGGGGGGGGGGCGCGGGGCGATCTGGCCCCGGGGGGGTGCCCCCACGGTGGCCTGGCCCGCGATCGGGGCCCACCGATCCGCGGGCGTGCCTGTGCCGTGGAGGCAGTCTTTACCCTCCGCCTCGGCCACAGTCTTCACCATGGCCGACGCGGAAGAGACCCCACCCTGCGCATGCGCGGGGATGACATCAGCAGCCGCTGACGCTCCCGTGCATGAGCGGACTTCTGCCACCCACCGAAGTCCTTTTGGCCCCGGCTGGCGTGGCGCCAAAGGTGTTTCCCGCCGGCTGGCGGCGTGCTAACCGCTCCGGCGCGGGACTAGCCCCTCAAGGTGAGGACTTGTCACCTAAAGGTGCGGAGAAATCCGTACCTTTGGGGCGGCCCGACGCCGGAGTGGTTCAGTGGTAGGGGAGAACCGCGCCCCTCTGTGCAACTGGAGAGCGACACACCACTTTTCAATCTGAACCTGACACTTTGAAAAAATATCGCCCTGGAGCCAAAAGTAGAAGGAACCAATCTCAGAACAAAATTGACCAGTGTTTAATTATATTCGTCTGTTCACTGAACGATGTTCGCTGTGATTGATTGCTCAAGTCTTGGTGGAACCTTCGAGAGCTAACAGAATCAGGAGCTTCCAGAGAAAATACAGTGAGGCCGGAGGTATGTGGAAGCACTTTGTGATTGCTGAGATATTTTCAAGCACTGTAAATAGACTCAGGATTAGTCCCACCTCTGTGTTGCTCAGGCAAATCAGGGGGTCGATTCTCCGTTCCGAGCCGGCGCTTGTGGGTTTCCCAATTTCCCGATCTGGTGGAGAATCGAGCGTCGGCCGGAGAATGGGATTGGCCCAATACTCTGGTCTCCCGGCAGCGATGGCAATGAGTTACACACCCCATGCTGGTGGCAACATGCAACTAAATCATTAGCGCCCATGTGCACTCGATTAACGGGCTGGAAGCCTGATTCTCCAGGCCCCCTTGGTGCTCCAGCCATCTCAGCTGGGCGGGAATTGATTTAAGTATTCTTAAACGTGACCCCGGTGAGTCAAGGAGGCCACTGGGGAACGGAGGTGTTCCCCAAAGTCATTGGAAGGCCTCCCTCCCTGCCCAACCGCACTCCCAGCCCCCCCCCCCAATCAGACCTCCCTCAGCCCCACATGAGAGCCCCCCCATCAGACCACATCAATGATCCCTATCAGACCCCCCATCAGAGACCCCCCATCAGAACCCCTTCCCCTCCTGTTAAATCACTTCCTAGCACCCCCCAAATCCCCCATCAGACTTTCAGATTCCCCATCAGTCTGTCTTTGTTTTCACAGCAGAAAGCACTTAGCTGCGTTTGATGTGGTGAGGAGCTGTCAACCATAGAAAGAGTGTTTATAAACATTGTGGTTGGCATCAAAGTGAGACTGAAGTAAGAAATGGCCCAGGCGAGGTAAAGATGGCAAGCTTCCTTCCCTGAAGGACATTGGTGAACAAGATGGGTTTTATTGACAATCCAACACTTTTAAATACACCCCAGCTTCATTCTAAATTTCCAAATTTCTAAAAAAATAACTGAATTAAAATTCTCAGATGCCTATGGTGGGATTTGAAATTCCCCTCTCCGTGATCTGTGATACACCTCCTGAAATAACGTCGATGCAGATTTAACAGAAACTTGCATAAGAAAAGTTAAAGGGGAAAATTTGGCAGAATCAGGGGAATTAATTGGAGTGAGTGGGGATCTCTGTCCGATTTCAATGCTTGCCCCTTTCTAGTTTAGAAACATGAGAAGCCCGCTTCTGGGCCCACAAGGGTTTCAGGAAATGACCCCCTGCACCTGAACGGCGAGACCTATGAGCTCATGAGGCGCAAAAAAACAAACAAGATTGGCGAAGATGAGGCAACACAGACGTGTCCAGGTGAGGAAGAACCAACTGTGCCAAAAGAGGACATCACCACTGCACTGCCTACTGTAACATAAACAGCACTTTCAAAGGTAGAAGCAGAAAGATTTGGAGTAAATATTAAATTATTCCATTCTTTTCAGGTCACCTAATCTCAATCCTGAACTAACTCACCTCTTCCTGATCCTCAAGGTGGGCATCATGCTCTTCAACATCTGTGGGTAGAAACAGATCAAAACATAGAATCAGAGGCGCATACAGTGCAGGAAGAGGCCATATGGTCCATCATTCAAAGAAGGCAAATGGAATTTTGTCCTTCATTGCTAGAGGGATGGAGTTTAAGACTAGGGAGGTTCTGCTGCAATTGTATAAGGTGTTAGTGAGGCCACACCTGGAGTATTCTGTTCAGTTTTGGTCTCCTTACCTGAGAAAGGATGTACTGGCGCTGGAGGGTGTGCAGAGGAGATTCACGAGGTTAATCCCAGAGCTGAAGGGGTTGGATTACGAGGAGAGGTTGAGTAGACTGGGACTGTACTCGTTGGAATTTAGAAGGATAAGGGGGGGATCTTATCGAAACATATAAAATTATGAAGGGAATAGATAGGATAGATGCGGGAAGGTTGTTTCCACTGGCGGGTGAAAGCAGAACTAGGGGGCATAGTCTCAAAATAAGGGGAAGTAGATTTAGGACTGAGTTTAGGAGAAACTTCTTCACCCAAAGGGTTGTGAATCTATGGAATTCCTTGCCCAGTGAAGCAGTTGAGGCTCCTTCACTAAATGTTTTTAAGATAAAGATAGATAGTTTTTTGAAGAATAAAGGGATTAAGGGTTATGGTGTTCGGGCCGGAAAGTGGAGCTGAGTCCACAAAAGATCAGCCGTGATCTCATTGAATGGCGGAGCAGGCTCGAGGGGCCAGATGGCCTACTCCTGCTCCTAGTTCTTATGTTCTTATGTTCTAACAAAGACCATTACAGCAGAGGAACAGGCCCTTCGGCCCTCCAAGCCTGCGCTGACCATGGTACCTGCCTAAACTAAAACCGTCTGCACTTACGGAGTCCGTATCCTTCCACTCCCACCCTATTCATATATTTGTCTCTCGATGCCCCTTAAATGCCGCTATCGTACCCGCTCCCACCCCCTCCCCAGGCAGTGCCCTCTGTGTAAAAAACTTGCCTCGTACATCTACTCTAAACCTTGCCCCTCGCACCTTAAACCTATGCCCCCTAGTAATTGACCCCTCTACCCCGGGGATAAGCCTCTGACTATCCACTCTGTCTATGCCCCTCATAGACCTCTATCAGGTCGCCCCTCAACCTCCGTCGTTCCAGTGAGAACAGACCAAGTTTATCTAACCTCTCCTCATAGCTAATGCCCTCCGTACCAGGCTACATCCTGGCAAATCTCCTCTGCACCCTCTCTAAAGCCTCCACATCCTTCTGGTAGTGTGGCGACCAGAATTGTGCGCAATATTCCAAATGAGGCCTAACTAAGGTGCTGTACAGCTCCTGTCTTACTATCCAGTTAGTCACACTCTCCCCTGTCCTCCCCTCATAGTCCCACTGAGCTTTCCCTTCCCAGTATTTCAAAGTCACTATTGAATCTGCTTCCACCGCCCGTGCAGCCTGGGCCTTCCAGATCCCGCTGGGTAAAAAGAAAGTTCCCACATGTGACCATATTTCTTTTTCCAACTACCTCGAATCAGTTTCCTCTGGTCACCATCCCCCACCCCTCTCCCATACCCTCCCCCCTCCCCCCTCCCCCCACCCCACCCCCCGTCACTGGAAACCATTACTCTCATTTACTCTGTCAAAACCCATCAACACCCTCATCAATGATTTCCTCTTCAGCTCTGATGTACCATCAATTCACTACAAGACGATGAGAACGAGTGAACATAGGCTTTATTATCCAAGAACTTGCCTGCCTGTGATTGCTGTAACAATGAGCGCCGCCCACAGGCGGCAGATCTATATACTGCCCCGGGGGGGGCGGAGCCAGAGGCGGAGCCAGAGGCGGAGCCCACCAGGGCTCCACATGGAAGGAGATCATATTACCATTCCCTGGCCATGGGTCACAGTACCATTCAGACAACTTATATTATGGTGAATGCATTCACTACAAGCTCCTCTGACCTGAGGTGACCAATCCCATCTTTGCCAGCCTCTCTGTGTATCTGAAATCCCTCATCCCTGGAATCGTTGAACTAGATCTCTTCCTCCCTCTCTCCAAGGCCTTCCCATTCTTCCTTGGGTGGTGACTGGAAATGGACACAGTACTCCAGCTGAGGATTACACTGTGCTCTCAACAGCTTCAGCACAGTGTAATAGCCCACACGGGACCTCCGGGCTGGGAATGAATGCCTTCTCTGTGTTCCTATTGGAGTACGAGCTCCCCCCCCCCTCCCCCCCACCCACCCCTGCTAGGGGTGGGCATCTCAATTAACCCATCTGTACATGATCAGCCAGTAAGGCACTGAGCAGAAAGAGAGAAACCCAATAGGGATCTACCGGGTAGTGTGTGTTTAGTTATGTGAGTAAACTTTGTTCTTATTTCACTTGCTGCGGACTCCCCATGTCGTTATCAAACATCGCCTCTGTGCTTTTGTACTCTATGCTCAGCATCCTGCTCACTTTCTAACAGCTCAACTTATCCTGCCACCTTCAAAGGTTTTGTACCCCAATGTCTGTTCCTGCGCCCCTTTCAACATCCATCGTTCTATGCTGCCTTTCCTCATTCCTCCCACCAAATTGTATCACGTTCGACCTCTCTGCATTTCATTTCATCGTGTTACACAAGCTCTATGTTCCTCCTCTTGTCTGTTCCCAGTCTCCTCCTGGTTCACTATTGTAATAACCCTTACCAGGCCCTTGAGGGTACACTAACCCCTCTCCCCGTGGGACTCGGACAATCCGAGCTTCCCCACTAACGGGCGGAGACCGGCCCAGCCGAGGCTCGTTGCCTTGCTCTGTGAAAGCTGGCCCGGAGTGGGACCGGAATTCCGGTAGTCCCGACTGGGGCCTGTTGTGTTGTACGCTGCCGGAGCGGCCATCTCTTTGACCTCCTGGGTCTTCATAACTATATTTCCACGTGCCATCGACAAACTCTGAAATAATGCCCTGCATAATCAAGTTATTGAAAAGAGCAGTGAAACTCATGAGGAACAGCGTTAGTCAGTTTCCCCCAGTCTGCAAACTGTTACTGCCCCTTGAATCCTTACTGCTTACTCGAGAAAAATGGGCTTCCTCAGAATGTCAAAGAGAAAGAACTATCGTCAGCCTGTTCCTTTTTCAGCTTCCACCTGACACAAATTCCCTGACTCACGGGAAATATTTGTGGGCCCACAGTCCAGGAACCGAGGGCGTTCCAGCGAAGGACGGCAGTTACTTCTCGTAGAGCAAGTTCTTGCTAGTTACGAAAACATTCAAGGTGCAGCCAGCCAAACACCTTCACTCAAACTCAACCAATCAACCGTGGCTCAGCGGGTAGCACTCCCACCCTTCAACCAGAAGATCATGGGCCGGACTTTCCGCTCCCCGACGCATTCAGCGGCGGGACGGAGATTCCGTTTTGACGCCAATATCGGAAGCGGTGCCAGTTTTTGTATTCCCCGCCCCCTGAAAAGCCGCCGGACCGAGTATCCGCCCCCTCAGGCCCGCCCCGCCATGCTCCGTCCCCGACCGGCCGGATTCCTGACGGCGTGGACCTCTCATGGTCCCAGCCGTACGTGAACCGCGCAACGTGGCTTTGGACTCAGTCCGGCGGCGCCACGGTCGGGGAAGGGCCGATCCGCGGGCATGAAGGGCTTCAATCGGGGCTGGGGGTCACTGTGGGCGGGCCGAAGGGGGATCCGCGGGCTGAGTCTGCCATGGAGCACGGCACGGCCGCTGCAGGCCACCGCCATGCGCATGTGTGGTCACGGAACCGGAAATGCACAGGGCCGTATCGGCGGCTCGAGCTGCGAGCTCGGCACTGCCTCTCTGCCAGCCCCCAGCAAAACGGCGAATTGGAGGCCGTTTCACGCCAGTTTTCCTGGCGTCAAAGACCACCGTTTTCAGGCCGGCGTGGAGGCCTACTCTCCCAAACGGAGAATCCAGCCCCATGTATTTCAGGGAGGGATGGTGGCCTGCTGGTACCGTCACCAGAGGCCCAGGCTATTGATGTGGGGACACGGGTTCAAATCCCACAACGGCAACTGGTGGAATTTAACTTCAATTAATAAATCCGGAAAATGAATCTGACAAGCATATCATCGATTGTTTAAAAGCCCATCTGGTTCACTAATGTCCTTTCGGGAAGGAAATCTGCCGTCCTTACCCTGGTCTGGCCTACATGTGACTCCGGACCCACAGCAATGTGGTTAGCTCTGAGCTGCCCTCTGAAATGGCCCCGCTAGTTCAAGGGGCACAAATGCTGGCCTTGCCAGGAATGCCCAAAACACTTTAAAAAAAGGCCTAGTCCAGAGACGTGAGCCTGTTATCCAGACAGATGCACCCAGAGTAGGACTGAGGGAGTGCTGTACTGTGGGAGCAGTTGTCTTTCGGATGAAGGTGGTTGTAAAAGATCCCAAGCCGGATTCTCCGTTCAGCGATGCAGGAATTGGGAAATGTGATTGGGCGGAGGTGTACGATATCTCTCAGTGGCGGATCTCTCAGTGTATACTTGCTGCACTCTTATGTGTCATCTCCCTGGCCCTACACTCATCCCTGGAGCATCTTGACAACAAGGACTCCCACATCAGACTGGGCTGGTTTAGCACAGGGCTAAATCGTTGGCTTTGAAAGCAGGCTAGCAGCACGGTTCAATTCCCGTACCAGCCTCCCGAACAGGCGCCGGAATGTGGCGACTAGGGGCTTTTCACAGTAACTTCATTTGAAGCCTACTTGTGACAATAAGCGATTTTCATTTAATTTCTTCATTTTCATTATTTATTGACTACAGCTCCGCCTTCAACACCATAATCCCAGCCAAGCTCATAGCAAAGCTCCAAAACCTAGGACTTGGCTCCTCCCTCTGCAACTGGATCCTTGACTTTCTGACCCACAGACCACAATCAGTAAGAATAAACAACAACACCTCCTCCACGATAGTCCTCAATACCGGGGCCCCACAAGGTTGCGTACTTAGCCCCCTACTATACTCCCTAAACACTATGTGGCAAAACTTGGCTCCAACCCCATCCACATGTTTGCTGATGACACGACCATAGTGGGCCGAAATTCGAACATCAATGAGTCAGAATACAGGTGGGAGATAGAGAACCTAGTGGAGTGGTGTAGGGACAACAATCTGTCCCTCAATGCCAGCAAAACTAAAGAGCTGTTCCTTGACTTCAGGAAGCAAAGTACTGTACACACCCCTGTCAGCATCAACGGGGCCGAGGTGGAGATGGTTAGCAGTTTCAAATTCCGAGGTGTGCACATCTCCAAAAATCTGTCCTGGTCCACCCACGTCGACGCTACCACCAAGAAAGTACAACAGCGCCTATACTTCCTCAGGAAACTAAGGAAATCCGGCATGTCCACATTAACTCTTACCAATTTTTACAGATGCACCATAGAAAGCATCCTATCTGTGATGCGCGATCAATTACACTCAAGACAAAGTGATTTTATAACTGAAGGCTTTAATCTACTAGAACTTGTTCCCCAGCAGCTTCGGTACAGAAAGTGAAGGCTGCTGGGACGGCACCGCCTCTTATACTCCGCCTGTCAGGGCGGAGCTACGTAACAACAGCCAATGGTAGACTCCTGGCTCTAACCAATGGTCATCAGCCTCTTAGGTACCGCAATACCTGGTACTACCACAATTTGGCTGCTGCACAGTTCCCGCTCCGACATGGGAGGTTGGGTGGTCAGGCTGAAAGTCCATTCAGTTCCGACAGAACCGGATGATTCTAGCCGGGGGTATGGTTGGAAAATCCCAACCACAGAATGGTAAAAGCACAGAGGGAGGCCATTCAGCCTGTGGTATCAGTGCTAGCTCTCTGCAGGATAAAATTCAGCTAATCCTGCTCCCCTGGCCTTTCCTTGAGGCGCTATATTTGTTTTCTCTCCAGATGGTTGTCCACCTCCTTTTGTAAGGCCTGTGTGTATGTGCCTCAGGCAGTGGATTTCTAACCACTTGGTGCTGAAGAAAGCGATTTCCTTCTCTCCATTGGATCTGTTGCTAATTATCTTCAATTTGGGCAGTCGGGTAGTGGCTAGCACTGTGGCTTCACAGCACCAGGGTCCCAGGTTCGATTCCCGGCTTGGGTCACTGTCTGTGCGGAGTCTGCACGTTCTCCCCATGTCTGCGTGGGTTTCCTCCGGGTGCTCCGGTTTCCTCCCACAGTCCAAAGATGTGCAGGTTAGGTGGATTGGCCAGGATAAATTGCCCTTAGTGGCCAAAAAGGTTAGGAGGGGTTATGAGGATGGGGTGGAAGTGAGGGTTTAAGTGGGTCGGTGCAGACTCGATGGGCCGAATGGCCTCCTTCTGCACTGTATGTTCTATATTATATGTTGTGTCCTCTTCTTCTTACTCCTTCCACCTGTGGAAACAGTTTCTCCCTATCTACACTGTCCAGGCACCTCATGATCATGGACACCCTCCTTCACATCTCCTCTCAACCTGCCCTTCTCCAAGGAGATTCACCAGGATTTACCTGGGCTGGAGGGACTGAGCTATGTGGAAAGGGTGGAAAGGCTGGGGCTGTTTTACTGGGGGCAGCAGAGGTTGGGAGTGGATCTGATAGAGGTGTGTAAGATTATGAGGGATATGGACAGGGTGGATAGGAAAGGGTCCAGAGGAGGTTCACAAGAATGATCCCTGGAATGAAGAACTTGTCGTATGAGGAACGATTGAGGACTCTGGGTCTGTACTCGTTGAAGTTTAGAAGGATGAGGGGGGATCTTATTGAAACTTACAGGATACTGCGAGGCCTGGATAGAGTGGACGTGGAGAGGGTGTTTCCAATTGTAGGAAAAACTAGAAGCAGAGGACACAATCTCAGTCTAAAGGGATGATCCTTTAAAACAGAGATGAGGAGGAATTTCTTCAGCCAGAGGGTGGTGAATCTGTGGAACTCTTTGCCGCAGAAGGCTGTGGAGGCCAAATCACGGAGTATCTTTAAGACAGAGACAGATAGGTTCTTGATCAATAAGGGGATCAGGGGTTCTGGGGAGAAGGCAGGAGAATGGGGATGAGAAAATATCAGCCATGATTGAACGGCGCAGCAGACTCGATGGGCCGAGTGGCCTAATTCTGCTCCTTTGTCTTCTGGTCTTATGGATAAGAAGACACTTTTCCATCTGTAACTGGGTCAATAACCAGGGGGTGGAGATTAATGGTAAGAGGTAGAAGGTTAAGAGGGGAGTTGAGGAGAAGCATTTTCACCCAGCGGGTGGTGGCAGTCTGGAACTCGCTGCCTGAAAGGGTGGTTGAGTCAGAAACTCTCATAGCAGTTAAGAAATATTTAGATAACCTCCAGGGCTCTGGACCAAGCATTGGAAATTGGGATTAGTGTAGCCAGATCTTTATTGTCCAGTGTGGACATGGTGGGCTGAATGAGCTCCTTCTGTGCTGTAAATGCCTCTGAGCCTATGAAAATAGATTCTCCAACCTCTCCGTGGAACTGATCTCTGCAATCATTCTTGGAAATCTTCAGTATTCTTTAGAATCGCACCCAGTAATTTATATCGAGCGGGGTTGTCCGGACCCCCAGCTGAGTGTTTCTCAGCCGCTTGCTGGTGGTGGGACTCTCTATTCCGGCCGTCGGTCAATGGGATTTGCCATTGAAACCACTCCACACCGCCGGGGAGTCCGTGGGCGGGGGGGGGGGGGGGGGTGCACTGCCAGCGGGAAAAGCGAATCGCAACAACCGGAGAATTCCGACCAATGTCTCTCATTGTTCTTCCCGCCAAAAACGACCACTTCACGCTCGTGTGCGTGTTAAATTTCGCCTGTCACCTGTCCGTCCCCTTCCGCCAGCCTGTCTGTGACCTCCTGAATCTATCAGCTCCGTGCCATCTGCAAAGTGGTGTCTTTTACGTCTCGGGCTCGGGTGCTGATATAAATGAAGAGAATCAGTGGCTCTCGTCCTGATCCCTGGGGAACAGCACCGTGTCCCTTCTCCCTGCTGTCTGAGGAAGCGGTCGTTAATACCTTTGACTGGTTCCGATGAACAGTCACAGACCTGAAACACTAACTCCGTTTCTCTCTCCCACAGGTACGGCGGGCTGTGTTGAGTACTGCCAGCATTTCCTGTTCTTATTTTATTTACCACTACCCTCATTTTTCCTGTCACTCGAACAGCTTTGCTTCGCATTTCACTTTCATTGTGGGTTTCAACTTTCCGAGCAAGTCTATTGTGCAACACTTTCTTGAAGCCCGTGTACACCACGTCAATCAGAATCCCCCCGAATCAGCCCGCCTTATCACCTCACCAAAAAATTACATCAAGCCCCATTTGCCATTAACACATTTGGCTTTCCTGAATCTCCTGCGCTCAAGTGACTTTACCCCAGATTATTGCTTGTGGAGAACTCCCCACCACCAAGTTTAAACCTACTAGCCTGTAGTTGTTGGGTTTAAATGTTTACAATTTTCCAGCCCTCTGCTATCACCCCTGTGTCGAAGGAGGGTTGAAAGATTATGGTCAGCTCCTCTGCACTTGCTGACCTCAGCACCCTTGTATGTATTGCATCCAATCCCTGTGACATCCGGTCAGGATTCTCCCATTCGGCGGCAGAGTGTCCACGCAGTCGGAAAGGCCGTCCCGTTTCACGACGGAGCGAACAGGCCACTGAGAGTAATGATTCTGGCCCCTACCCGCGGTGACCTCCCTCAACATGACGGCACCGACGCAACATGTCCCGGGCGTTCAGGGGCCGGCGCGTAAGAAAATAGGTCTGGGAAGTGAGAGACCGGCCCGCTGATCGGTGGGCCCCGATTGCGGGCCAGGCCCCATCAGAGGCCCCTCCCGGGCTCGGAGTCCCCCTTCCCCCGCCGCAGGCTGCCCCCCCCCCCCCCCCCCCGCACCGACCCTGCCCGCGGAGTTCCCGCCGGCTGCGACCAGGTGTGGACGGCGCCGGCGGGAATCTGCCTCTTCAGAGCGGCCGCTCGGCCCACCCGGGCCGGAGAATCGGCGACCTGGCCGCCTCGGGCGCTCCGCGGAGAATCGCGTGCCGGCAGCGGCGGGGCGGTCTCGGCCGGGGCGGCGTGGCGCGGTTGCGGGGATTCTCCGGCCCGGCGCGGGCCTGGGAAAATCCCGCCCAATAACTTTAAATAGAGTCAGCCTTTCTAAAACATCCGCTTTATCCACCCACTGTCTCAAGTACCTCTTCTTTCGCTATGACTTTGTCAGTATTTCCTCCCCCATTGAGATAGCTGTTTTTGTTGTGGGAGAAAGTTGCATAATTGCATGAAGTGGGATTTCTGAATTGAATAACCTGGTTTTGCGATTAACCCGTCTTGGCCCCGACTCTTCCACCAGTGGAAAATGCAGGTGGGATTCTCCGTCCAGCCGCACCCTTTTTCCAGTGCGGCACACCCCCCCCCAGCCAGCAGCGGGATTCTCCGACCCCGGCAACTGTCCAATGAGGTCAGTACCAGAGGGCAGAGGTTTAAGGTCCCTGGGGCAAAGTTTAGAGGAGATGTGCGAGGCAGGTTTTTTTATGCAGAGGGTGGTGAGTGCCTGGAACGCGTTGCCAGGGGAGGCTGTGGAAACAGATACATTAACGGCGTTCAAACAGCATCTTGACAAATACATGAATAGGATGGGTATAGAGGGATACGGCACAAGGAAGTGCTGAGGGTTTTGGCCAAGTTTGGCATCAAGACCGGTACAGGCTTCGAGGGCCGAAGGGCCTGTTCCTGTGCTGTATTGTTCTTGTTCTTTGTTCTTTGCTCTTTGTTCTTTGTTTCCCATTGAGGTCATCCCCGCACTGTCGGGAAATCAGCGGGCGTGATTACGCTGCCGGCGAAACAGAGGATCACATTGGTGGAGAATCCAACCCAGTTTCTCTCTATCTAACCCATCGATCTCTTTGAAAATCCTATAAATCTCAAACAAATCGCTCCTTAACCAGTTACCTTCCAGGAAGGTTCACAACATCTCTGCTCATAATCTGACCTTTGGCTTTGGAACCATTGCAACATTCTGGTGAATTTGCGCTCCTTCCCGGGCCAATATATCGGTCAGCGTGGGCCTCGGTCAGGGTGGGCCTCGGTCGGGGTGGACCTCGGTCGGGTTGGGCCTCGGTCGGGGTGGGCCTCGGTCGGGGTGGGCCTCGGTCGGGGTGGGCCTCGGTCGGGGTGGGCCTCGGTCGGGGTGGGCCTCGGTCTGGGTGGGCCTCGGTCAGGGTGGGCCTCGGTCGGGGTGGGCCTCGGTCGGGGTGGGCCTCGGTCGGGGTGGGCCTCGGTCGGGGTGGACCTCGGTCAGGGTGGGCCTCGCTCGGGGTGGGCCTCGGTCAGGGTGGGCCTCGGTCAGGGTGGGCCTCGGTCAGGTTGGGCCTCGGTAGGGGTGGACCTCGGTCGGGGTGGGCCTCGGTCGGGGTGGGCCTCGCTCGAGGTGGGCCTCGGTTAGGGTGGGCCTCGGTCAGGGTGGGCCTCGGTCAGGTTGGGCCTCGGTAGGGGTGGGCCTCGGACAGGGTGGGCCTCGGTTGGGGTGGGCCTCGGTCGGGGTGGGCCTCGCTCGGGGTGGGCCTCGCTCGAGGTGGGCCTCGGTTAGGGTGGGCCTCGGTCGGGGTGGGCCTCGGTCAGGTTGGGCCTCGGTAGGGGTGGGCCTCGGACAGGGTGGGCCTCGGTCGGGGTGGGCCTCGGTCGGGGTGGGCCTCGGTCGGGGTGGGCCTCAGTAGGGGTGGGCTGCCATCGGCAGGGGGCGGGGGTTGCGGTGCAGGGGGAGGTGGCTGTCCATGGCCTGGACTGGGCTGGGTTGGGGGGTGGGGAGGGGCGTTGCAGCACCTGCGGGGTCCACTATACCAACCCCTGGACCGTATGGTCTATTCCATACGGCAACCCCAGCCCCTGCCCGCCTGCCTGCCCTACCTGCCCACCGACCACCCACTGACCGTGGAAGCCTCTGGCAGCATGGCTGAACGCTATTGCTAATAGGGAATTGGTAATTGTAGCTAAGTGAGTACTTCACACATCCCAAGTGGATCCCTGTGGTTAGACGTGCCATGTGGCAAGTGGAGTTATTGCCCAGCATCACAATCAGACCGTGAGGCCTGGACACTGCGGGTGGCAACATCTTGGCTGCTGCGGCCAATATCCGAACACCCAGAGGCTGGGGAAATTCCGGCGATCAGAGGGTGGGTGTGTGCACCAGGGAGGGGACCAGAGTCCGGTACTTGCGGGTGTCTGAGGTACAGGGTCCAGAGCCTGGTAATCAGGGTCCCCCGCTGCGGCCGGACGTGCGTGGGCAGGATGTGTTGATGGGGTGGGATTGTTGGAATCTGTATTTGAAAGAATGTTAACTCCTGGCTGGCTCGCCAATTGTTAGAATCTTTAATTGAAAGGGATCTTAACCTGTCGAACTCCGCCAAGTTGGGGGAAGCTTAGTTGATGAATCAAAGTCCTGGCGCACTACGACAAGTTGTAAGATTTGTACTATTTCTAGACTATGCCAAGTTGTTCGATTCCTTGTATTATTCAACTGTGTAAAGTTGAAGGAATTTATATCATTTCTGCTATTCGGTTACCAGTAGCACTTTGCGAATACTGGAACTCAGCAGAAATTTGCAGTTAAAACTTCTCAGATGCCAAAAAGCTTTCATAGAATTACAGACATTATCTTTCTTTGCTTAGGCAGACAGCTCGAAAGTAACTTTTAAAATGTCAAAGTCTGGCAATGAAACATGAAGAGAGAGAGAAAGCTAATCTTCAGCTAAACTCAAACTCAAAGTCAAAAGTGGACTAACATCACTGACACAGACTAACAAACTAACAGAAAGACTAACAGACAGAAAGACAACACAACAACACAAAAGACTATTGAGGACAAAACTGACTAAACTAACAGAAAGACAACACACCAACACTAACAGAACACAACACAAAGACACGACAGACAGACATCTCTAAAATGGCGGACAGAAACTTTTTAGTTATACACTTTCATATCTGTCTTAAGTCATCTAATCACACACCCCAATATAATCCTAATTGGTTTGGGTTAGACTCAAACACATTTGATTTGATGGCAAGCCGTCCATCTTCAATGTGCAACATCAGCTTTTAATTGTTTCATGTCTACATATTATGGAATGTGATATTCTGCTAATCTTTACCAGCAATAGACTGGTTTTAAGCTAGCTTGGCTAATGTAACAATGGAGACTTCATATCGAGAAAGATTGAGTAAAATATATATATGATTCAATGCTCTTACAAACTGCATTGGACTCCTGCCACCTCGTTGCCATGGAACTCAGTCCTTGTCCTTGACAATTAGCACAAGCAGTGTCAAATTGTCTTGCAACTGTGCTGTTATAATCTATGATGGAATTTTATGCTGTTTCATGTATCTATTGAAGACCTGAATTTATGTGTGCTAAAATTCTCATTTTTAAATGAGTATTTAAAACTAGGGCTTAATATTTATGCTTAAACAGCTATCTTTTACCTATACTAGTTGTATTCGAAATACCTGGCTTCTACAGTCGGCCCTTTGATAAATCGAAAAATTAAGTGAGATATATCAGAAAAGATAAAAGACATCATTAATGCGATAGGATAGGTAAAAGCGCAAAGAATAACTCATTCATATTGTCATTGCAGTTTTAAACAATAGAATGGACACTTAACATTGCAACAGGCATTTCAAAATAATTATTATAATTAATAAATTAATCAAATTTGACCCTACTGATTCAGTATTAATAAATTGTACACTATGTTAATAATACAGTCAAAATAATTATTATAATTAATAAATTAATCAAATTTGATCCCATTGATTCAGTATTAATAAATTATACAATATGTTAATAATAGTCAAATAGTTGATTGATCAGTAACATTTCAATAATAGTATTTCAGCTCCAGTTCATCAATTACGGGTACCGTTGGGTTAGTTTGAATCATTCTGATAGTTGGTCCCCTGCGTTTAGCGAATAGTTTTTTTATGCACTTAGCACATTGGTATGTTGTGTAAATGATGAATGCAGCTACACAGGAGAATAGGATTATTCTTATTGTGGACATTCCAATGTGTCCAAGCCACCCACAAATTTTATCCCAGAGAGAGATAAATTGGGGTGGATCAAGTTTTTTGATTTCTTTTTGGATATGTAATGCCAAATCTTTAACTTCTTTCGAGTTATCGGGAATGAAAGTGCAACACTCTGCACCAATCAGGGCGCAGGTGCCACCTTTTTCAGCTAGCACATAGTCAAGAGCCATTCGATTTTGTAATACTACGGTTCGAATTGCTCGCATTTCGTCAGAAATGTTATCTAGGGCAGTGGCGGTGTAATCGGCTACGTTTTGTATGATGGTTGTTATTTTATTCAATTTATTCTCCATCCTCATTTCTCAATAGAAAGGAATCACTCTAGCATAAATTGCATCTTTTAAGGTAATGGAACGTTTATTTCTTCGAGCAGCTGCTTCTGAAACACGGGGGAGATTAGTCACATGATGAATGGCGGGTACAATGTATCCTAAATAGTAAGATCCTGACCAGGATCTTGGGAGCCAGGGGTATGCTTTATTATCACAAATAAAATAAGTTCCATTATAAGCAGAATATAAGTAAATATTTTCTAAGAACCATCGGTCTTCGAATGTTTTATTATTTTTGAGGTTAGGTATGCCTGTTATCCTTGAGGACCGCAGAACTCTTTGTAAGAGATTGTTTGTACATTTATAAGTTGCGTTAACATCTACATAATTAGTACAAACACTATTACCCATTTGTATCCCTTTAGGGTTCTTACTGATGAAGCAAATTGATCCTTTTTGTTTACTATTAGTTGGGAGGTTAAGATGTTGAGGTTTTTGGTCAGGGTTATATTTAAGTTGGTGCCATCCTGAAAAGGTATTTAGTGGATAACCTGCAGATTTCCATAAGTTAATATATTTTTGGATGCGAATCTGGAACCTTCCTTTGGACAATCATTCTGCATTTCACGTAAATCATGTAATAATCCTGCCAACTATGCCAATTGTTGGAATCTGTATTTGAAAGAATGTTAACTCCTGGCTGGCTCGCGAATTGTTAGAATCTTTAATTGAAAGGGATCTTAACCTGACGAACTACGCCAAGTTGGAGGAAGCTTAGTTGATGAATCAAAGTCCTGGCGAAATACGACAAGTTGTAAGATTTGTAATATTTCTGGACTGTGCCAAGTTGTTCGATTCCTTGTATTATTCGACTGTGTAAAGTTGAAGGAATTTATATTATCTCTGCTATTCGGTTACCAGTAGCACTTTGCGAATACTGGAACTCAGCAGAAATTTCAGTTAAAACTTCTCAGGTGCCAAAAAGAATTGTTTTATTTGTAGTCGCTTGATTACAATTTGAAAGTCATTTAAAAGGCAATTCGTAGACAATTCGAAGCTTTCATAGAATTACAGACATTATCTTTCTTTGCTTAGGCAGACAGCTCGAAAGTAACTTTTAAAAGATCAAAGTCTGACAATGAAACAGGAAGAGAGAAAGCTAACCTTCAGCTAAACTCAAAGTCAAAAGTACACTACATCACTGACACAGACTAACAAACAAACAGAAAGACTAACAGACAGAAAGACAACACAACAACACAAAAGGCTATTAAGGACAAAACTGATGAAACTAACAGAAAGACAACACACCAACACTAGCAGAACACAACACAAAGACACGACAGACAGACATCTCTAAAATGGCGGGCAGAAACTTTTCAGTTATACACTTTCATATCTGTCTTAAGTCATCGAATCACACACCCCAATATAATCCTAATTGGTTTGGGTTAGACTCAAACACATTTGATTTGATGGCAAGCCGTCCATCTTCAATGTGCAACATCAGCTTTTAATTGTTTCATGTCTACATGTTATGGAATGTGATATTCTGCTAATCTTTACCAGCAATAGACTGGTTTTAAGCTAGCTTGGCTAATGTAACAATGGAGACTTCATATCGAGAAAGATTGAGTGAAATATATATATGATTCAATGCTCTTACAAACTGCATTGGACTCCTGCCACCTCGTTGCCATGGAACTCAGTCCTTGTCCTTGACAATTAGCACAAGCAGTGTCAAATTGTCTTGCAACTGTGCTGTTGTAATCTATGATGGAATTTTATGCTGTTTCATGTATCTATTGAAGACCTGAATTTATGTGTGCTAAAATTCTCATTTTTAAATGAGTATTTAAAACTAGGGCTTAATATTTATGCTTAAACAGCTATCTTTTACCTCTACTAGTTGTATTCGAAATACCTGGCTTCTACAGGGGGTGGAAGAGGAATGGGGAAATGGAGGGTCCCGGGGTGGGAGACACCACTGCTTATCGGTCTTACACCCTCTCCAATCCCTTACAGATATTACAGGGGATGGACGATATCTTGGATCCCCTGAACTTGCCCTAGTGGGGCTGTCGGAAGCCCAGACGGCCAGACGCCGGAGAACGCAGCGGCAACAGCAGTGTCGACAGGGACTCGAGGCGGTGGCCTATGTGCAGGGCCTCCCTCCTCCCTTTCCCCTTCCCCCCCCCCAATCCGCAACCCCCAGTTTCCACACCCAGGGTCGGTGTCACATCACTCCACGGCGATGTGATTGTGTTGGCACTGTTAGCGGGTCCCAGTCAAGGGCATGATAGCCCACACAGTCTGACCCCTGTCTGTCTGCTGGGCGCTCGCTCACACCCATCACCTGCACGTGGTGTGGGGGGGTCAGGGGGGGGATGGAAGAGGAGTCCAGGACCTCCATGACCGGGAAGATGGGACTGGTGCTCGGCCTGCATTGTGGAAGAAAGTGCCCGAGGCGTCATATTGATCGAGGTTTTAATGGTCCACGTAAGTAAACTGCCTCACTTTCCCGATGGTGCCGCTCCACTCTCCCCACCCCTCCCAGGCCCACCCTTCCTCCTGCACCGCCGTTACCCCCAACTTAGCCACTACTCTCTCCCCCCCCCCCCTCCCCCCCACCCCCGTGCCCTCTCAGTGATCCTCGACATGCTCCGTGCTCCACCGCTGCATCCAGGATGCACATCACAGGTGGAGGCAGCCAGCTGCTTACCACATCCCGTGGCCCTCGATGCCCTTGGAGGGAATCCTCTGGTGGTTTTGTGGCTGAAGGGTCCTGGCGCACTTGCCGGCGGCACATGCGAGACATGCTGTTGGCAGGGATGCTGGCGATGCCCTCAGTGATGCCCCTCAGTGACCGGGGCCAAGCTCTGCGGCGCCTCGGCAATGCCCACCCGAGACTGGGTCACGTACCCCAGCAACTGGGACACGCTGCCGAGGCTCTCAGCGCCGGCCACCACCGACTGAGCGACGCCACGGACACCTCCAGTCCTGCTGCTGATGTTGTGCCCCGGGCTCTCCACTGCGGTCGCCGCCCGAGCAGCGCCGGCCTCAGTGCCACGGATTGCCGGCGGCATCTGCTGTGCCCGTAGCCTCTGGGACTCTGGAGTGTCGCTGGACATCCCCCTCTGAATCTCGCGGCCGCTCCCTATCGACTGTGCCAGCTCCGGGTGACCCTGCCCCAGAGGCTCAGCATCAGGCTGGCACCCAGCTGGGTCCTGGGATCCAGCAGACCTCCGACTGCTTCCCCGTCCGGGGGGGGTTCCTGCCTCCCCCTGATGTGCAGTGTGGTGCTCACCAGAATGTGCCCCAGAAGCCTGTCCACTACTTTCGCCCACCGGGGTGCGTGGCTCTGTGCTGGTGGAGGGTGGGGATGACAGCTGTGCCGCGACTATTAATGGGGCTTCCTCGGAGCTCTCCTCCGAGGTGTTCTCTTGTGAGGCGGGCTCCCTGGATGGGCCAGAGCCTTCGGCTACAGGTCCTGCGTCATTGGTCAGTGGGAGGGATGTGTCATTCTGTATGGCAATAACCATCTGGGTGGAGGCGGGTGGATCCTCAGCTCTGCGCCGTGCACCGACCTCTATGGTGCTCACTGCCCCATGTTCCCGGCCACCCCACGACCTCCAGGGCCCGTTCTTCAGAGGGGGTGAAGACTCTGATGTCGGCACCCCGCTGCCTGTCTGGGTCCTCTCCCGCCGGTTATGGGGGGGACACAGAGGGGGCATCGCTAGCCGCACGGGTGGTTACTCACCGGGGGGGGGGGGGGGGGGGGGGGTGAGGTAGCTTGCGGGTTATGGGAGGGGGCTTGGGGACATGGGCCTTCTGGGGGGGGGGGGGGTTATTGGGGGGGAGGAGTATTGGGGGGGTGCAGAGGTCGGGGGTCTGGTGCCAACCCACCCGAGCGGCCCGGTGGAGATTGGTGACCTTCTTGCGGCACTGGGTGTCGGTCCTCCTGCTCACGCTCCCCGAGCTGACGGCCGCTGCCACGTCCTCCCAGGCAGCAGTGGCAGCCCTGTTGCTGACCCTCCCTGACCTCGGGGGATTGGATTGGTTTATTGTCACGTGTACCCAGGTACAGTGAAAACTATTGTCCTGTGTCCAGTCCAGGCAGATCATTGCATACATGAAAAAGAAAATACATAATAGAGCAAACATAAAATACACAATGTAAATACATAGACATCGGGTGAAGCACACGGAGTGAAGTACTACTCAATAGAGAAGATGCGTAGAGAGATCAGTTCAGTCCATAAGAGGGTCATTTAGGAGTCTGGTGACAGTGGGGAAGAAGCTGTTTTTGAATCTGTTCGTGCGTGTTCTCAGACTTCTGTATCTCCTGCCCGATGGAAGAAGTTGGAAGAGTGAGTAAGCCGGGTGGGAGGGGTCTTTGATTATGCTGCCCGCTTTCCCCAGGCAGCGGGAGGTGTAGATGGAGTCAATGGATGGGAGGCAGGTTCGTGTGATGGACTGGGCGGTGTTCACGACTCTCTGTAGTTTCTTGCGGTCCTGGGCCGAGCAGTTGCCATACCAGGCTGTGATGCAGCCCGATAGGATGCTTTCTATGGTGCATCTGTAAAATTTGGTAAGAGTCAGTGTGGACATGCCGAATTTCCTTAGTGTCCTGAGGAAGGATAGACGTTGTTGTGCTTTTTTGGTCGTAGCATCGACGTGGGTGGACCAGGACAGATTGTTGGTGACAATGTTGGGAACAAGGCCTCCACCTCGTCCACCAGCCATCCCCGGCCGGCCTCTCCGAAACGTGCGGCTGGTCTCAGTGGCAGAACGGCTGTGAGCAGAGTGGGGTTGGCTGTGCAGGACCGGTTTAAGTGCTGCTGTCACTTGTTAGTGGGGGCCTGGCGAGCGCGGTTCTGGCGAATCGGCTGGTGAACCATGATTTGCGCCGTGAATCCCATGGAGACATTTAAGTGGGCCAATTAACGTTTTGTAGCGGTGACGGACTTGCCTCGCGGCATTTCCCGCTCACCGATAAACGTTTTGGTTAAATCACGCCCATGGTGAATAATCGAGGCCACAGTTTGAGGAACACCATTTGTTATTGTCTTCCAGATTTGAGTACATACCCATGACCCCTGTCCTCTTTTTCACATTGCCTAAACAAACTCCTAAATGAGTCAATAATTTATCTTCGATTCTGTAAGTTTAATTGTGAAGAATCGCTTCAGTGGAACCTGACTGAATACTTACTGGAATACTTACTGGAAAATCATGAAAACTCCACCCAAGGACATTCTCCTGTCACTACTTCACTTACATCCTGAAAAGAGCAAAGAACAAAGAAATGTACAGCACAGGAACAGGCCCTTCGGCCCTCCAAGCCTGTGCCGACCATGCTGCCCGACTAAACTAAAATCTTCTACACTTCCTGGTTCTATATCCCTCTATTCCCATCCTATTCATGTATTTGTCAAGATGCCCCTTAAATGTCACTATCGTCCCTGCTTCCACCACCTCCTCCAGTAGCGAGTTCCAGGCACCCACTATGTAGCGCACAAAGACTCCATGAGACGAATAGAGTGAAGTCGATGAGGCTTTATTAAGCGTGTCTGTTCCCCCGCAGCTCGATAGTAAACTGGCCTGCGGGGGAAGACTCCGGCTTCTTATACTCCGCCTTCAGGGTGGAGCTTGAGGTCAACGGCCAACCAGGACCCAGGATCTGTCAGCCAATGACATTAGGGCTTCCAGTCCCACATGACCCCCAATACATACTACCACATTCACCCCTTGTCAAAAATGAACCCGGCGGGGTGATGCTTCGTATGGTGGTAAGGGTTTACAGGGCTGGTCCTGGGAGGACAAAACATTCACATGGCAATACAGTATTGGACAATTTTGTCCTGTTGCAACTATTTACAGAGGGTATAGGAAGAAAAGCAAAATGTTCTTGTGAACAGTCCATATTTGTTTTACATTGACGCCACGAGTCGGTCGGGCGGTCTGGTCGTCCGTGTCGATCGCCTCGGCCCCGGCGGTGGTGGTGATGCTTGTACCAGTGTTGTCGCCTCCAGGAGCCGTACGGTTTCAGCTTGGGCTTGATTCTTGGTCGGAGCTGAGGGGAGGGGTCCGATCCTCCTGGGAAGGGGGCGGTCGCGGGGTGCGGCGGTGGCAGGAAGGGGGGGGTTGGGTTGATGGTGTCGGGGGGGTGTGCGTGTTGCCGGCTGGCGCCAGATCCCGCAGGGAGACCGTGTCCTGTCGGCCGTCGGGGTACTCCACGTAGGCATACTGGGGGTTTGCGTGGAGGAGGTGAACCCTTTCGACCAACGGGTCCGCCTTATGTGCCTGCACATGCTTTCGGAGCAGGATGGGTCCTGGGGCCGCCAGCCAGGTCGGCAGCGACGTTCCAGAGGACGACCTCCTAGGGAAGACAAGGAGACGCTCATGTGGCGTTTGATTAGTGCTCGTACATAATAACGACCGGATGGAATGGAGAGCGTCCGGGAGGACCTCCTGCCACCGTGAAACTGGGAGGTCCCTGGACCGTAGGGCCAGTAGGACGGCCTTCCAGACCGTGCCGTTCTCCCTTTCTACTTGCCCGTTCCCCCGGGGGTTGTAGCTGGTCGTCCTGCTTGAGGCTATGCCCTTGCTGAGCAGGAACTGACGCAGCTCGTCACTCATGAAAGAGGACCCCCTGTCGCTGTGGACGTATGCGGGGTAACCGAACAGTGTGAAGATGCTGTTCAGGGCTCTAATGACTGTGGCCGCGGTCATGTCAGAACAGGGAATGGCAAAAGGGAAGCGGGAGTATTCGTCCACTACATTAAGAAAATATGCGTTGCGGTCGGTGGAGGGGAGGGGCCCTTTGAAATCGAGACTGAGGCGTCTTAATCAGGTGCGCTCCATCTGGCCTCAAAAAATGCGGCTTGCATTCCGCGCTGATGTGGCAGTCCCTTGTGACTGTACGGACCTCCTCTAAAGAGTATGGGAGATTGCGGGACTTGATGAAGTGGTAAAACCGAGTGACCCCCGGGTGGCAGAGGTCCTCGTGGAGGGTTTGGAGGCGGTTAATTTGTGCGTTGGCACATGTGCCGCGGGATAGGGCATCGGACGGCTCGTTCAGCTTTCCGGGACGATACAAAATCTCATACTTAAAGGTGGAGAGCTCGATCCTCCACCTTAAGATCTTGTCATTTTTGATTTTGCCCCGCTGTGCATTATCGAACATGAAGGCTACCGACCGTTGGTCCGTGAGGAGAGTGAATCTCCTGCCGGCCAGGTAATGCCTCCAATGTCGCACAGCTTCCACTATGGCTTGGGCTTCCTTTTCTACTGAAGAGTGGCGGATTTCTGAGGCGTGGAGGGTCCGGGAGAAAAAGGCCACGGGTCTGCCCGCTTGGTTAAGGGTGGCCGCTAGAGCTACGTCGGAGGCGTCGCTCTCGACCTGGAAGGGGAGGGACTCGTCGATGGCGCGCATCGTGGCCTTTGCGATATCCGCTTTGATGCGGCTGAAGGCCTGGCAAGCCTCTGTCGACAGAGGGAAGGTCGTGGTCTGTATTAGGGGGCGGGCCTTGTCTGCGTACTGGGGGACCCACTGGGCGTAGTATGAAAAGAACCCCAAGCAGCGTTTCAGGGCTTTTGGGCAGTGCGGGAGAGGAAATTCCATGAGTGCGCGCATACGTTCGGGGTCGGGGCCTATTATCCCATTGCGCACTACGTAGCCCAGAATGGCTAGCCGGTCGGTGCTAAAAACGCACTTGTCCTCGTTGTACGTGAGGTTCAAGGCTTTGGCGGTCTGGAGGAATTTTTGGAGGTTGGCGTCGTGGTCCTGCTGATCGTGGCCGCAGATGGTTACATTGTCGAGATACGGGAACGTGGCCCGCAACCCATGTTGATCAACCATTCGGTCCATCTCCCGTTGGAAGACCGAGACCCCGTTTGTGACGCCAAAAGGGACCCGTAGGAAATGGTATAATCGCCTGTCTGCCTCGAAGGCTGTGTACTTGCGGTCACTTGGGCAGATGGGGAGCTGATGGTAGGCGGACTTGAGGTCCACGGTGGAGAAGACTTTATACTGGGCAATCCGATTGACCATGTCGGATATGCGGGGGAGAGGGTACGCGTCTAGTTGTGTGTACCTGTTGATGGTCTGGCTATAGTCAATGACCATCCTTTGTTTCTCCCCTGTCTTCACTACTACCACCTGCGCTCTCCAGGGACTATTGCTGGCCTGGATTATGCCCTCCTTTAGTAGCCGCTGGACTTCGGACCGAATGAAGGTCCGGTCCTGGGCGCTGTACCGTCTGCTCCTAGTGGCGACGGGTTTGCAATCCGGGGTGAGGTTCGCAAACAAGGACGGGGGTTGCACCTTGAGGGTTGCGAGGCCGCAGATAGTGAGTGGGGGTATGGGGCCGCCGAATTTGAACGTAAGGCTCTGTAGATTGCATTGGAAATCTAATCCCAGCAAGATGGGGGCACAGAGTTGGGGAAGGACGTTTAGTTTGTAGTTTTTGAACTCCCTCCCCTGCACCGTTAGGGTAACTATGCAGAATCCCTGGATCTGTACGGAGTGGGATCCTGCAGCTAGGCAAATCTTTTGTGCGCTGGGATAGGTGGTTAAGGAACAGCGTCTTACCGTGTCGGGGTGTATAAAGCTTTCCGTGCTCCCGGAGTCGACTAGGCATGGCGTCTCGTGGCCGTTTATTAGTACCGTTGTCGTCGTCGTCTGGAGTGTCCGGGGCCGAGCTTGATCGAGCGTAATCGAAGCGAGCCGTGGTTGTAGTAGTGGAGTGGGGTCCGTTGTTGCCGTCCAAGCTGGCGTCGGGGATGAACAAAATGGCCGCCCCCATACATCGCACGTGGCTGGGGGGTCACAAGATGGCGGCGGGGGTGGACAAAATGGCCGCCCCCACGCGTCGTACAGGTCTGGGGCGGTCAAAGATGGCGGCGCCCCTCCTCCCCTCGTGGTGGCCGGGACCCAAAATGGCGGCGTCTGCGGGTCGCACATGGTGTGCTGGGGGGGCTGGGAGCGCTAGGACCGCGAGCGCTAGGACCGCGAGCGCTAGGACTGCGCGGAGCTCCCTCACCGCGAGCGCTAGGACCGCGAGCGCTAGGACCGCGCGGAGCTCCCTCACCGGGGACAGCGGTGGTCGGGGCCCAAGTCGGCGGCGCCGGCGGGTCAGGTGTGGGGCCGCGAGCGCTAGGACCGCGCGGAGCTCCCTCACCGGGGACAGCGGTGGTCGGGGTCCAGGTCGGCGGCGCCGGCGGGTCAGGCGTGGGGCCGCGAGCGCTAGGACCGCACGGAGCTCCCTCACCGGGGACAGCGGTGGTCGGGGCCCAAGTAGGTGGCGCCGGCGGGTCAGGCGTGAGGCGCGCGGTGGGGGTTAGGGTGGCGTTAGGGACGCGGAAAACTCCCTCCTCTCCGTGGAGAGTGTTGGCTGGGACCCAAAGCGGTAGCGCCGGCGGCGGGTCATACATGGACTGCGGGGAGGGGGGTTGGGGTGCGTAGGCGGCGTGCAGGGCTCCCAGTTCTCCCGGAACCGCGGTGGTCGGGACCCAGAGCGGCTGCGCCTGCGGGTCGCACATGGCGTGCTGGGGGGGTTGGGAGACGTAGACTGCCTGTAGGGCTCCCTGTGCTCCCGGGACGGCGGCGACCTCGCGGGACCGGCACACAACCGCATAATGGCCCTTTTTCCCGCAGCTTTTGCAGATTGCTGCGCTGGCCGGGCAGCGCTGCCGGGGGTGTTTCGCCTGGCCGCAGAAATAACAGCGGGCGCCCCCGGTGCGACTCGGCGTTTGGACCGCGCAAGCCTGTGGGGGGGTAGGGGGTTTGCCGCGACGGGTACGTACGGGGCCCAATGGGTTGCCGCGCGGTCGGGGCCGTAGGCGCGGGTATTACGCGCGGCCACGTCTAGGGAGGCTGCTAGGGCTCGTGCCTCTGAGAGTCCTAGCGACTCTTTTTCTAGAAGTCTTTGGCGGATTTGGGAGGATTGCATACCTGCCACAAAAGCATCGCGCATTAACATGTCCGTGTGTTCGTTTGCGGGCAGCTGCAGGCTCGTCCCAAAATCAGCAGCGCGGCGTAGAACTCGTCCATCGATTCTCCGGGAGCTTGCCGTCTCGTCGCGAGCTGGTAGCGAGCGTAGATTTGGTTAACTGGGCGAACATAGAGACTTTTCAGTGCTGCGAACGCCGTCTGGAAATCGTCCGAGTCTTCGATGAGGGAGAAAATCTCCGTGCTCACCCTCGAGTGCAGGACCTGCAGTTTTTGGTCTTCTGAGACTCGACCGGTGGTCGTTCTGAGGTAGGCCTCGAAGCAAGTCTGCCAGTGCTTGAAGGCTGCTGCTGCATTCACTGCGTGGGGGCTGATCCTCAGGCATTCCGGAATGATCCTGAGCTCCATAGTCCTTTTTTTTAGGCACGCTTAATAAATTGTAGCGCACAAAGACTCCATGAGACGAATAGAGTGAAGTCGATGAGACTTTATTAAGCGTGTCTGTTCCCCCGCAGCTCGATAGTAAACTGGCCTGCGGGGGAAGACTCCGGCTTCTTATACTCCGCCTTCAGGGCGGAGCTTGAGGTCAACGGCCAACCAGGACCCGGGATCTGTCAGCCAATGACATTAGGGCTTCCAGTCCCACATGACCCCCAATACATACTACCACACACTACTCTCTGTGTAAAAAACTTGCCTCGTACATCTACTCTAAACCTTGCCCCTCTCACCTTAAACCTATGCCCCCTAGTAATTGACCCCTCTACCCCGGGGAAAAGCCTCTGACTATCCACTCTGTCTATGCCCCTCATAATTTTGTAGACCTCTATCAGGTCGCCCCTCAACCTCCGTCGTTCCAGTGAGAAGAAACTGAGCTTGTTCAACCTCTCCTCATAGCTAATGCCCTCCATACCAGGCAACATCCTGGTAAATCTCTTCTGCACCCTCTCTAAAGCCTCCACATCCTTCTGGTAGTGTGGCGACCAGAATTGAACACTATACTCCAAGTGTGGCCTAACTAAGCTTCTATACAGCTGCAACATGACTTGCCAATTCTTATACTCAATGCCCCGGCCAATGAAGGCAAGCATGCCCTATGCCTTCTTGACTACCTTCTCCACCTGTGTTGCCTCTTTCAGTGACCTGTGGACCTGTACACCTAGATCTCTCTGACTGTCAATACTCTTGAGGGTTCTACCATTCACTGTATATTCCCTACCTGTGTTCGACCTTCCGAAATGCATTTCCTCACATTTGTCTGGATTAAACTCCATCTGCCATCTCTCCGCCCAAGTCTCCAAACAATCTAAATCCTGTTGTATCCTCTGACAGTCCTCATCGCTATCCGCAATTCCACCAACCTTTGTGTCGTCTGCAAACTTACTAATCAGACCAGTTAAATTTTCCTCCAAATCATTTATCTATACTACGAACATCAACGGTCCCAGCACTGATCCCTGCGGAACACCACTAGTCACAGCCCTCCAATCAGAAAAGCATCCTTCCATTGCTACTCTCTGCCTTCTATGACCTAACCAGTTCTGTATCCACCTTGCCAGCTCACCCCTGATCCCGTGTGACTTCACCTTTTGAACCAGTCTGCCATGAGGGACCTTGTCAAAGGCCTTACTGAAGTCCATATAGACAAGGTTTGATGAGGTTTGTTAGACCAGACCTACCCTTTACAAACCTCTGTGTCAGGTCCAATATCTCTCAATTCACAGTCACTCTGTCCTCATACAGAGAAACCAATAACTTTGCAACACACTTCTTCAACTAACAAGTTAATCATTCTGGAGTTAATCTCTTTCACCTTTCTCAAAGAAGATCTTCCAATCTAAAGGAACAATGGCTTAAGTGAAGAAGGTTATGAGGAGATCACTCCAGGGATCTACTTCAGAAAATCCTGTGAAAAAAAGTAATGAGGATTCTGTCATCGAAAGGGGAGTCACTTTCTCCTTCCCTCTCATCCATTCCCCAAACTGTTCCCTTCCCTGAGTTTTCACTCAGACAGAAAGCAGGAAGACACAGGCCTCTCCCCAAGGGCACAGATCGAGGAGACGCCACAACCTCGCCACCAACAGGAAATTATCACTCACACACTCAACTCTCAGTCAATGGCTGGATGCCTGACCGGCTCGAACTATTTCAGACATTGTCAGAGGAAGTGATTTTGCACAGAAATCACCTGACAAAAAGGCAATTTTTAAGAGTCTGGCACATTGACAAGAGTTGCGTCTACTTGATCACAGCAAGACGACCAAAACGGCAAACCTGAGCATGGCAGGGAACTGACTCCTTCCAAGCAGCAAGCGGGCGCAGCTCTCTCCATCATGGGACTGATTATATAGACGCTAGCACAAGCACTCGGGCTTCCTGTATCGCACAGTAACAGTTTGCTGCTCGCACATATTAGGGAAGTGAAAATAGGAATATGTAAGTGTATTAATACACTGCTCCCAGAGATAGAGAGAGGGAGATCCCAGTGTATATATACACTGCTCCCAGAGATAGAGAGAGGGAGATCCCAGTGTATATATACACTGCTCCCAGAGATAGAGAGAGGGAGATCCCAGTGTATATATACACTGCTCCCAGAGATAGAGAGAGGGAGATCCCAGTGTATATATACACTGCTCCCAGAGAGAGAGAGAGGGAGATCCCAGTGTATATATACACTGCTCCCAGAGATAGAGAGAGGGAGATCCCACTGTATATATACACTGCTCCCAGAGATAGAGAGAGGGAGATCCCAGTGTATATATAAACTGCTCCCAGAGATAGAGAGAGGGAGATCCCAGTGTATATATACACTGCTCCCAGAGATAGAGAGAGGGAGATCCCAGTGTATATATACACTGCTCCCAGAGATAGAGAGAGGGAGATCCCAGTGTATATATACACTGCGCCCAGACATAGAGAGAGGGAGATCCCAGTGTATATATACACTGCTCCCAGAGATAGAGAGAGGGAGATCCCAGTGTATATATACACTGCTCCCAGAGATAGAGAGAGGGAGATCCCAGTGTATATATACACTGCTCCCAGAGATAGAGATAGGGAGATCCCACTGTATATATACACTGCTCCCAGTGACAGAGAGAGGGAGATCCCAGTGTATATATACACTGCTCCCAGAGATAGAGAGAGGGAGATCCCAGTGTATATATACACTGCTCCCAGAGATAGAGAGAGGGAGATCCCAGTGTATATATACACTGCTCCCAGAGATAGAGAGAGGGAGATCCCAGTGTATATATACACTGCTCCCAGCGACAGAGACAGGGAGATCCCAGTGTATATATACACTGCTCCCAGAGACAGAGAGAGAGAGATCCCAGTGTATATATACACTGCTCCCAGAGATAGAGAGAGGGAGATCCCAGTGTATATATTCACTGCTCCCAGAGATAGAGAGAGAGAGATCCCACTGTATATATACATTGCTCCCAGAGATAGAGAGAGGGAGATCCCAGTGTATATATACACTGCTCCCAGAGATAGAGAGGGGGAGATCCCAGTGTATATATACACTGCTCCCAGACATAGAGAGAGGGAGATCCCAGTGTATATATACACTGCTCCCAGAGATAGAGAGAGGGAGATCCCAGTGTATATATACACTGCTCCCAGAGATAGAAAGAGGGAGATCCCAGTGTATATATACACTGCTCCCAGAGATAGAGAGAGGGAGATCCCACTGTATATATACACTGCTCCCAGCGACAGAGAGAGGGAGATCCCAGTGTATATATACACTGCTCCCAGAGATAGAGCGAGGGAGATCCCAGTGTATATATAGACTGCTCCCAGAGATAGAGAGAGCGAGATCCCAGTGTATATATACACTGCTCCCAGAGATAGAGAGAGGGAGATACCAGGGTATATATACACTGCTCCCAGAGATAGAGAGAGGGAGATCACAGTGTATATATACACGGCTCCCAGAGATAGAGAGAGGGAGATCCCAGGGTATATATACACTGCTCCCAGAGATAGAGAGAGCGAGATCCCAGTGTATATATACACTGCTCCCAGAGATAGAGAGAGGGAGATCCCACTGTATATATACACTACTCCCAGAGATAGAGAGAGACAGATCCCAGTGTATATATACACGGCTCCCAGAGATAGAGAGAGGGAGATCCCAGTGTATATATACACTGCTCCCAGAGATAGAGAGAGGGAGATCCCAGTGTATATATACTCTGCTCCCAGAGATAGAGAGAGGGAGATCCCAGTGTATATATACACTGCACCCAGAGATAGAGAGAGGGAGATCCCAGTGTATATATACACTGCTCCCAGAGATAGAGAGTGGGAGAACCCAGTGTATATATACACTGCTCCCAGAGATAGAGAGTGGGAGATCCCAGTGTATATATACACTGCTCCCTGAGATAGAGAGAGGGAGATTCCAGTGTATATATGCACTGTTCCCAGAGATAGAGAGAGGGAGATCCCAGTGTATATATACACGGCTCCCAGAGATAGAGAGAGGGAGATCCCAGTGTATATATACACTGCTCCCAGAGATAGAGAGAGGGAGATCCCAGTGTATATATACTCTGCTCCCAGAGATAGAGAGAGGGAGATCCGAGTGTATATATACACTGCTCCCAGAGATAGAGAGAGTGAGATCCCAGTGTATATATACACTGCTCCCTGAGATAGAGAGAGGGAGATCCCAGTGTATATATACACTGCTCCCAGAGATAGAGAGAGGGAGATCCCAGTGTATATATACACTGATCCCAGAGATAGAGAGAGGTAGATCCCAGTGTATATATACACTGCTCCCAGAGATAGAGAGAGGGAGATCCCAGTGTATATATACACTGCTCCCAGAGATAGAGAGAGGGAGATCCCAGTGTATATATACACTGCTCCCAGAGATAGAGAGAGGGAGATCCCAGTGTATATATACACTGCTCCCAGCGACAGAGAGAGGGAGATCCCAGTGTATATATACACTGCTCCCAGAGATAGAGAGAGAGAGATCCCAGTGTATATATACACTGCTCCCAGAGATAGAGAGAGGGAGATCCCAGTGTATATATACACTGCTCCCAGAGATAGGGAGAGGGAGATCCCAGTGTATATATACTCTGCTCCCAGAGATAGAGAGAGAGAGATCCCAGTGTATATATACACTGCTCCCAGAGATAGAGAGAGAGAGATCCCAGTGTATATATACACTGCTCCCAGAGATAGAGGGAGATCCCAGTGTATATATAAACTGCTCCCAGAGATAGAGGGAGATCCCAGTGTATATATACACTGCTCCCAGCGATAGAGAGAGAGAGATCCCAGTGTATATATACACTGCTCCCAGAGATAGAGGGAGATCCCAGTGTATATATACACTGCTCCAAGAGATAGAGAGAGGTAGATCCCAGTATATATATACACGGCTCCCAGAGATAGAGAGAGAGAGATCCCAGTGTATATATACACTGCTCCCAGAGATAGAGAGAGGGAGATCCCAGTGTATATATTCACTGCTCCCAGAGATAGAGAGAGAGAGATCCCACTGTATATATACATTGCTCCCAGAGATAGAGAGAGGGAGATCCCAGTGTATATATACACTGCTCCCAGAGATAGAGAGGGGGAGATCCCAGTGTATATATACACTGCTCCCAGACATAGAGAGAGGGAGATCCCAGTGTATATATACACTGCTCCCAGAGATAGAGAGAGGGAGATCCCAGTGTATATATACACTGCTCCCAGAGATAGAAAGAGGGAGATCCCAGTGTATATATACACTGCTCCCAGAGATAGAGAGAGGGAGATCCCACTGTATATATACACTGCTCCCAGCGACAGAGAGAGGGAGATCCCAGTGTATATATACACTGCTCCCAGAGATAGAGAGAGGGAGATCCCAGTGTATATATACACTGCTCCAAGAGATAGAGAGAGGGAGATCCCAGTGTATATATACACGGCTCCCAGAGATAGAGAGAGGGAGATCCCAGTGTATATATACACTGCTCCCAGAGACAGAGAGAGGGAGATCCCAGTGTATATATACACTGCTCCCAGAGATAGAGTGAGGGAGATCCCAGTGTATATATACACTGCTCCCAGAGATAGAGCGAGGGAGATCCCAGTGTATATATAGACTGCTCCCAGAGATAGAGAGAGCGAGATCCCAGTGTATATATACACTGCTCCCAGAGATAGAGAGAGGGAGATACCAGGGTATATATACACTGCTCCCAGAGATAGAGAGAGGGAGATCACAGTGTATATATACACGGCTCCCAGAGATAGAGAGAGGGAGATCCCAGGGTATATATACACTGCTCCCAGAGATAGAGAGAGCGAGATCCCAGTGTATATATACACTGCTCCCAGAGATAGAGAGAGGGAGATCCCACTGTATATATACACTACTCCCAGAGATAGAGAGAGACAGATCCCAGTGTATATATACACGGCTCCCAGAGATAGAGAGAGGGAGATCCCAGTGTATATATACACTGCTCCCAGAGATAGAGAGAGGGAGATCCCAGTGTATATATACTCTGCTCCCAGAGATAGAGAGAGGGAGATCCCAGAGTATATATACACTGCACCCAGAGATAGAGAGAGGGAGATCCCAGTGTATATATACACTGCTCCCAGAGATAGAGAGTGGGAGATCCCAGTGTATATATACACTGCTCCCAGAGATAGAGAGTGGGAGATCCCAGTGTATATATACACTGCTCCCTGAGATAGAGAGAGGGAGATTCCAGTGTATATATGCACTGTTCCCAGAGATAGAGAGAGGGAGATCCCAGTGTATATATACACGGCTCCCAGAGATAGAGAGAGGGAGATCCCAGTGTATATATACACTGCTCCCAGAGATAGAGAGAGGGAGATCCCAGTGTATATATACTCTGCTCCCAGAGATAGAGAGAGGGAGATCCGAGTGTATATATACACTGCTCCCAGAGATAGAGAGAGTGAGATCCCAGTGTATATATACACTGCTCCCTGAGATAGAGAGAGGGAGATCCCAGTGTATATATACACTGCTCCCAGAGATAGAGAGAGGGAGATCCCAGTGTATATATACACTGATCCCAGAGATAGAGAGAGGGAGATCCCAGTGTATATATACACTGCTCCCAGAGATAGAGAGAGGGAGATCCCAGTGTATATATACACTGCTCCCAGAGATAGAGAGAGGGAGATCCCAGTGTATATATACACTGCTCCCAGCGACAGAGAGAGGGAGATCCCAGTGTATATATACACTGCTCCCAGAGATAGAGAGAGAGAGATCCCAGTGTATATATACACTGCTCCCAGAGATAGAGAGAGGGAGATCCCAGTGTATATATACACTGCTCCCAGAGATAGGGAGAGGGAGATCCCAGTGTATATATACTCTGCTCCCAGAGATAGAGAGAGAGAGATCCCAGTGTATATATACACTGCTCCCAGAGATAGAGAGAGAGAGATCCCAGTGTATATATACACTGCTCCCAGAGATAGAGGGAGATCCCAGTGTATATATAAACTGCTCCCAGAGATAGAGGGAGATCCCAGTGTATATATACACTGCTCCCAGCGATAGAGAGAGAGAGATCCCAGTGTATATATACACTGCTCCCAGAGATAGAGGGAGATCCCAGTGTATATATACACTGCTCCAAGAGATAGAGAGAGGTAGATCCCAGTATATATATACACGGCTCCCAGAGATAGAGAGAGAGAGATCCCAGTGTATATATACACTGCTCCCAGAGATAGAGAGAGGGAGATCCCAGTGTATATATACACTGCTCCCAGAGATAGAGCGAGGGAGATCCCAGTGTATATATAGACTGCTCCCAGAGATAGAGAGAGCGAGATCCCAGTGTATATATACACTGCTCCCAGAGATAGAGAGAGGGAGATCCCAGGGTATATATACACTGCTCCCAGAGATAGAGATAGGGAGATCCCAGTGTATATATACACTGCTCCCAGAGATAGAGAGAGGGAGATCCCAGTGTATATATACACTGATCCCAGAGATAGAGAGAGGGAGATCCCAGTGTATACATACACTGCTCCCAGAGATAGAGAGAGCGAGATCCCAGTGTATATATACTCTGCTCCCAGAGATAGAGAGAGGGAGATCCCTGTGTTTATATACACTGCTCCCAGAGATAGAGAGAGGCAGATCCCAGTGTATATATACACGTCTCCCAGAGATAGAGAGAGGGAGATCCCAGTGTATATATACACTGCTCCCAGAGATAGAGAGAGAGAGATCCCAGTGTATATATACTCTGCTCCCAGAGATAGAGAGAGGGAGATCCCAGTGTATATATACACTGCTCCCAGAGATAGAGAGAGGGAGATCCCAGTGTATATTTACACTGCTCCCAGAGATAGAGTGAGGGAGATCCCAGTGTATATATACACTGCTCCCAGAGATAGAGAGAGGGAGATTCCAGTGTATATATGCACTGTTCCCAGAGATAGAGAGAGGGAGATCCCAGTGTATATATACACGGCTCCCAGAGATAGAGAGAGGGAGATCCCAGTGTATATATACTCTGCTCCCAGAGATAGAGAGAGGTAGATCCCAGTGTATATATACACTGCTCCCAGAGATAGAGAGAGGGAGATCCCAGTGTATATATACACTGCTCCCAGAGATAGAGAGAGGGAGATCCCAGTGTATATATACACTGCTCCCAGAGATAGAGAGAGGGAGATCCCAGTGTATATATACACTGCTCCCAGAGATAGAGAGAGGGAGATCCCAGTGTATATATACACTGCTCCCAGAGATAGAGAGAGGGAGATCCCAGTGTATATATACACTGCTCCCAGCGACAGAGAGAGGGAGATCCCAGTGTATATATACACTACTCCCAGCGACAGAGAGAGGGAGATCCCAGTGTATATATACACTGCTCCCTGAGATAGAGAGAGGGAGATCCCAGTGTATATATACACTGCTCCCAGAGATAGAGTGAGAGAGATCCCAGTGTATATATACACTGCTCCCAGAGATAGAGAGAGAGAGATCCCAGTGTATATATACACTGCTCCCAGAGATAGAGAGAGAGAGATCCCAGTGTATATATACACTGCTCCCAGAGATAGAGAGAGGGAGATCCCAGTGTATATATACACTGCTCCCAGAGATAGAGGGAGATCCCAGTGTATATATACACTGCTCCCAGCGATAGAGAGAGAGAGATCCCACTGTATATATACACTGCTCCCAGCGATAGAGAGAGAGAGATCCCAGTGTATATATACACTGCTCCCGGAGATAGAGAGAGATCCCAGTGTATATATACACTGCTCCCAGAGATAGAGAGAGGGAGATCCCAGTGTATATATACACTGCTCCCAGCGACAGAGAGAGGGAGATCCCAGTGTATATATACACTACTCCCAGCGACAGAGAGAGGGAGATCCCAGTGTATATATACACTGCTCCCAGAGATAGAGAGAGGGAGATCCCAGTGTATATATACACTGCTCCCAGAGATAGAGTGAGGGAGATCCCAGTGTATATATACACTGCTCCCAGAGATAGAGAGAGGGAGATCCCAGTGTATATATAAACTGCTCCCAGAGAGAGAGAGAGGGAGATCCCAGTATATATATACACTGCTCCCAGAGATAGAGAGAGGGAAATCCCAGTGTATATATACACTGCTCCCAGAGATAGAGAGAGGGAGATCCCAGTGTATATATACACTGCTCCCAGAGATAGAGAGAGGGAGATCCCAGTGTATATATACACTGCTCCCAGAGATAGAGAGAGGGAGATCCCAGTGTATATATACACTGTTCCCAGAGATAGAGAGAGGGAGATCCCAGTGTATACATACACTGCTCCCAGAGATAGAGAAAGGGAGATCCCAGTGTATATATACACTGCTCCCAGAGATAGAGAGAGGGAGATCCCAGTGTATATATACACTGCTCCCAGAGATAGAGAGAGGGAGATCCCAGTGTATATATACACTGCTCCCAGAGAGAGAGAGAGGGAGATTCCAGTGTATATATACGGTGCTCCCAGAGAGAGAGAGAGAGAGATCCCAATGTATATATACACTGCTCCCAGAGATAGAGAGAGGGAGATCCCAGTGTATACATACACTGCTCCCAGAGATAGGGAGAGGGAGATCCCAGTGTATATATACACTGCTCCCAGAGATAGAGAGAGGGAGATCCCAGTGTATACATACACTGCTCCCAGAGATAGGGAGAGGGAGATCCCAGTGTATATATACGGTGCTCCCAGAGATAGAGAGAGGGAGATCCCAGTGTATATATACACTGCTCCCAGAGAGAGAGAGAGGGAGATCCCAGTGTAGATATACACTGCTCCCAGAGATAGAGAGAGGGAGATACCAGTGTATACATACACTGCTCCCAGAGATAGGGAGAGAAAGATCCCAGTGTATATATACGGTGCTCCCAGAGATAGAGAGAGGGAGATCCCAGTGTATATATACACTGCTCCCAGAGATAGAGAGAGGGAGATCCCTGTGTATATATACACTGCTCCCAGAGATAGAGAGAGTGAGATCCCAGTGTGTATATACACTGCTCCCAGAGATAGAGAGAGGGTAATCCCAGTGTATATATACACTGCTCCCAGAGATAGAGAGAGGGTAATCCCCGTGTATATATACACTGCTCCCAGAGATAGAGAGAGAGAGATCCCAGTGTATATATACACGGCTCCCAGAGATAGAGAGAGGGAGATCCCAGTGTATATATACACTGCTCCCAGAGATAGAGAGAGGGAGATCCCAGTGTATATATACACTGCTCCCAGAGATAGAGAGAGGGAGATCCCAGTGTATGTATACACTGCTCCCAGAGATAGAGAGAGAGAGATCCCAGTGTATATATACACTGCTCCCAGAGATAGAGAGAGGGAGATCCCAGTGTATATATAGACTACTCCCAGAGATAGAGAGAGGGAGATCCCAGTGTATATAAACACTGCTCCCAGAGATAGAGAGAGGGAGATCCCAGTGTATATATAGACTACTCCCAGAGATAGAGAGAGGGAGATCCCAGTGTATATATACACTGCTCCCAGAGATAGAGAAAGGGAGATCCCAGAGTATATATACTCTGCTCCCAGAGATAGAAAGAGTGAGATCCCAGTGTATATATACACTGCTGCCAGAGATAGAGAGAGGGAGATCCCAGTGTATATATACACTGCTCCCAGAGATAGAGAAAGGGTGATCCCACTGTATATATACACTGCTCCCAGAGATAGAGAGAGGGAGATCCCAGTGTAGATATACACTGCTCCCAAACATAGAGAGAGGGAGATCCCAGTGTATATATACACAGCTCCCAGGGATAGAGAGAGGGAGATCCCAGTGTATACAGTGTATATATACACAGCTCCCAGGGATAGAGAGAGGGAGATCCCAGTGTATATATACACTGCTCCCAAACATAGAGAGAGGGAGATCCCAGTGTATATATACACTGCTCCCAGAGATAGAGAGAGGGAGATCCCAGTGTATATATACACTGCTAGCAGAGATAGAGAGAGGGAGATCCCAGTGTATATATACACTGCTCCCAGAGATAGAGAGAGGGAGATCCCAGTGTATATATACACTGCTCCCAGAGATAGAGAGAGGGAGATCCCAGTGTATATATACACTGCTCCCAGAGATAGAGAGAGGGAGATCCCAGTGTATATATACACTGCTCCCAAACATAGAGAGAGGGAGATCCCAGTGTATATATACACTGCTCCCAGAGATAGAGAGATGGAGATCCCAGTGTATATATACACTACCCCCAGAGATAGAGAGAGGGAGATCCCAGTGTATATATACACTGCTCCCAGAGATAGAGAGAGGGAGATCCCAGTGTATATATACACTGCTCCCAGAGATAGAGAGAGGTAGATCCCAGTGTATATATACACTGCTCCCAAACATAGAGAGAGGGAGATCCCAGTGTATATATACACTGCTCCCAGAGATAGAGAGATGGGAGATCCCAGTGTATATATACACTGCTCCCAGAGATAGAGAGATGGAGATCCCAGTGTATATATACTCTGCTCCCAGAGATAGAGGGAGATCCCAGTGTATATATACACTGCTCCCAGGGATAGAGAGAGGGAGATCCCAGTGTATATATACACTGCTCCCAAACATAGAGAGAGGGAGATCCCAGTGTATATATACACTGCTCCCAGAGATAGAGAGAGGGAGATCCCAGTGTATATATACACTGCTCCCAGAGATAGAGAGAGGGAGATCCCAGTGTATATATACACTGCTCCCAAACATAGAGAGAGGGAGATCCCAGTGTATATATACACTGCTCCCAGAGATAGAGAGATGGAGATCCCAGTGTGTATATACACTGCTCCCAGAGATAGAGAGAGGGAGATCCCAGTGTATATATACACTGCTCCCAGAGATAGAGAGAGGGAGATCCCAGTGTATACATACACTGCTCCCAGAGATAGAGAGAGGGAGATCCCAGTGTATATATACACTGCTCCCAGAGATAGAGAGAGGGAGATCCCAGTGTATATATACACTGCTCCCAGAGATAGAGAGAGGGAGATCCCAGTGTATACATACACTGCTCCCAGAGATAGAGAGAGGGAGATCCCAGTGTATATATACACTGCTCCCAGAGATAGAGAGAGGGAGATCCCAGTGTATATATACTCTGCTCCCAGAGATAGAGGGAGATCCCAGTGTATATATACACTGCTTCCAGAGATAGAGAGATGGAGATCCCAGTGTATATATACACTGCTCCCAGAGATAGAGAGAGGGAGATCCCAGTGTATATATACACAGCTCCCAGAGATAGAGAGAGCGAGATCCCAGTGTATATATACACTGCTCCCAAACATGGAGAGAGCAGATCCCAGTGTATATATACACTGCTCCCAGAGATAGAGAGAGGGAGATCCCAGTGTATATATACACTGCTCCCAGAGATAGAGAGAGGGAGATCCCAGTGTATATATACACTGCTCCCAGAGATAGAGAGAGGCAGATCCCAGTGTATATATACACTGCTCCCAAACATAGAGAGAGGGAGATCCCAGTGTATATATACACTGCTCCCAGTGACAGAGAGAGGGAGATCCCTGTGTTTATATACACTGCTCCCAGAGATAGGGAGAGGGAGATCCCAGTGTATATATACACTGCTCCCAGAGATAGAGAGAGGGAGATCCCAGTGTATATATACACTGCTCCCAGAGATAGAGAGAGGGAGATCCCAGTGTATATATACACTGCTCCCAGAGATAGAGAGAGGGAGATCCCAGTGTATATATACACTGCTCCCAGAGATAGAGAGAGGGAGATCCCAGTGTATATATACACTGTTCCCAGAGATAGAGAGAGGGAGATCCCAGTGTATACATACACTGCTCCCAGAGATAGAGAAAGGGAGATCCCAGTGTATATATACACTGCTCCCAGAGATAGAGAGAGGGAGATCCCAGTGTATATATACACTGCTCCCAGAGATAGAGAGAGGGAGATCCCAGTGTATATATACACTGCTCCCAGAGAGAGAGAGAGGGAGATTCCAGTGTATATATACGGTGCTCCCAGAGAGAGAGAGAGAGAGATCCCAATGTATATATACACTGCTCCCAGAGATAGAGAGAGGGAGATCCCAGTGTATACATACACTGCTCCCAGAGATAGGGAGAGGGAGATCCCAGTGTATATATACACTGCTCCCAGAGATAGAGAGAGGGAGATCCCAGTGTATACATACACTGCTCCCAGAGATAGGGAGAGGGAGATCCCAGTGTATATATACGGTGCTCCCAGAGATAGAGAGAGGGAGATCCCAGTGTATATATACACTGCTCCCAGAGAGAGAGAGAGGGAGATCCCAGTGTAGATATACACTGCTCCCAGAGATAGAGAGAGGGAGATACCAGTGTGTATATACACTGCTCCCAGAGATAGAGAGAGGGAGATCCCAGTGTATGTATACACTGCTCCCAGAGATAGAGAGATAGAGATCCCAGTGTATATATACACTGCTCCCAGAGATAGAGAGAGGGAGATCCCAGTGTATATATTGACTACTCCCAGAGATAGAGAGAGGGAGATCCCAGTGTATTTAAACACTGCTCCCAGAGATAGAGAGAGGGAGATCCCAGTGTATATATAGACTACTCCCAGAGATAGAGAGAGGGAGATCCCAGTGTATATATACACTGCTCCCAGAGATAGAGAAAGGGAGATCCCAGAGTATATATACTCTGCTCCCAGAGATAGAAAGAGTGAGATCCCAGTGTATATATACACTGCTGCCAGAGATAGAGAGAGGGAGATCCCAGTGTATATATACACTGCTCCCAGAGATAGAGAAAGGGTGATCCCACTGTATATATACACTGCTCCCAGAGATAGAGAGAGGGAGATCCCAGTGTAGATATACACTGCTCCCAAACATAGAGAGAGGGAGATCCCAGTGTATATATACACAGCTCCCAGGGATAGAGAGAGGGAGATCCCAGTGTATACAGTGTATATATACACAGCTCCCAGGGATAGAGAGAGGGAGATCCCAGTGTATATATACACTGCTCCCAAACATAGAGAGAGGGAGATCCCAGTGTATATATACACTGCTCCCAGAGATAGAGAGAGGGAGATCCCAGTGTATATATACACTGCTAGCAGAGATAGAGAGAGGGAGATCCCAGTGTATATATACACTGCTCCCAGAGATAGAGAGAGGGAGATCCCAGTGTATATATACACTGCTCCCAGAGATAGAGAGAGGGAGATCCCAGTGTATATATACACTGCTCCCAGAGATAGAGAGAGGGAGATCCCAGTGTATATATACACTGCTCCCAAACATAGAGAGAGGGAGATCCCAGTGTATATATACACTGCTCCCAGAGATAGAGAGATGGAGATCCCAGTGTATATATACACTACCCCCAGAGATAGAGAGAGGGAGATCCCAGTGTATATATACACTGCTCCCAGAGATAGAGAGAGGGAGATCCCAGTGTATATATACACTGCTCCCAGAGATAGAGAGAGGGAGATCCCAGTGTATATATACACTGCTCCCAAACATAGAGAGAGGGAGATCCCAGTGTATATATACACTGCTCCCAGAGATAGAGAGATGGGAGATCCCAGTGTATATATACACTGCTCCCAGAGATAGAGAGATGGAGATCCCAGTGTATATATACTCTGCTCCCAGAGATAGAGGGAGATCCCAGTGTATATATACACTGCTCCCAGGGATAGAGAGAGGGAGATCCCAGTGTATATATACACTGCTCCCAAACATAGAGAGAGGGAGATCCCAGTGTATATATACACTGCTCCCAGAGATAGAGAGAGGGAGATCCCAGTGTATATATACACTGCTCCCAGAGATAGAGAGAGGGAGATCCCAGTGTATATATACACTGCTCCCAAACATAGAGAGAGGGAGATCCCAGTGTATATATACACTGCTCCCAGAGATAGAGAGATGGAGATCCCAGTGTGTATATACACTGCTCCCAGAGATAGAGAGAGGGAGATCCCAGTGTATATATACACTGCTCCCAGAGATAGAGAGAGGGAGATCCCAGTGTATACATACACTGCTCCCAGAGATAGAGAGAGGGAGATCCCAGTGTATATATACACTGCTCCCAGAGATAGAGAGAGGGAGATCCCAGTGTATATATACACTGCTCCCAGAGATAGAGAGAGGGAGATCCCAGTGTATACATACACTGCTCCCAGAGATAGAGAGAGGGAGATCCCAGTGTATATATACACTGCTCCCAGAGATAGAGAGAGGGAGATCCCAGTGTATATATACTCTGCTCCCAGAGATAGAGGGAGATCCCAGTGTATATATACACTGCTTCCAGAGATAGAGAGATGGAGATCCCAGTGTATATATACACTGCTCCCAGAGATAGAGAGAGGGAGATCCCAGTGTATATATACACAGCTCCCAGAGATAGAGAGAGCGAGATCCCAGTGTATATATACACTGCTCCCAAACATGGAGAGAGCAGATCCCAGTGTATATATACACTGCTCCCAGAGATAGAGAGAGGGAGATCCCAGTGTATATATACACTGCTCCCAGAGATAGAGAGAGGGAGATCCCAGTGTATATATACACTGCTCCCAGAGATAGAGAGAGGCAGATCCCAGTGTATATATACACTGCTCCCAAACATAGAGAGAGGGAGATCCCAGTGTATATATACACTGCTCCCAGTGACAGAGAGAGGGAGATCCCTGTGTTTATATACACTGCTCCCAGAGATAGGGAGAGGGAGATCCCAGTGTATATATACACTGCTCCCAGAGATAGAGAGAGGGAGATCCCAGTGTATATATAAACTGCTCCCAGAGATAGAGAGAGGGAGATCCCAGTGTATATATACACTGCTCCCAGAGATAGAGAGAGAGAGATCCCAGTGTATAAAAACACTGCTCCCAGAGATAGAGAGAGGGAGATCCCAGTGTATATATACACTGCTCCCAGAGAGAGAGAGAGGGAGATCCCAGTGTATATATACACTGCTCCCAGAGATAGAGAGAGAGAGATCCCACTATATATATACACTGCTCCCAGAGATAGAGAGAGGGAGATTCCAGTGTTTATATACACTGCTCCCAGACATAGAGAAAAGGAAATCCCAGTGTATATAAACACTGCTCCCAGAGATAGACAGAGGGAGATCCCAGTGTATATATACACTGTTCCCAGAGAGAGAGAGGGAGACCCCAGTGTATATATACACTGCTCCCAGAGATAGAGAGAGGGAGATCCCAGTGTATATATACACTGTTCCCAGAGAGAGAGAGAGGGAGATCCCAGTGTATATATACACGGCTCACAGACATAGAGAGAAGGAAATCCCAGTGTATATAAACACTGCTCCCAGAGATAGAGAGAAGTAGATCCCAGTGTATATTTACACTGCTCCCAGAGATAGAGAGAGGGAGATCCCAGTGTATGTATACACTGCTCCCAGAGATAGAGAGGGAGAGATCCCACTTTGTATATACACTGCTCCCAGAGAGAGAGAGAGGGAGATCCCAGTGTAGATATACACTGCTCCCAGAGATAGAGAGAGGGAGATACCAGTGTATACATACACTGCTCCCAGAGATAGAGAGAGGGAGATCCCAGTGTATATATACGGTGCTCCCAGAGATAGAGAGAGGGAGATCCCAGTGTATATATACACTGCTCCCAGAGATAGAGAGAGGGAGATCCCAGTGTGTATATACACTGCTCCCAGAGATAGAGAGAGGGAGATCCCAGTGTATATATACACTGCTCCCAGAGATAGAGAGAGGGTAATCCCAGTGTATATATACACTGCTCCCAGAGATAGAGAGAGAGAGATCCCAGTGTATATATACACGGCTCCCAGAGAAAGAGAGAGGGAGATCCCTGTGTATATATACACTGCTCCCAGAGATAGAGAGAGGGAGATCCCAGTGTATATATACACTGCTCCCAGAGATAGAGAGAGGGAGATCCCAGTGTCTGTATACACTGCTCCCAGAGATAGAGAGAGGGAGATCCCAGTGTATATATACACTGCTCCCAGAGATAGAGAGAGGGAGATCCCAGTGTATATATACACTGCTCCCAGAGATAGAGAGAGGGAGATCCCAGTGTTTATATACACTGCTCCCAGAGATAGAGAGAGGGAGATCCCAGTGTATATATACACTGCTCCCAGAGATAGAGAGAGGGAGATCCCAGTGTATATATACTCTGCTCCCAGAAATAGAAAGAGTGAGATCCCAGTGTATATATACACTGCTCCCAGAGATAGAGCGAGGGAGATCCCAGTGTATATATACACTGCTCCCAGAGATAGAGAGAGGGTGATCCCACTGTATATATACACTGCTCCCAGAGATAGAGAGAGGGAGATCCCAGAGTATATATACACTGCTCCCAAACATAGAGAGAGGGAGATCCCAGTGTATATATACACTGCTCCCAGGGATAGAGAGAGGGAGATCCCAGTGTATATAGACACTGCTCCCAAACATAGAGAGAGGGAGATCCCAGTGTATATATACACTGCTCCCAGAGATAGAGAGAGGGAGATCCCAGTGTATATATACACTGCTCCCAGAGATAGAGAGAGGGAGATCCCAGTGTATATATACAGTGCTCCCAGAGATAGAGAGAGGGAGATCCCAGTGTATATATACACTGCTCCCAGAGATAGAGTGAGGGAGATCCCAGTGTATATATACACTGCTCCCAGAGATAGAGAGAGGGAGATCCCAGTGTATATATACACTGCTCCCAAACATAGAGAGAGGGAGATCCCAGTGTATATATACACTGCTCCCAGAGATAGAGAGATGGAGATCCCAGTGTATATATACACTGCTCCCAGAGATAGAGAGAGGGAGATCCCAGTGTATACATACACTGCTCCCAGAGATAGAGAGAGGGAGGTCCCAGTGTATATATACACTGCTCCCAGAGATAGAGAGAGGGAGATCCCAGTGTATATATACACTGCTCCCAGAGATAGAGAGAGGGAGATCCCAGTGTATATATACTCTGCTCCCAGAGATAGAGGGAGATCCCAGTGTATATATACACTGCTCCCAGGGATAGAGAGAGAGAGATCCCAGTGTACATATACACAGTTCCGAGATAGAGAGAGAGGGAGATCCCAGTGTATATATACACTGCTCCCAGCGATAGAGAGAGCGAGATCCCAATGTACATATACACTGCTCCCAGACATAGAGAGAGGGAGATCCCAGTGTATATATACACTGCTCCCAGAGATAGAGAGAGGGAGATCCCAGTGTAGAAATACACTGCTCCCAGATAGAGAGAGAGATGGAGATCCCAGTGTATATATACACTGCTCCCAGAGATAGAGAAAGGGAAATCCCAGTGTATATATACACTGCTCCCAGAGATAGAGAGATGGAGATCCCAGTGTATATATACTCTGCTCCCAGAGATAGAGGGAGATCCTAGTGTATATATACACTGCTCCCAGGGATAGAGAGAGAGAGATCCCAGTGTACATATACACAGTTCCGAGATAGAGAGAGAGGGAGATCCCAGTGTATATATACACTGCTCCCAGAGGGAGAGAAAGGGAAATCCCAGTGTATATATACACTGCTTCCAGAGATAGAGAGAGGAAGATCCCAGTGTATATATACAGTGCTCCCAGAGATAGAGAGAGGGAGATCCCAGTGTATATATACACTGCTCCCAGAGATAGAGAGAGGAAGATCCCAGTGTTTATATACACTGCTCCCAGAGATAGAGAGAGGGAGATCCCAGTGTATATATACACTGCTCCCAGAGATAGAGAGAGGGATATCCCAGTGAATATATACACTGCTCCCAGAGATAGAGAGAGGGAGATTTCAGTGTATATATACACTGCTCCCAGACATAGAGAGAGGGAGATCCCAGTGTATATATACATTGCTCCCAGAGATAGAGAGAGGGAGATCCCAGTGTATATATACACTGCTGCCAGAGATAGAGAGAGGGAGATACCAGTGTATATATACACTGCTCCGAAACATAGAGAGAGAGAGATCCCAGTGTATATATACACTGTTCCCAGAGAGCGAGAGAGGGAGATACCAGTGTATATATACACTGCTCCCAGACATAGAGAGAAGGAAATCCCAGTGTATATAAACACTGCTCCCAGAGATAGAGAGAGGGAGATCCCAGTGTATATTTACACTGCTCCCAGAGATAGAGAGAGGGAGATCCCAGTGTATGTATACACTGCTCCCAGAGATAGAGAGAGAGAGATCCCACTGTATATATACACTACTCCCAGAGATAGAGAGAGGGAGATCCCAGTGTATATATACTCTGCTCCCTGAGATAGAGAGAGGGAGATCCCAGTGTGTATATACAGTGCTCCCAGACATAGAGAGAGCGAGATACCAGTGTATATATACATTGCTCCCAGAGATAGAGAGAGGGAGATCCCAGTGTATATATACACTGCTGCCAGAGATAGAGAGAGGGAGATACCAGTGTATATATACACTGCTCCCAAACATAGAGAGAGAGAGATCCCAGTGTATATATACACTGTTCCCAGAGAGCGAGAGAGGGAGATACCAGTGTATATATACACTGCTCCCAGACATAGAGAGAAGGAAATCCCAGTGTATATAAACACGGCTCCCAGAGATAGAGAGAGGGAGATCCCAGTGTATATTTACACTGCTCCCAGAGATAGAGAGAGGGAGATCCCAGTGTATGTATACACTGCTCCCAGAGATAGAGAGAGAGAGATGCCACTGTATATATACACTGCTCCCAGAGATAGAGAGAGGGAGATTCCAGTGTTTATATACACTGCTCCCAGACATAGAGAAAAGGAAATCCCAGTGTATATAAACACTGCTCCCAGAGATAGACAGAGGGAGATCCCAGTGTATATATACACTGTTCCCAGAGAGAGAGAGGGAGACCCCAGTGTATATATACACTGCTCCCAGAGATAGAGAGAGGGAGATCCCAGTGTATATATACACTGTTCCCAGAGAGAGAGAGAGGGAGATCCCAGTGTATATATACACGGCTCACAGACATAGAGAGAAGGAAATCCCAGTGTATATAAACACTGCTCCCAGAGATAGAGAGAAGTAGATCCCAGTGTATATTTACACTGCTCCCAGAGATAGAGAGAGGGAGATCCCAGTGTATGTATACACTGCTCCCAGAGATAGAGAGGGAGAGATCCCACTTTGTATATACACTGCTCCCAGAGAGAGAGAGAGGGAGATCCCAGTGTAGATATACACTGCTCCCAGAGATAGAGAGAGGGAGATACCAGTGTATACATACACTGCTCCCAGAGATAGAGAGAGGGAGATCCCAGTGTATATATACGGTGCTCCCAGAGATAGAGAGAGGGAGATCCCAGTGTATATATACACTGCTCCCAGAGATAGAGAGAGGGAGATCCCAGTGTGTATATACACTGCTCCCAGAGATAGAGAGAGGGAGATCCCAGTGTATATATACACTGCTCCCAGAGATAGAGAGAGGGTAATCCCAGTGTATATATACACTGCTCCCAGAGATAGAGAGAGAGAGATCCCAGTGTATATATACACGGCTCCCAGAGAAAGAGAGAGGGAGATCCCTGTGTATATATACACTGCTCCCAGAGATAGAGAGAGGGAGATCCCAGTGTATATATACACTGCTCCCAGAGATAGAGAGAGGGAGATCCCAGTGTCTGTATACACTGCTCCCAGAGATAGAGAGAGGGAGATCCCAGTGTATATATACACTGCTCCCAGAGATAGAGAGAGGGAGATCCCAGTGTATATATACACTGCTCCCAGAGATAGAGAGAGGGAGATCCCAGTGTTTATATACACTGCTCCCAGAGATAGAGAGAGGGAGATCCCAGTGTATATATACACTGCTCCCAGAGATAGAGAGAGGGAGATCCCAGTGTATATATACTCTGCTCCCAGAAATAGAAAGAGTGAGATCCCAGTGTATATATACACTGCTCCCAGAGATAGAGCGAGGGAGATCCCAGTGTATATATACACTGCTCCCAGAGATAGAGAGAGGGTGATCCCACTGTATATATACACTGCTCCCAGAGATAGAGAGAGGGAGATCCCAGAGTATATATACACTGCTCCCAAACATAGAGAGAGGGAGATCCCAGTGTATATATACACTGCTCCCAGGGATAGAGAGAGGGAGATCCCAGTGTATATAGACACTGCTCCCAAACATAGAGAGAGGGAGATCCCAGTGTATATATACACTGCTCCCAGAGATAGAGAGAGGGAGATCCCAGTGTATATATACACTGCTCCCAGAGATAGAGAGAGGGAGATCCCAGTGTATATATACAGTGCTCCCAGAGATAGAGAGAGGGAGATCCCAGTGTATATATACACTGCTCCCAGAGATAGAGTGAGGGAGATCCCAGTGTATATATACACTGCTCCCAGAGATAGAGAGAGGGAGATCCCAGTGTATATATACACTGCTCCCAAACATAGAGAGAGGGAGATCCCAGTGTATATATACACTGCTCCCAGAGATAGAGAGATGGAGATCCCAGTGTATATATACACTGCTCCCAGAGATAGAGAGAGGGAGATCCCAGTGTATACATACACTGCTCCCAGAGATAGAGAGAGGGAGGTCCCAGTGTATATATACACTGCTCCCAGAGATAGAGAGAGGGAGATCCCAGTGTATATATACACTGCTCCCAGAGATAGAGAGAGGGAGATCCCAGTGTATATATACTCTGCTCCCAGAGATAGAGGGAGATCCCAGTGTATATATACACTGCTCCCAGGGATAGAGAGAGAGAGATCCCAGTGTACATATACACAGTTCCGAGATAGAGAGAGAGGGAGATCCCAGTGTATATATACACTGCTCCCAGCGATAGAGAGAGCGAGATCCCAATGTACATATACACTGCTCCCAGACATAGAGAGAGGGAGATCCCAGTGTATATATACACTGCTCCCAGAGATAGAGAGAGGGAGATCCCAGTGTAGAAATACACTGCTCCCAGATAGAGAGAGAGATGGAGATCCCAGTGTATATATACACTGCTCCCAGAGATAGAGAAAGGGAAATCCCAGTGTATATATACACTGCTCCCAGAGATAGAGAGATGGAGATCCCAGTGTATATATACTCTGCTCCCAGAGATAGAGGGAGATCCTAGTGTATATATACACTGCTCCCAGGGATAGAGAGAGAGAGATCCCAGTGTACATATACACAGTTCCGAGATAGAGAGAGAGGGAGATCCCAGTGTATATATACACTGCTCCCAGAGGGAGAGAAAGGGAAATCCCAGTGTATATATACACTGCTTCCAGAGATAGAGAGAGGAAGATCCCAGTGTATATATACAGTGCTCCCAGAGATAGAGAGAGGGAGATCCCAGTGTATATATACACTGCTCCCAGAGATAGAGAGAGGAAGATCCCAGTGTTTATATACACTGCTCCCAGAGATAGAGAGAGGGAGATCCCAGTGTATATATACACTGCTCCCAGAGATAGAGAGAGGGATATCCCAGTGAATATATACACTGCTCCCAGAGATAGAGAGAGGGAGATTTCAGTGTATATATACACTGCTCCCAGACATAGAGAGAGGGAGATCCCAGTGTATATATACATTGCTCCCAGAGATAGAGAGAGGGAGATCCCAGTGTATATATACACTGCTGCCAGAGATAGAGAGAGGGAGATACCAGTGTATATATACACTGCTCCGAAACATAGAGAGAGAGAGATCCCAGTGTATATATACACTGTTCCCAGAGAGCGAGAGAGGGAGATACCAGTGTATATATACACTGCTCCCAGACATAGAGAGAAGGAAATCCCAGTGTATATAAACACTGCTCCCAGAGATAGAGAGAGGGAGATCCCAGTGTATATTTACACTGCTCCCAGAGATAGAGAGAGGGAGATCCCAGTGTATGTATACACTGCTCCCAGAGATAGAGAGAGAGAGATCCCACTGTATATATACACTACTCCCAGAGATAGAGAGAGGGAGATCCCAGTGTATATATACTCTGCTCCCTGAGATAGAGAGAGGGAGATCCCAGTGTGTATATACAGTGCTCCCAGACATAGAGAGAGCGAGATACCAGTGTATATATACATTGCTCCCAGAGATAGAGAGAGGGAGATCCCAGTGTATATATACACTGCTGCCAGAGATAGAGAGAGGGAGATACCAGTGTATATATACACTGCTCCCAAACATAGAGAGAGAGAGATCCCAGTGTATATATACACTGTTCCCAGAGAGCGAGAGAGGGAGATACCAGTGTATATATACACTGCTCCCAGACATAGAGAGAAGGAAATCCCAGTGTATATAAACACGGCTCCCAGAGATAGAGAGAGGGAGATCCCAGTGTATATTTACACTGCTCCCAGAGATAGAGAGAGGGAGATCCCAGTGTATGTATACACTGCTCCCAGAGATAGAGAGAGAGAGATGCCACTGTATATATACACTGCTCCCAGAGATAGAGAGAGGGAGATTCCAGTGTTTATATACACTGCTCCCAGACATAGAGAAAAGGAAATCCCAGTGTATATAAACACTGCTCCCAGAGATAGACAGAGGGAGATCCCAGTGTATATATACACTGTTCCCAGAGAGAGAGAGGGAGACCCCAGTGTATATATACACTGCTCCCAGAGATAGAGAGAGGGAGATCCCAGTGTATATATACACTGTTCCCAGAGAGAGAGAGAGGGAGATCCCAGTGTATATATACACGGCTCACAGACATAGAGAGAAGGAAATCCCAGTGTATATAAACACTGCTCCCAGAGATAGAGAGAAGTAGATCCCAGTGTATATTTACACTGCTCCCAGAGATAGAGAGAGGGAGATCCCAGTGTATGTATACACTGCTCCCAGAGATAGAGAGGGAGAGATCCCACTTTGTATATACACTGCTCCCAGAGAGAGAGAGAGGGAGATCCCAGTGTAGATATACACTGCTCCCAGAGATAGAGAGAGGGAGATACCAGTGTATACATACACTGCTCCCAGAGATAGAGAGAGGGAGATCCCAGTGTATATATACGGTGCTCCCAGAGATAGAGAGAGGGAGATCCCAGTGTATATATACACTGCTCCCAGAGATAGAGAGAGGGAGATCCCAGTGTGTATATACACTGCTCCCAGAGATAGAGAGAGGGAGATCCCAGTGTATATATACACTGCTCCCAGAGATAGAGAGAGGGTAATCCCAGTGTATATATACACTGCTCCCAGAGATAGAGAGAGAGAGATCCCAGTGTATATATACACGGCTCCCAGAGAAAGAGAGAGGGAGATCCCTGTGTATATATACACTGCTCCCAGAGATAGAGAGAGGGAGATCCCAGTGTATATATACACTGCTCCCAGAGATAGAGAGAGGGAGATCCCAGTGTCTGTATACACTGCTCCCAGAGATAGAGAGAGGGAGATCCCAGTGTATATATACACTGCTCCCAGAGATAGAGAGAGGGAGATCCCAGTGTATATATACACTGCTCCCAGAGATAGAGAGAGGGAGATCCCAGTGTTTATATACACTGCTCCCAGAGATAGAGAGAGGGAGATCCCAGTGTATATATACACTGCTCCCAGAGATAGAGAGAGGGAGATCCCAGTGTATATATACTCTGCTCCCAGAAATAGAAAGAGTGAGATCCCAGTGTATATATACACTGCTCCCAGAGATAGAGCGAGGGAGATCCCAGTGTATATATACACTGCTCCCAGAGATAGAGAGAGGGTGATCCCACTGTATATATACACTGCTCCCAGAGATAGAGAGAGGGAGATCCCAGAGTATATATACACTGCTCCCAAACATAGAGAGAGGGAGATCCCAGTGTATATATACACTGCTCCCAGGGATAGAGAGAGGGAGATCCCAGTGTATATAGACACTGCTCCCAAACATAGAGAGAGGGAGATCCCAGTGTATATATACACTGCTCCCAGAGATAGAGAGAGGGAGATCCCAGTGTATATATACACTGCTCCCAGAGATAGAGAGAGGGAGATCCCAGTGTATATATACAGTGCTCCCAGAGATAGAGAGAGGGAGATCCCAGTGTATATATACACTGCTCCCAGAGATAGAGTGAGGGAGATCCCAGTGTATATATACACTGCTCCCAGAGATAGAGAGAGGGAGATCCCAGTGTATATATACACTGCTCCCAAACATAGAGAGAGGGAGATCCCAGTGTATATATACACTGCTCCCAGAGATAGAGAGATGGAGATCCCAGTGTATATATACACTGCTCCCAGAGATAGAGAGAGGGAGATCCCAGTGTATACATACACTGCTCCCAGAGATAGAGAGAGGGAGGTCCCAGTGTATATATACACTGCTCCCAGAGATAGAGAGAGGGAGATCCCAGTGTATATATACACTGCTCCCAGAGATAGAGAGAGGGAGATCCCAGTGTATATATACTCTGCTCCCAGAGATAGAGGGAGATCCCAGTGTATATATACACTGCTCCCAGGGATAGAGAGAGAGAGATCCCAGTGTACATATACACAGTTCCGAGATAGAGAGAGAGGGAGATCCCAGTGTATATATACACTGCTCCCAGCGATAGAGAGAGCGAGATCCCAATGTACATATACACTGCTCCCAGACATAGAGAGAGGGAGATCCCAGTGTATATATACACTGCTCCCAGAGATAGAGAGAGGGAGATCCCAGTGTAGAAATACACTGCTCCCAGATAGAGAGAGAGATGGAGATCCCAGTGTATATATACACTGCTCCCAGAGATAGAGAAAGGGAAATCCCAGTGTATATATACACTGCTCCCAGAGATAGAGAGATGGAGATCCCAGTGTATATATACTCTGCTCCCAGAGATAGAGGGAGATCCTAGTGTATATATACACTGCTCCCAGGGATAGAGAGAGAGAGATCCCAGTGTACATATACACAGTTCCGAGATAGAGAGAGAGGGAGATCCCAGTGTATATATACACTGCTCCCAGAGGGAGAGAAAGGGAAATCCCAGTGTATATATACACTGCTTCCAGAGATAGAGAGAGGAAGATCCCAGTGTATATATACAGTGCTCCCAGAGATAGAGAGAGGGAGATCCCAGTGTATATATACACTGCTCCCAGAGATAGAGAGAGGAAGATCCCAGTGTTTATATACACTGCTCCCAGAGATAGAGAGAGGGAGATCCCAGTGTATATATACACTGCTCCCAGAGATAGAGAGAGGGATATCCCAGTGAATATATACACTGCTCCCAGAGATAGAGAGAGGGAGATTTCAGTGTATATATACACTGCTCCCAGACATAGAGAGAGGGAGATCCCAGTGTATATATACATTGCTCCCAGAGATAGAGAGAGGGAGATCCCAGTGTATATATACACTGCTGCCAGAGATAGAGAGAGGGAGATACCAGTGTATATATACACTGCTCCGAAACATAGAGAGAGAGAGATCCCAGTGTATATATACACTGTTCCCAGAGAGCGAGAGAGGGAGATACCAGTGTATATATACACTGCTCCCAGACATAGAGAGAAGGAAATCCCAGTGTATATAAACACTGCTCCCAGAGATAGAGAGAGGGAGATCCCAGTGTATATTTACACTGCTCCCAGAGATAGAGAGAGGGAGATCCCAGTGTATGTATACACTGCTCCCAGAGATAGAGAGAGAGAGATCCCACTGTATATATACACTACTCCCAGAGATAGAGAGAGGGAGATCCCAGTGTATATATACTCTGCTCCCTGAGATAGAGAGAGGGAGATCCCAGTGTGTATATACAGTGCTCCCAGACATAGAGAGAGCGAGATACCAGTGTATATATACATTGCTCCCAGAGATAGAGAGAGGGAGATCCCAGTGTATATATACACTGCTGCCAGAGATAGAGAGAGGGAGATACCAGTGTATATATACACTGCTCCCAAACATAGAGAGAGAGAGATCCCAGTGTATATATACACTGTTCCCAGAGAGCGAGAGAGGGAGATACCAGTGTATATATACACTGCTCCCAGACATCGAGAGAAGGAAATCCCAGTGTATATAAACACGGCTCCCAGAGATAGAGAGAGGGAGATCCCAGTGTATATTTACACTGCTCCCAGAGATAGAGAGAGGGAGATCCCAGTGTATGTATACACTGCTCCCAGAGATAGAGAGAGAGAGATGCCACTGTATATATACACTACTCCCAGAGATAGAGAGAGGGAGATCCCAGTGTATATATACTCTGCTCCCTGAGATAGAGTGAGGGAGATCCCAGTGTATATATACACTGCTCCCAGAGATAGAGAGAGAGAGATCCCAGTGTATATATACACTGCTCCCAGAGATAGAGAGAGGGAGATCCCAGTGTATATATACACTGCTCCCAGCGATAGAGAGAGGGAGATCCCAGTGTATATATACACTGCTCCCAGAGATAGGGAGAGGGAGATCCCAGTGTATATGTCCACTGCTCCCAGAGATAGAGAGAGGGAGATCCCAGTGTATATATACACTGCTCCCAGAGATAGAGAGATGGAGATCCCAGTGTATATATACACTGCTCCCAGAGATAGAGAGAGGGAGATCCCAGTGTATACATACACTGCTCCCAGAGATAGAGAGAGGGAGGTCCCAGTGTATATATACACTGCTCCCAGAGATAGAGAGAGGGAGATCCCAGTGTATATATACACTGCTCCCAGAGATAGAGAGAGGGAGATCCCAGTGTATATATACTCTGCTCCCAGAGATAGAGGGAGATCCCAGTGTATATATACACTGCTCCCAGGGATAGAGAGAGAGAGATCCCAGTGTACATATACACAGTTCCGAGATAGAGAGAGAGGGAGATCCCAGTGTATATATACACTGCTCCCAGCGATAGAGAGAGCGAGATCCCAGTGTACATATACACTGCTCCCAGACATAGAGAGAGGGAGATCCCAGTGTATATATACACTGCTCCCAGAGATAGAGAGAGGGAGATCCCAGTGTAGAAATACACTGCTCCCAGATAGAGAGAGAGATGGAGATCCCAGTGTATATATACACTGCTCCCAGAGATAGAGAAAGGGAAATCCCAGTGTATATATACACTGCTCCCAGAGATAGAGAGATGGAGATCCCAGTGTATATATACTCTGCTCCCAGAGATAGAGGGAGATCCTAGTGTATATATACACTGCTCCCAGGGATAGAGAGAGAGAGATCCCAGTGTACATATACACAGTTCCGAGATAGAGAGAGAGGGAGATCCCAGTGTATATATACACTGCTCCCAGAGGGAGAGAAAGGGAAATCCCAGTGTATATATACACTGCTTCCAGAGATAGAGAGAGGAAGATCCCAGTGTATATATACAGTGCTCCCAGAGATAGAGAGAGGGAGATCCCAGTGTATATATACACTGCTCCCAGAGATAGAGAGAGGAAGATCCCAGTGTTTATATACACTGCTCCCAGAGATAGAGAGAGGGAGATCCCAGTGTATATATACACTGCTCCCAGAGATAGAGAGAGGGATTTCCCAGTGAATATATACACTGCTCCCAGAGATAGAGAGAGGGAGATTTCAGTGTATATATACACTGCTCCCAGGCATAGAGAGAGGGAGATCCCAGTGTATATATACATTGCTCCCAGAGATAGAGAGAGGGAGATCCCAGTGTATATATACACTGCTGCCAGAGATAGAGAGAGGGAGATACCAGTGTATATATACACTGCTCCGAAACATAGAGAGAGAGAGATCCCAGTGTATATATACACTGTTCCCAGAGAGCGAGAGAGGGAGATACCAGTGTATATATACACTGCTCCCAGACATAGAGAGAAGGAAATCCCAGTGTATATAAACACTGCTCCCAGAGATAGAGAGAGGGAGATCCCAGTGTATATTTACACTGCTCCCAGAGATAGAGAGAGGGAGATCCCAGTGTATGTATACACTGCTCCCAGAGATAGAGAGAGAGAGATCCCACTGTATATATACACTACTCCCAGAGATAGAGAGAGGGAGATCCCAGTGTATATATACTCTGCTCCCTGAGATAGAGAGAGGGAGATCCCAGTGTGTATATACACTGCTCCCAGACATAGAGAGAGCGAGATACCAGTGTATATATACATTGCTCCCAGAGATAGAGAGAGGGAGATCCCAGTGTATATATACACTGCTGCCAGAGATAGAGAGAGGGAGATACCAGTGTATATATACACTGCTCCCAAACATAGAGAGAGAGAGATCCCAGTGTATATATACACTGTTCCCAGAGAGCGAGAGAGGGAGATACCAGTGTATATATACACTGCTCCCAGACATAGAGAGAAGGAAATTCCAGTGTATATAAACACTGCTCCCAGAGATAGAGAGAGGGAGATCCCAGTGTATATTTACACTGCTCCCAGAGATAGAGAGAGGGAGATCCCAGTGTATGTATACACTGCTCCCAGAGATAGAGAGAGAGAGATCCCACTGTATATATACACTACTCCCAGAGATAGAGAGAGGGAGATCCCAGTGTATATATACTCTGCTCCCTGAGATAGAGTGAGGGAGATCCCAGTGTATATATACACTGCTCCCAGAGATTGAGAGAGAGAGATCCCAGTGTATATATACACTGCTCCCAGAGATAGAGAGAGGGAGATCCCAGTGTATATATACACTGCTCCCAGCGATAGAGAGAGGGAGATCCCAGTGTATATATACACTGCTCCCAGAGATAGGGAGAGGGAGATCCCAGTGTATATGTCCACTGCTCCCAGAGATAGAGAGAGGGAGATCCCAGTGTATATATACACTGCTCCCAGAGATAGAGAGACGGAGATCCCAGTGTATATATACACTGCTCCCAGAGATAGAGAGAGGGTAATCCCAGTGTATATATACACTGCTCCCAGAGATAGAGAGAGGGAGATCCCAGTGTATATATACACTGCTCCCAGAGATAGAGAGAGGGAGATCCCAGTGTATATATACACTGCTCCCAGAGATAGAGAGAGGGAGATCCCAGTGTATATATACACTGCTCCCAGAGATAGAGAGAGGGAGATCCCAGTGTATATATACACTGCTCCCAGAGATAGAGAGAGGGAGATCCCAGTGTATATATACACTGCGCCCAGACATAGAGAGAGGGAGATCCCAGTGTATATATACACTGCTCCCAGAGATAGAGAGAGGGAGATCCCAGTGTATATATACACTGCTCCCAGAGATAGAGAGAGGGAGATCCCAGTGTATATATACACTGCTCCCAGAGATAGAGAGAGGGAGAGCCCACTGAATATATGCACTGCTCCCAGTGACAGAGAGAGGGAGATCCCAGTGTATATATACACTGCTCCCAGAGACAGAGAGAGGGAGATCCCAGTGTATATATACACTGCTCCCAGAGATAGAGAGAGGGAGATCCCAGTGTATATATACACTGCTCCCAGAGATAGAGAGAGGGAGATCCCAGTGTATATATACACTGCTCCCAGAGATAGAGAGAGGGAGATCCCAGTGTATATTTACACTGCTCCCAGAGATAGAGAGAGGGAGATCCCAGTGTATGTATACACTGCTCCCAGAGATAGAGAGAGAGAGATCCCACTGTATATATACACTACTCCCAGAGATAGAGAGAGGGAGATCCCAGTGTATATATACTCTGCTCCCTGAGATAGAGAGAGGGAGATCCCAGTGTTTATATACACTGCTCCCAGACATAGAGAGAGCGAGATACCAGTGTATATATACATTGCTCCCAGAGATAGAGAGAGGGAGATCCCAGTGTATATATACACTGCTGCCAGAGATAGAGAGAGGGAGATACCAGTGTATATATACACTGCTCCCAAACATAGAGAGAGAGAGATCACAGTGTATATATACACTGTTCCCAGAGAGCGAGAGAGGGAGATACCAGTGTATATATACACTGCTCCCAGACATAGAGAGAAGGAAATCCCAGTGTATATAAACACTGCTCCCAGAGATAGAGAGAGGGAGATCCCAGTGTATATTTACACTGCTCCCAGAGATAGAGAGAGGGAGATCCCAGTGTATGTATACACTGCTCCCAGAGATAGAGAGAGAGAGATCCCACTGTATATATACACTACTCCCAGAGATAGAGAGAGGGAGATCCCAGTGTATATATACTCTGCTCCCTGAGATAGAGTGAGGGAGATCCCAGTGTATATATACACTGCTCCCAGAGATAGAGAGAGAGAGACCCCAGTGTATATATACACTGCTCCCAGAGATAGAGAGAGGGAGATCCCAGTGTATATATACACTGCTCCCAGAGATAGAGAGAGGGAGATCCCAGTGTATATATACACTGCTCCCAGAGATAGGGAGAGGGAGATCCCAGTGTATATGTCCACTGCTCCCAGAGATAGAGAGAGGGAGATCCCAGTGTATATATACACTGCTCCTAGAGATAGAGAGACGGAGATCCCAGTGTATATATACACTGCTCCCAGAGATAGAGAGAGGGTAATCCCAGTGTATATATACACTGCTCCCAGAGATAGAGAGAGGGAGATCCCAGTGTATATATACACTGTTCCCAGAGAGAGAGAGAGGGAGATCCCAGTGTATATATACACGGCTCCCAGACATAGAGAGAAGGAAATCCCAGTGTATATAAACACTGCTCCCAGAGATAGAGAGAAGTAGATCCCAGTGTATATTTACACTGCTCCCAGAGATAGAGAGAGGGAGATCCCAGTGTATGTATACACTGCTCCCAGAGATAGAGAGGGAGAGATCCCACTTTGTATATACACTGCTCCCAGAGAGAGAGAGAGGGAGATCCCAGTGTAGATATACACTGCTCCCAGAGATAGAGAGAGGGAGATACCAGTGTATACATACACTGCTCCCAGAGATAGAGAGAGGGAGATCCCAGTGTATATATACGGTGCTCCCAGAGATAGAGAGAGGGAGATCCCAGTGTATATATACACTGCTCCCAGAGATAGAGAGAGGGAGATCCCAGTGTATATATACACTGCTCCCAGAGATAGAGAGAGGGAGATCCCAGTGTGTATATACACTGCTCCCAGAGATAGAGAGAGGGAGATCCCAGTGTATATATACACTGCTCCCAGAGATAGAGAGAGGGTAATCCCAGTGTATATATACACTGCTCCCAGAGATAGAGAGAGAGAGATCCCAGTGTATATATACACGGCTCCCAGAGAAAGAGAGAGGGAGATCCCTGTGTATATATACACTGCTCCCAGAGATAGAGAGAGGGAGATCCCAGTGTATATATACACTGCTCCCAGAGATAGAGAGAGGGAGATCCCAGTGTCTGTATACACTGCTCCCAGAGATAGAGAGAGGGAGATCCCAGTGTATATATACACTGCTCCCAGAGATAGAGAGAGGGAGATCCCAGTGTATATATACACTGCTCCCAGAGATAGAGAGAGGGAGATCCCAGTGTTTATATACACTGCTCCCAGAGATAGAGAGAGGGAGATCCCAGTGTATATATACACTGCTCCCAGAGATAGAGAGAGGGAGATCCCAGTGTATATATACTCTGCTCCCAGAAATAGAAAGAGTGAGATCCCAGTGTATATATACACTGCTCCCAGAGATAGAGCGAGGGAGATCCCAGTCTATATATACACTGCTCCCAGAGATAGAGAGAGGGTGATCCCACTGTATATATACACTGCTCCCAGAGATAGAGAGAGGGAGATCCCAGAGTATATATACACTGCTCCCAAACATAGAGAGAGGGAGATCCCAGTGTATATATACACTGCTCCCAGGGATAGAGAGAGGGAGATCCCAGTGTATATAGACACTGCTCCCAAACATAGAGAGAGGGAGTTCCCAGTGTATATATACACTGCTCCCAGAGATAGAGAGAGGGAGATCCCAGTGTATATATACACTGCTCCCAGAGATAGAGAGAGGGAGATCCCAGTGTATATATACAGTGCTCCCAGAGATAGAGAGAGGGAGATCCCAGTGTATATATACACTGCTCCCAGAGATAGAGTGAGGGAGATCCCAGTGTATATATACACTGCTCCCAGAGATAGAGAGAGGGAGATCCCAGTGTATATATACACTGCTCCCAAACATAGAGAGAGGGAGATCCCAGTGTATATATACACTGCTCCCAGAGATAGAGAGATGGAGATCCCAGTGTATATATACACTGCTCCCAGAGATAGAGAGAGGGAGATCCCAGTGTATACATACACTGCTCCCAGAGATAGAGAGAGGGAGGTCCCAGTGTATATATACACTGCTCCCAGAGATAGAGAGAGGGAGATCCCAGTGTATATATACACTGCTCCCAGAGATAGAGAGAGGGAGATCCCAGTGTATATATACTCTGCTCCCAGAGATAGAGGGAGATCCCAGTGTATATATACACTGCTCCCAGGGATAGAGAGAGAGAGATCCCAGTGTACATATACACAGTTCCGAGATAGAGAGAGAGGGAGATCCCAGTGTATATATACACTGCTCCCAGCGATAGAGAGAGCGAGATCCCAGTGTACATATACACTGCTCCCAGACATAGAGAGAGGGAGATCCCAGTGTATATATACACTGCTCCCAGAGATAGAGAGAGGGAGATCCCAGTGTAGAAATACACTGCTCCCAGATAGAGAGAGAGATGGAGATCCCAGTGTATATATACACTGCTCCCAGAGATAGAGAAAGGGAAATCCCAGTGTATATATACACTGCTCCCAGAGATAGAGAGATGGAGATCCCAGTGTATATATACTCTGCTCCCAGAGATAGAGGGAGATCCTAGTGTATATATACACTGCTCCCAGGGATAGAGAGAGAGAGATCCCAGTGTACATATACACAGTTCCGAGATAGAGAGAGAGGGAGATCCCAGTGTATATATACACTGCTCCCAGAGGGAGAGAAAGGGAAATCCCAGTGTATATATACACTGCTTCCAGAGATAGAGAGAGGAAGATCCCAGTGTATATATACAGTGCTCCCAGAGATAGAGAGAGGGAGATCCCAGTGTATATATACACTGCTCCCAGAGATAGAGAGAGGAAGATCCCAGTGTTTATATACACTGCTCCCAGAGATAGAGAGAGGGAGATCCCAGTGTATATATACACTGCTCCCAGAGATAGAGAGAGGGATATCCCAGTGAATATATACACTGCTCCCAGAGATAGAGAGAGGGAGATTTCAGTGTATATATACACTGCTCCCAGACATAGAGAGAGGGAGATCCCAGTGTATATATACATTGCTCCCAGAGATAGAGAGAGGGAGATCCCAGTGTATATATACACTGCTGCCAGAGATAGAGAGAGGGAGATACCAGTGTATATATACACTGCTCCGAAACATAGAGAGAGAGAGATCCCAGTGTATATATACACTGTTCCCAGAGAGCGAGAGAGGGAGATACCAGTGTATATATACACTGCTCCCAGACATAGAGAGAAGGAAATCCCAGTGTATATAAACACTGCTCCCAGAGATAGAGAGAGGGAGATCCCAGTGTATATTTACACTGCTCCCAGAGATAGAGAGAGGGAGATCCCAGTGTATGTATACACTGCTCCCAGAGATAGAGAGAGAGAGATCCCACTGTATATATACACTACTCCCAGAGATAGAGAGAGGGAGATCCCAGTGTATATATACTCTGCTCCCTGAGATAGAGAGAGGGAGATCCCAGTGTGTATATACACTGCTCCCAGACATAGAGAGAGCGAGATACCAGTGTATATATACATTGCTCCCAGAGATAGAGAGAGGGAGATCCCAGTGTATATATACACTGCTGCCAGAGATAGAGAGAGGGAGATACCAGTGTATATATACACTGCTCCCAAACATAGAGAGAGAGAGATCCCAGTGTATATATACACTGTTCCCAGAGAGCGAGAGAGGGAGATACCAGTGTATATATACACTGCTCCCAGACATAGAGAGAAGGAAATCCCAGTGTATATATACACTGCTCCCAGAGATAGAGAGAGGGAGATCCCAGTGTATATTTACACTGCTCCCAGAGATAGAGAGAGGGAGATCCCAGTGTATGTATACACTGCTCACAGAGATAGAGAGAGAGAGATCCCACTGTATATATACACTACTCCCAGAGATAGAGAGAGGGAGATCCCAGTGTATATATACTCTGCTCCCTGAGATAGAGTGAGGGAGATCCCAGTGTATATATACACTGCTCCCAGAGATAGAGAGAGAGAGATCCCAGTGTATATATACACTGCTCCCAGAGATAGAGAGAGGGAGATCCCAGTGTATATATACACTGCTCCCAGAGATAGAGAGAGGGAGATCCCAGTGTATATATACACTGCTCCCAGAGATAGGGAGAGGGAGATCCCAGTGTATATGTCCACTGCTCCCAGAGATAGAGAGAGGGAGATCCCAGTGTATATATACACTGCTCCCAGAGATAGAGAGACGGAGATCCCAGTGTATATATACACTGCTCCCAGAGATAGAGAGAGGGTAATCCCAGTGTATATATACACTGCTCCCAGAGATAGAGAGAGGGAGATCCCAGTGTATATATACACTGCTCCCAGAGATAGAGAGAGGGAGATCCCAGTGTATATATACACTGCTCCCAGAGATAGAGAGAGGGAGATCCCAGTGTATATATACACTGCTCCCAGAGATAGAGAGAGGGAGATCCCAGTGTATATATACACTGCTCCCAGAGATAGAGAGAGGGAGATCCCAGTGTATATATACACTGCGCCCAGACATAGAGAGAGGGAGATCCCAGTGTATATATACACTGCTCCCAGAGATAGAGAGATGGAGATCCCAGTGTATATATACACTGCTCCCAGAGATAGAGAGAGGGAGATCCCAGTGTATATATACACTGCTCCCAGAGATAGAGAGAGGGAGAGCCCACTGAATATATACACTGCTCCCAGTGACAGAGAGAGGGAGATCCCAGTGTATATATACACTGCTCCCAGAGACAGAGAGAGGGAGATCCCAGTGTATATATACACTGCTCCCAGAGATAGAGAGAGGGAGATCCCAGTGTATATATACACTGCTCCCAGAGATAGAGAGAGGGAGATCCCAGTGTATATATACACTGCTCCCAGAGATAGAGAGAGGGAGATCCCAGTGTATATTTACACTGCTCCCAGAGATAGAGAGAGGGAGATCCCAGTGTATGTATACACTGCTCCCAGAGATAGAGAGAGAGAGATCCCACTGTATATATACACTACTCCCAGAGATAGAGAGAGGGAGATCCCAGTGTATATATACTCTGCTCCCTGAGATAGAGAGAGGGAGATCCCAGTGTTTATATACACTGCTCCCAGACATAGAGAGAGCGAGATACCAGTGTATATATACATTGCTCCCAGAGATAGAGAGAGGGAGATCCCAGTGTATATATACACTGCTGCCAGAGATAGAGAGAGGGAGATACCAGTGTATATATACACTGCTCCCAAACATAGAGAGAGAGAGATCCCAGTGTATATATACACTGTTCCCAGAGAGCGAGAGAGGGAGATACCAGTGTATATATACACTGCTCCCAGACATAGAGAGAAGGAAATCCCAGTGTATATAAACACTGCTCCCAGAGATAGAGAGAGGGAGATCCCAGTGTATATTTACACTGCTCCCAGAGATAGAGAGAGGGAGATCCCAGTGTATGTATACACTGCTCCCAGAGATAGAGAGAGAGAGATCCCACTGTATATATACACTACTCCCAGAGATAGAGAGAGGGAGATCCCAGTGTATATATACTCTGCTCCCTGAGATAGAGTGAGGGAGATCCCAGTGTATATATACACTGCTCCCAGAGATAGAGAGAGAGAGATCCCAGTGTATATATACACTGCTCCCAGAGATAGAGAGAGGGAGATCCCAGTGTATATATACACTGCTCCCAGAGATAGAGAGAGGGAGATCCCAGTGTATATATACACTGCTCCCAGAGATAGGGAGAGGGAGATCCCAGTGTATATGTCCACTGCTCCCAGAGATAGAGAGAGGGAGATCCCAGTGTATATATACACTGCTCCCAGAGATAGAGAGACGGAGATCCCAGTGTATATATACACTGCTCCCAGAGATAGAGAGAGGGTAATCCCAGTGTATATATACACTGCTCCCAGAGATAGAGAGAGGGAGATCCCAGTGTATATATACACTGCTCCCAGAGATAGAGAGAGGGAGATCCCAGTGTATATATACACTGCTCCCAGAGATAGAGAGAGGGAGATCCCAGTGTATATATACACTGCTCCCAGAGATAGAGAGAGGGAGATCCCAGTGTATATATACACTGCTCCCAGAGATAGAGAGAGGAAGATCCCAGTGTATATATACACTGCGCTCAGACATAGAGAGAGGGAGATCCCAGTGTATATATACACTGCTCCCAGAGATAGAGAGAGGGAGATCCCAGTGTATATATACACTGCTCCCAGAGATAGAGAGAGGGAGATCCCAGTGTATATATACACTGCTCCCAGAGATAGAGAGAGGGAGAGCCCACTGAATATATACACTGCTCCCAGTGACAGAGAGAGGGAGATCCCAGTGTATATATACACTGCTCCCAGAGACAGAGAGAGGGAGATCCCAGTGTATATATACACTGCTCCCAGAGATAGAGAGAGGGAGATCCCAGTGTATATATACACTGCTCCCAGAGATAGAGAGAGGGAGATCCCAGTGTATATATACACTGCTCCCAGCGACAGAGACAGGGAGATCCCAGTGTATATATACACTGCTCCCAGAGACAGAGAGAGAGAGATCCCAGTGTATATATACACTGCTCCCAGAGATAGAGAGAGGGAGATCCCAGTGTATATATACACTGCTCCCAGAGATAGAGAGAGAGAGATCCCACTGTATATATACATTGCTCCCAGAGATAGAGAGAGGGAGATCCCAGTGTATATATACACTGCTCCCAGAGATAGAGAGGGGGAGATCCCAGTGTATATATACACTGCTCCCAGACACAGAGAGAGGGAGATCCCAGTGTATATATACACTGCTCCCAGAGATAGAGAGAGGGAGATCCCAGTGTATATATACACTGCTCCCAGAGATAGAGAGAGGGAGATCCCAGTGTATATATATACTGCTCCCAGAGATAGAGAGAGGGAGATCCCACTGTATATATACACTGCTCCCAGCGACAGAGAGAGGGAGATCCCAGTGTATATATACACTGCTCCCAGAGATAGAGAGAGGGAGATCCCAGTGTATATATACACTGCTCCAAGAGATAGAGAGAGGAAGATCCCAGTGTATATATACACGGCTCCCAGAGATAGAGAGAGGGAGATCCCAGTGTATATATACACTGCTCCCAGAGACAGAGAGAGGGATATCCCAGTGTATATATACACTGCTCCCAGAGATAGAGTGAGGGAGATGCCAGTGTATATATACACTGCTCCCAGAGATAGAGAGAGCGAGATCCCAGTGTATATATACACTGCTCCCAGAGATAGAGAGAGGGAGATCACAGTGTATATATACACTGCTCCCAGAGATAGAGAGAGCGAGATCCCAGTGTATATATACACTGCTCCCAGAGATAGAGAGAGGGAGATCCCAGTGTATATATACACGGCTCCCAGAGATAGAGAGAGGGAGATCACAGTGTATATATACACGGCTCCCAGAGATAGAGAGAGGGAGATCCCAGGGTATATATACACTGCTCCCAGAGATAGAGAGAGGGAGATCCCACTGTATATATACACTACTCCCAGAGATAGAGAGAGGGAGATCCCAGTGTATATATACACTGCACCCAGAGATAGAGAGAGGGAGATCCCAGTGGATATATACACTGCTCCCAGAGATAGAGAGTGGGAGATCCAAGTGTATATATACACTGCTCCCTGAGATAGAGAGAGGGAGATTCCAGTGTATATATTCACTGTTCCCAGAGATAGAGAGAGGGAGATCCCAGTGTATATATACACGGCTCCCAGAGATAGAGAGAGGGAGATCCCAGTGTATATATACACTGCTCCCAGAGATAGAGAGAGGGAGATCCCAGTGTATATATACTCTGCTCCCAGAGATAGAGAGAGGGAGATCCCAGTGTATATATACACTGCTCCCAGAGATAGAGAGAGTGAGATCCCAGTGTATATATACACTGCTCCCTGAGATAGTGAGAGGGAGATCCCAGTGTATATATACACTGCTCCCAGAGATAGAGAGAGGGAGATCCCAGTGTATATATACACTGATCCCAGAGATAGAGAGAGGGAGATCCCAGTGTATATATACACTGCTCCCAGAGATAGAGAGAGGGAGATCCCAGTGTATATATACACTGCTCCCAGAGATAGAGAGAGGGAGATCCCAGTGTATATATACACTGCTCCCAGAGATAGAGAGAGGGAGATCCCAGTGTATATATACACTGCTCCCAGCGACAGAGAGAGGGAGATCCCAGTGTATATATACACTACTCCCAGCGACAGAGAGAGGGAGATCCCAATGTATATATACACTGCTCCCTGAGATAGAGAGAGGGAGATCCCAGTGTATATATACACTGCTCCCAGAGATAGAGTGAGAGAGATCCCAGTGTATATATACACTGCTCCCAGAGATAGAGAGAGAGAGATCCCAGTGTATATATACACTGCTCCCAGAGATAGAGAGAGAGAGATCCCAGTGTATATATACACTGCTCCCAGAGATAGAGAGAGAGAGATCCCAGTGTATATATACACTGCTCCCAGAGATAGAGGGAGATCCCAGTGGATATATACACTGCTCCCAGAGATAGAGAGAGGGAGATCCCAGTGTATATATACACTGCTCCCAGAGATAGGGAGAGGGAGATCCCAGTGTATATATACTCTGCTCCCAGAGATAGAGAGAGAGAGATCCCAGTGTATATATAAACTGCTCCCAGAGATAGAGGGAGATCCCAGTGTATATATACACTGCTCCCAGCGATAGAGAGAGAGAGATCCCAGTGTATATATACACTGCTCCCAGAGATAGAGGGAGATCCCAGTGTATATATACACTGCTCCAAGAGATAGAGAGAGGTAGATCCCAGTATATATATACACGGCTCCCAGAGATAGAGAGAGAGAGATCCCAGTGTATATATACACTGCTCCCAGAGATAGAGAGAGGGAGATCCCAGTGTATATATACACTGCTCCCAGAGATAGAGCGAGGGAGATCCCAGTGTATATATAGACTGCTCCCAGAGATAGAGAGAGCGAGATCCCAGTGTATATATACACTGCTCCCAGAGATAGAGAGAGGGAGATCCCAGGGTATATATACACTGCTCCCAGAGATAGAGATAGGGAGATCCCAGTGTATATATACACTGCTCCCAGAGATAGAGAGAGGGAGATCCCAGTGTATATATACACTGATCCCAGAGATAGAGAGAGGGAGATCCCAGTGTATACATACACTGCTCCCAGAGATAGAGAGAGCGAGATCCCAGTGTATATATACACTGCTCCCAGAGATAGAGAGAGGGAGATCCCAGGGTATATATACACTGCTCCAAGCGACAGAGAGAGGGAGATCCCTGTGTTTATATACACTGCTCCCAGAGATAGAGAGAGGCAGATCCCAGTGTATATATACACGTCTCCCAGAGATAGAGAGAGGGAGATCCCAGTGTATATATACACTGCTCCCAGAGATAGAGAGAGGGAGATCCCAGTGTATATATACTCTGCTCCCAGAGATAGAGAGAGGGAGATCCCAGTGTATATATACACTGCTCCCAGAGATAGAGAGAGGGAGATCCCAGTGTATATATACACTGCTCCCAGAGATAGAGTGAGGGAGATCCCAGTGTATATATACACTGCTCCCAGAGATAGAGAGAGGGAGATTCCAGTGTATATATGCACTGTTCCCGGAGATAGAGAGAGGGAGATCCCAGTGTATATATACACGGCTCCCAGAGATAGAGAGAGGGAGATCCCAGTGTATATATACTCTGCTCCCAGAGATAGAGAGAGGTAGATCCCAGTGTATATATACACTGCTCCCAGAGATAGAGAGAGGGAGATCCCAGTGTATATATACACTGCTCCCAGAGATAGAGAGAGGGAGATCCCAGTGTATATATACACTGCTCCCAGAGATAGAGAGAGTGAGATCCCAGTGTATATATACACTGCTCCCAGAGATAGAGAGAGGGAGATCCCAGTGTATATATACACTGCTCCCAGAGATAGAGAGAGGGAGATCCCAGTGTAATTATACACTGCTCCCAGAGATAGAGAGAGGGAGATCCCAGTGTATATATACACTGCTCCCAGAGATAGAGAGAGGGAGATCCCAGCGTATATATACACTGCTCCCAGAGATAGAGAGAGGGAGATCCCAGTGTATATATACACTGCTCCCAGCGACAGAGAGAGGGAGATCCCAGTGTATATATACACTACTCCCAGCGACAGAGAGAGGGAGATCCCAGTGTATATATACACTGCTCCCTGAGATAGAGAGAGGGAGATCCCATTGTATATATACACTGCTCCCAGAGATAGAGTGAGAGAGATCCCAGTGTATATATACACTGCTCCCAGAGATAGAGAGAGAGAGATCCCAGTGTATATATACACTGCTCCCAGAGATAGAGAGAGAGAGATCCCAGTGTATATACACACTGCTCCCAGAGATAGAGAGAGGGAGATCCCAGTGTATATATACACTGCTCCCAGAGATAGAGGTAGATCCCAGTGTATATATACACTGCTCCCAGCGATAGAGAGAGAGAGATCCCAGTGTATACATACACTGCTCCCAGAGATAGAGAGAGAGAGATCCCAGTGTATATATACACTGCTCCCAGAGATAGAGGGAGATCCCAGTGTATATGTAAACTGCTCCCAGAGATAGAGGGAGATCCCAGTGTATATATACACTGCTCCCAGCGATAGAGAGAGAGAGATCCCAGTGTATATATACACTGCTCCCAGAGATAGAGAGAGATCCCAGTGTATATATACACTGCTCCCAGAGATAGAGAGAGGGAGATCCCAGTGTATATATACACTGCTCCCAGCGACAGAGAGAGGGAGATCCCAGTGTATATATACACTACTCCCAGCGACAGAGAGAGGGAGATCCCAGTGTATATATACACTGCTCCCAGAGATAGAGAGAGGGAGATCCCAGTGTATATATACACTGCTCCCAGAGATAGAGTGAGGGAGATCCCAGTGTATATATACACTGCTCCCAGAGATAGAGAGAGGGAGATCCCAGTGTATATATAAACTGCTCCCAGAGAGAGAGAGAGGGAGATCCCAGTATATATATACACTGCTCCCAGAGATAGAGAGAGGGAGATCCCAGTGTATATATACACTGCTCCCAGAGATAGAGAGAGGGAGATCCCAGTGTATATATACACTGCTCCCAGAGATAGAGAGAGGGAGATCCCAGTGTATATATACACTGCTCCCAGAGATAGAGAGAGGGAGATCCCAGTGTATATATACACTGTTCCCAGAGATAGAGAGAGGGAGATCCCAGTGTATACATACACTGCTCCCAGAGATAGATAAAGGGAGATCCCAGTGTATATATACACTGCTCCCAGAGATAGAGAGAGGGAGATCCCAGTGTATATATACACTGCTCCCAGAGATAGAGAGAGGGAGATCCCAGTGTATATATACACTGCTCCCAGAGAGAGAGAGAGGGAGATCCCAGTGTATATATACGGTGCTCCCAGAGAGAGAGAGAGAGAGATCCCAATGTATATATACACTGCTCCCAGAGATAGAGAGAGGGAGATCCCAGTGTATACATACAGTGCTCCCAGAGATAGGGAGAGGGAGATCCCAGTGTATATATACACTGCTCCCAGAGATAGAGAGAGGGAGATCCCAGTGTATACATACACTGCTCCCAGAGATAGGGAGAGGGAGATCCCAGTGTATATATACGGTGCTCCCAGAGAGAGAGAGAGGGAGATCCCAGTGTAGATATACACTGCTCCCTGAGATAGAGAGAGGGAGATACCAGTGTATACATACACTGCTCCCAGAGATAGGGAGAGAAAGATCCCAGTGTATATATACGGTGCTCCCAGAGATAGAGAGAGGGAGATCCCAGTGTATATATACACTGCTCCCAGAGATAGAGAGAGGGAGATCCCAGTGTATATATACACTGCTCCCAGAGATAGAGAGAGGGAGATCCCAGTGTGTATATACACTGCTCCCAGAGATAGAGAGAGGGTAATCCCAGTGTATATATACACTGCTCCCAGAGATAGAGAGAGGGTAATCCCCGTGTATATATACACTGCTCCCAGAGATAGAGAGAGAGAGATCCCAGTGTATATATACACGGCTCCCAGAGATAGAGAGAGGGAGATCCAAGTGTATATATACACTGCTCCCAGAGATAGAGAGAGGGAGATCCCAGTGTATATATACACTGCTCCCAGAGATAGAGAGAGGGAGATCCCAGTGTATGTATACACTGCTCCCAGAGATAGAGAGAGAGAGATCCCAGTGTATATATACACTGCTCCCAGAGATAGAGAGAGGGAGATCCCAGTGTATATATAGACTACTCCCAGAGATAGAGAGAGGGAGATCCCAGTGTATATAAACACTGCTCCCAGAGATAGAGAGAGGGAGATCCCAGTGTTTATATACACTGCTCCCAGAGATAGAGAGAGGGAGATCCCAGTGTATATATACACTGCTCCCAGAGATAGAGAAAGGGAGATCCCAGAGTATATATACTCTGCTCCCAGAGATAGAAAGAGTGAGATCCCAGTGTATATATACACTGCTGCCAGAGATAGAGAGAGGGAGATCCCAGTGTATATATACACTGCTCCCAGAGATAGAAAAAGGGAGATCCCACTGTATATATACACTGCTCCCAGAGATAGAGAGAGGGAGATCCCAGTGTATATATACACTGCTCCCAAACATAGAGAGAGGGAGATCCCAGTGTATATATACACTGCTCCCAGGGATAGAGTGAGGGAGATCCCAGTGTATATATACACTGCTCCCAAACATAGAGAGAGGGAGATCCCAGTGTATATATACACTGCTCCCAGAGATAGAGAGAGGGAGATCCCAGTGTATATATACACTGCTCCCAGAGATAGAGAGAGGGAGATCCCAGTGTATATATACACTGCTCCCAGAGATAGAGAGAGGGAGATCCCAGTGTATATATACACTGCTCCCAGAGATAGAGAGAGGGAGATCCCAGTGTATATATACACTGCTCCCAGAGATAGAGAGAGGGAGATCCCAGTGTATATATACACTGCTCCCAAACATAGAGAGAGGGAGATCCCAGTGTATATATACACTGCTCCCAGAGATAGAGAGATGGAGATCCCAGTGTATATATACACTACCCCCAGAGATAGAGAGAGGGAGATCCCAGTGTATATATACACTGCTCCCAGAGATAGAGAGAGGGAGATCCCAGTGTATATATACACTGCTCCCAGAGATAGAGAGAGGGAGATCCCAGTGTATATATACACTGCTCCCAGCGATAGAGAGAGGGACATCCCAGTGTATATATACACTGCTCCCAAACATAGAGAGAGGGAGATTCCAGTGTATATATACACTGCTCCCAGAGATAGAGAGATGGAGATCCCAGTGTATACATACACTGCTCCCAGAGATAGAGAGAGGGAGATGCCACTGTATATATACACTGCTCCCAGAGATAGAGAGAGGGAGATCCCAGTGTATATATACACTGCTCCCAGAGATAGAGAGAGGGAGATCCCAGTGTATATATACTCTGCTCCCAGAGATAGAGGGAGATCCCAGTGTATATATACACTGCTCCCAGAGATAGAGTGAGAGAGATCCCAGTGCATATATACACTGCTCCCAGCGACAGAGAGAGGGAGATCCCAGTGTATATATACACTTCTCCCAGCGACAGAGAGAGGGAGATCCCAGTGTATATATACACTGCTCCCTGAGATAGAGAGAGGGAGATACCATTGTATATATACACTGCTCCCAGAGATAGAGTGAGAGAGATCCCAGTGTATATATACACTGCTCCCAGAGATAGAGAGAGAGAGATCCCAGTGTATATATACACTGCTCCCAGAGATAGAGAGAGAGAGATCCCAGTGTATATACACACTGCTCCCAGAGATAGAGAGAGGGAGATCCCAGTGTATATATACACTGCTCCCAGAGATAGAGGGAGATCCCAGTGTATATATACACTGCTCCCAGCGATAGAGAGAGAGAGATCCCAGTGTATACATACACTGCTCCCAGAGATAGAGAGAGAGAGATCCCAGTGTATATATACACTGCTCCCAGAGATAGAGGGAGATCCCAGTGTATATGTAAACTGCTCCCAGAGATAGAGGGAGATCCCAGTGTATATATACACTGCTCCCAGCGATAGAGAGAGAGAGATCCCAGTGTATATATACACTGCTCCCAGAGATAGAGAGAGATCCCAGTGTATATATACACTGCTCCCAGAGACAGAGAGAGGGAGATCCCAGTGTATATATACACTGCTCCCAGCGACAGAGAGAGGGAGATCCCAGTGTATATATACACTACTCCCAGCGACAGAGAGAGGGAGATCCCAGTGTATATATACACTGCTCCCAGAGATAGAGAGAGGGAGATCCCAGTGTATATATACACTGCTCCCAGAGATAGAGTGAGGGAGATCCCAGTGTATATATACACTGCTCCCAGAGATAGAGAGAGGGAGATCCCAGTGTATATATAAACTGCTCCCAGAGAGAGAGAGAGGGAGATCCCAGTATATATATACACTGCTCCCAGAGATAGAGAGAGGGAGATCCCAGTGTATATATACACTGCTCCCAGAGATAGAGAGAGGGAGATCCCAGTGTATATATACACTGCTCCCAGAGATAGAGAGAGGGAGATCCCAGTGTATATATACACTGCTCCCAGAGATAGAGAGAGGGAGATCCCAGTGTATATATACACTGTTCCCAGAGATAGAGAGAGGGAGATCCCAGTGTATACATACACTGCTCCCAGAGATAGAGAAAGGGAGATCCCAGTGTATATCTACACTGCTCCCAGAGATAGAGAGAGGGAGATCGCAGTGTATATATACACTGCTCCCAGAGATAGAGAGAGGGAGATCCCAGTGTATATATACACTGCTCCCAGAGATAGAGAGAGGGAGATCCCAGTGTATACATACACTGCTCCCAGAGATAGGGAGAGGGAGATCCCAGTGTATATATACGGTGCTCCCAGAGATAGAGAGAGGGAGATCCCAGTGTATATATACGCTGCTCCCAGAGAGAGAGAGAGGGAGATCCCAGTGTAGATATACACTGCTCCCTGAGATAGAGAGAGGGAGATACCAGTGTATACATACACTGCTCCCAGAGATAGGGAGAGAAAGATCCCAGTGTATATATACGGTGCTCCCAGAGATAGAGAGAGGGAGATCCCAGTGTATATATACACTGCTCCCAGAGATAGAGAGAGGGAGATCCCAGTGTATATATACACTGCTCCCAGAGATAGAGAGAGGGAGATCCCAGTGTGTATATACACTGCTCCCAGAGATAGAGAGAGGGTAATCCCAGTGTATATATACACTGCTCCCAGAGATAGAGAGAGGGTAATCCCCGTGTATATATACACTGCTCCCAGAGATAGAGAGAGAGAGATCCCAGTGTATATATACACGGCTCCCAGAGATAGAGAGAGGGAGATCCAAGTGTATATATACACTGCTCCCAGAGATAGAGAGAGGGAGATCCCAGTGTATATATACACTGCTCCCAGAGATAGAGAGAGGGAGATCCCAGTGTATGTATACACTGCTCCCAGAGATAGAGAGAGAGAGATCCCAGTGTATATATACACTGCTCCCAGAGATAGAGAGAGGGAGATCCCAGTGTATATATAGACTACTCCCAGAGATAGAGAGAGGGAGATCCCAGTGTATATAAACACTGCTCCCAGAGATAGAGAGAGGGAGATCCCAGTGTTTATATACACTGCTCCCAGAGATAGAGAGAGGGAGATCCCAGTGTATATATACACTGCTCCCAGAGATAGAGAAAGGGAGATCCCAGAGTATATATACTCTGCTCCCAGAGATAGAAAGAGTGAGATCCCAGTGTGTATATACACTGCTGCCAGAGATAGAGAGAGGGAGATCCCAGTGTATATATACACTTCTCCCAGAGATAGAAAAAGGGAGATCCCACTGTATATATACACTGCTCCCAGAGATAGAGAGAGGGAGATCCCAGTGTATATATACACTGCTCCCAAACATAGAGAGAGGGAGATCCCAGTGTATATATACACTGCTCCCAGGGATAGAGAGAGGGAGATCCCAGTGTATATATACACTGCTCCCAAACATAGAGAGAGGGAGATCCCAGTGTATATATACACTGCTCCCAGAGATAGAGAGAGGGAGATCCCAGTGTATATATACACTGCTCCCAGAGATAGAGAGAGGGAGCTCCCAGTGTATATATACACTGCTCCCAGAGATAGAGAGAGGGAGATCCCAGTGTATATATACACTGCTCCCAGAGATAGAGAGAGGGAGATCCCAGTGTATATATACACTGCTCCCAGAGATAGAGAGAGGGAGATCCCAGTGTATATATACACTGCTCCCAAACATAGAGAGAGGGAGATCCCAGTGTATATATACACTGCTCCCAGAGATAGAGAGATGGAGATCCCAGTGTATATATACACTACCCCCAGAGATAGAGAGAGGGAGATCCCAGTGTATATATACACTGCTCCCAGAGATAGAGAGAGGGAGATCCCAGTGTATATATACACTGCTCCCAGAGATAGAGAGAGGGAGATCCCAGTGTATATATACACTGCTCCCAGAGATAGAGAGAGGGACATCCCAGTGTATATATACACTGCTCCCAAACATAGAGAGAGGGAGATTCCAGTGTATATATACACTGCTCCCAGAGATAGAGAGATGGAGATCCCAGTGTATACATACACTGCTCCCAGAGATAGAGAGAGGGAGATGCCACTGTATATATACACTGCTCCCAGAGATAGAGAGAGGGAGATCCCAGTGTATATATACACTGCTCCCAGAGATAGAGAGAGGGAGATCCCAGTGTATATATACTCTGCTCCCAGAGATAGAGGGAGATCCCAGTGTATATATACACTGCTCCCAGAGATAGAGTGAGAGAGATCCCAGTGTATATATACACTGCTCCCAGAGATAGAGAGAGGGAGATCCCAGTGTATATATACACTGCTCCCAGCGACAGAGAGAGGGAGATCCCAGTGTATATATACACTACTCCCAGCGACAGAGAGAGGGAGATCCCAGTGTATATATACACTGCTCCCTGAGATAGAGAGAGGGAGATCCCAGTGTATATATACACTGCTCCCAGAGATAGAGTGAGAGAGATCCCAGTGTATATATACACTGCTCCCAGAGATAGAGAGAGAGAGATCCCAGTGTATATATTCACTGCTCCCAGAGATAGAGAGAGAGAGATCCCAGTGTATATATACACTGCTCCCAGAGATAGAGAGAGGGAGATCCCAGTGTATATATACACTGCTCCCAGAGATAGAGGGAGATCCCAGTGTATATATACACTGCTCCCAGCGATAGAGAGAGAGAGATCCCAGTGTATATATACACTGCTCCCAGAGATAGAGAGAGATCCCAGTGTATATATACACTGCTCCCAGAGATAGAGGGAGATCCCAGTGTATATGTAAACTGCTCCCAGAGATAGAGGGAGATCCCAGTGTATATATACACTGCTCCCAGCGATAGAGAGAGAGAGATCCCAGTGTATATATACACTGCTCCCAGAGATAGAGAGAGATCCCAGTGTATATATACACTGCTCCCAGAGATAGAGAGAGGGAGATCCCAGTGTATATATACACTGCTCCCAGCGACAGAGAGAGGGAGATCCCAGTGTATATATACACTACTCCCAGCGACAGAGAGAGGGAGATCCCAGTGTATATATACACTGCTCCCAGAGATAGAGAGAGGGAGATCCCAGTGTATATATACACTGCTCCCAGAGATAGAGTGAGGGAGATCCCAGTGTATATATACACTGCTCCCAGAGATAGAGAGAGGGAGATCCCAGTGTAGATATAAACTGCTCCCAGAGAGAGAGAGAGGGAGATCCCAGTATATATATACACTGCTCCCAGAGATAGAGAGAGGGAGATCCCAGTGTATATATACACTGCTCCCAGAGATAGAGAGAGGGAGATCCCAGTGTATATATACACTGCTCCCAGAGATAGAGAGAGGGAGATCCCAGTGTATATATACACTGCTCCCAGAGATAGAGAGAGGGAGATCCCAGTGTATATATACACTGTTCCCAGAGATAGAGAGAGGGAGATCCCAGTGTATACATACACTGCTCCCAGAGATAGAGAAAGGGAGATCCCAGTGTATATATACACTGCTCCCAGAGATAGAGAGAGGGAGATCCCAGTGTATATATACACTGCTCCCAGAGATAGAGAGAGGGAGATCCCAGTGTATATATACACTGCTCCCAGAGAGAGAGAGAGGGAGATCCCAGTGTATATATACGGTGCTCCCAGAGAGAGAGAGAGAGAGATCCCAATGTATATATACACTGCTCCCAGAGATACAGAGAGGGAGATCCCAGTGTATACATACACTGCTCCCAGAGATAGGGAGAGGGAGATCCCAGTGTATATATACACTGCTCCCAGAGATAGAGAGAGGGAGATCCCAGTGTATACATACACTGCTCCCAGAGATAGGGAGAGGGAGATCCCAGTGTATATATACGGTGCTCCCAGAGATAGAGAGAGGGAGATCCCAGTGTATATATACACTGCTCCCAGAGAGAGAGAGAGGGAGATCCCAGTGTAGATATACACTGCTCCCAGAGATAGAGAGAGGGAGATCCCAGTGTATGTATACACTGCTCCCAGAGATAGAGAGAGAGAGATCCCAGTGTATATATACACTGCTCCCAGAGATAGAGAGAGGGAGATCCCAGTGTATATATAGACTAATCCCAGAGATAGAGAGAGGGAGATCCCAGTGTATATAAACACTGCTCCCAGAGATAGAGAGAGGGAGATCCCAGTGTTTATATACACTGCTCCCAGAGATAGAGAGAGGGAGATCCCAGTGTGTATATACACTGCTCCCAGAGATAGAGAAAGGGAGATCCCAGAGTATATATACTCTGCTCCCAGAGATAGAAAGAGTGAGATCCCAGTGTACATATACACTGCTGCCAGAGATAGAGAGAGGGAGATCCCAGTGTATATATACACTGCTCCCAGAGATAGAGAAAGGGAGATCCCACTGTATATATACACTGCTCCCAGAGATAGAGAGAGGGAGATCCCAGTGTATATATACACTGCTCCCAAACATAGAGAGAGGGAGATCCCAGTGTATATATACACTGCTCCCAGGGATAGAGAGAGGGAGATCCCAGTGTATATATACACTGCTCCCAAACATAGAGAGAGGGAGATCCCAGTGTATATATACACTGCTCCCAGAGATAGAGAGAGGGAGATCCCAGTGTATATATACACTGCTCCCAGAGATAGAGAGAGGGAGATCCCAGTGTATATATACACTGCTCCCAGAGATAGAGAGAGATCCCAGTGTATATATACACTGCTCCCAGAGATAGAGGGAGATCCCAGTGTATATGTAAACTGCTCCCAGAGATAGAGGGAGATCCCAGTGTATATATACACTGCTCCCAGCGATAGAGAGAGAGAGATCCCAGTGTATATATACACTGCTCCCAGAGATAGAGAGAGATCCCAGTGTATATATACACTGCTCCCAGAGATAGAGAGAGGGAGATCCCAGTGTATATATACACTGCTCCCAGCGACAGAGAGAGGGAGATCCCAGTGTATATATACACTACTCCCAGCGACAGAGAGAGGGAGATCCCAGTGTATATATACACTGCTCCCAGAGATAGAGAGAGGGAGATCCCAGTGTATATATACACTGCTCCCAGAGATAGAGTGAGGGAGATCCCAGTGTATATATACACTGCTCCCAGAGATAGAGAGAGGGAGATCCCAGTGTAGATATAAACTGCTCCCAGAGAGAGAGAGAGGGAGATCCCAGTATATATATACACTGCTCCCAGAGATAGAGAGAGGGAGATCCCAGTGTATATATACACTGCTCCCAGAGATAGAGAGAGGGAGATCCCAGTGTATATATACACTGCTCCCAGAGATAGAGAGAGGGAGATCCCAGTGTATATATACACTGCTCCCAGAGATAGAGAGAGGGAGATCCCAGTGTATATATACACTGTTCCCAGAGATAGAGAGAGGGAGATCCCAGTGTATACATACACTGCTCCCAGAGATAGAGAAAGGGAGATCCCAGTCTATATATACACTGCTCCCAGAGATAGAGAGAGGGAGATCCCAGTGTATATATACACTGCTCCCAGAGATAGAGAGAGGGAGATCCCAGTGTATATATACACTGCTCCCAGAGAGAGAGAGAGGGAGATCCCAGTGTATATATACGGTGCTCCCAGAGAGAGAGAGAGAGAGATCCCAATGTATATATACACTGCTCCCAGAGATACAGAGAGGGAGATCCCAGTGTATACATACACTGCTCCCAGAGATAGGGAGAGGGAGATCCCAGTGTATATATACACTGCTCCCAGAGATAGAGAGAGGGAGATCCCAGTGTATACATACACTGCTCCCAGAGATAGGGAGAGGGAGATCCCAGTGTATATATACGGTGCTCCCAGAGATAGAGAGAGGGAGATCCCAGTGTATATATACACTGCTCCCAGAGAGAGAGAGAGGGAGATCCCAGTGTAGATATACACTGCTCCCAGAGATAGAGAGAGGGAGATCCCAGTGTATGTATACACTGCTCCCAGAGATAGAGAGAGAGAGATCCCAGTGTATATATACACTGCTCCCAGAGATAGAGAGAGGGAGATCCCAGTGTATATATAGACTAATCCCAGAGATAGAGAGAGGGAGATCCCAGTGTATATAAACACTGCTCCCAGAGATAGAGAGAGGGAGATCCCAGTGTTTATATACACTGCTCCCAGAGATAGAGAGAGGGAGATCCCAGTGTGTATATACACTGCTCCCAGAGATAGAGAAAGGGAGATCCCAGAGTATATATACTCTGCTCCCAGAGATAGAAAGAGTGAGATCCCAGTGTACATATACACTGCTGCCAGAGATAGAGAGAGGGAGATCCCAGTGTATATATACACTGCTCCCAGAGATAGAGAAAGGGAGATCCCACTGTATATATACACTGCTCCCAGAGATAGAGAGAGGGAGATCCCAGTGTATATATACACTGCTCCCAAACATAGAGAGAGGGAGATCCCAGTGTATATATACACTGCTCCCAGGGATAGAGAGAGGGAGATCCCAGTGTATATATACACTGCTCCCAAACATAGAGAGAGGGAGATCCCAGTGTATATATACACTGCTCCCAGAGATAGAGAGAGGGAGATCCCAGTGTATATATACACTGCTCCCAGAGATAGAGAAAGGGAGATCCCACTGTATATATACACTGCTCCCAGAGATAGAGAGAGGGAGATCCCAGTGTATATATACACTGCTCCCAGAGATAGAGAGAGGGAGATCCCAGTGTATATATACACTGCTCCCAGAGATAGAGAGAGGGAGATCCCAGTGTATTTATACACTGCTCCCAAACATAGAGAGAGGGAGATCCCAGTGTATATATACACTGCTCCCAGAGATACAGCGATGGAGATCCCAGTGTATATATACACTACCCCCAGAGATAGAGAGAGGGAGATCCCAGTGTATATATACACTGCTCCCAGAGATAGAGAGAGGGAGATCCCAGTGTATATATACACTGCTCCCAGAGATAGAGAGAGGGAGATCCCAGTGTATATATACACTGTTCCCAGAGATAGAGAGAGGGAGATCCCAGTGTATACATACACTGCTCCCAGAGATAGAGAAAGGGAGATCCCAGTGTATATATACACTGCTCCCAGAGATAGAGAGAGGGAGATCCCAGTGTATATATACACTGCTCCCAGAGATAGAGAGAGGGAGATCCCAGTGTATATATACACTGCTCCCAGAGAGAGAGAGAGGGAGATCCCAGTGTATATATACGGTGCTCCCAGAGAGAGAGAGAGAGAGATCCCAATGTATATATACACTGCTCCCAGAGATACAGAGAGGGAGATCCCAGTGTATACATACACTGCTCCCAGAGATAGGGAGAGGGAGATCCCAGTGTATATATACACTGCTCCCAGAGATAGAGAGAGGGAGATCCCAGTGTATACATACACTGCTCCCAGAGATAGGGAGAGGGAGATCCCAGTGTATATATACGGTGCTCCCAGAGATAGAGAGAGGGAGATCCCAGTGTATATATACACTGCTCCCAGAGAGAGAGAGAGGGAGATCCCAGTGTAGATATACACTGCTCCCAGAGATAGAGAGAGGGAGATACCAGTGTATACATACACTGCTCCCAGAGATAGGGAGAGAAAGATCCCAGTGTATATATACGGTGCTCCCAGAGATAGAGAGAGGGAGATCCCAGTGTATATATACACTGCTCCCAGAGATAGAGAGAGGGAGATCCCAGTGTATATATACACTGCTCCCAGAGATAGAGAGAGGGTAATCCCAGTGTATATATACACTGCTCCCAGAGATAGAGAGAGGGTAATCCCCGTGTATATATACACTGCTCCCAGAGATAGAGAGAGAGAGATCCCAGTGTATATATACAAGGCTCCCAGAGATAGAGAGAGGGAGATCCCAGTGTATATATACACTGCTCCCAGAGATAGAGAGAGGGAGATCCCAGTGTATATATACACTGCTCCCAGAGATAGAGAGAGGGAGATCCCAGTGTATGTATACACTGCTCCCAGAGATAGAGAGAGAGAGATCCCAGTGTATATATACACTGCTCCCAGAGATAGAGAGAGGGAGATCCCAGTGTATATATAGACTAATCCCAGAGATAGAGAGAGGGAGATCCCAGTGTATATAAACACTGCTCCCAGAGATAGAGAGAGGGAGATCCCAGTGTTTATATACACTGCTCCCAGAGATAGAGAGAGGGAGATCCCAGTGTATATATACACTGCTCCCAGAGATAGAGAAAGGGAGATCCCAGAGTATATATACTCTGCTCCCAGAGATAGAAAGAGTGAGATCCCAGTGTACATATACACTGCTGCCAGAGATAGAGAGAGGGAGATCCCAGTGTATATATACACTGCTCCCAGAGATAGAGAAAGGGAGATCCCACTGTATATATACACTGCTCCCAGAGATAGAGAGAGGGAGATCCCAGTGTATATATACACTGCTCCCAAACATAGAGAGAGGGAGATCCCAGTGTATATATACACTGCTCCCAGGGATAGAGAGAGGGAGATCCCAGTGTATATATACACTGCTCCCAAACATAGAGAGAGGGAGATCCCAGTGTATATATACACTGCTCCCAGAGATAGAGAGAGGGAGATCCCAGTGTATATATACACTGCTCCCAGAGATAGAGAGAGGGAGATCCCAGTGTATATATACACTGCTCCCAGAGATAGAGAGAGGGAGATCCCAGTGTATATATACACTGCTCCCAGAGATAGAGAGAGGGAGATCCCAGTGTATATATACACTGCTCCCAGAGATAGAGAGAGGGAGATCCCAGTGTATATATACACTGCTCCCAAACATAGAGAGAGGGAGATCCCAGTGTATATATACACTGCTCCCAGAGATGGAGCGATGGAGATCCCAGTGTATATATACACTACCCCCAGAGATAGAGAGAGGGAGATCCCAGTGTATATATACACTGCTCCCAGAGATAGAGAGAGGGAGATCCCAGTGTATATATACACTGCTCCCAGAGATAGAGAGAGGGAGATCCCAGTGTATATATACACTGCTCCCAGAGATAGAGAGAGGGAGATCCCAGTGTATATATACACTGCTCCCAAACATAGAGAGAGGGAGATTCCAGTGTATATATACACTGCTCCCAGAGATAGAGAGATGGAGATCCCAGTGTATACATACACTGCTCCCAGAGATAGAGAGAGGGAGATGCCACTGTATATATACACTGCTCCCAGAGATAGAGAGAGGGAGATCCCAGTGTATATATACACTGCTCCCAGAGATAGAGAGAGGGAGATCCCAGTGTATATATACTCTGCTCCCAGAGATAGAGGGAGATCCCAGTGTATATATACACTGCTCCCAGGGATAGAGAGAGGGAGATCCCAGTGTATATATACACTGCTCCCAAACATAGAGAGAGGGAGATCCCAGTGTATATATACACTGCTCCCAGAGATAGAGAGAGGGAGATCCCAGTGTATATATACACTGCTCCCAGAGATAGAGAGAGGGAGATCCCAGTGTATATATACACTGCTCCCAAACATAGAGAGAGGGAGATCCCAGTGTATATATACACTGCTCCCAGAGATAGAGAGATGGGAGATCCCAGTGTATATATACACTGCTCCCAGAGATAGAGAGATGGAGATCCCAGTGTATATATACTCTGCTCCCAGAGATAGAGGGAGATCCCAGTGTATATATACACTGCTCCCAGGGATAGAAAGAGGGAGATCCCAGTGTATATATACACTGCTCCCAAATATAGAGAGAGGGAGATCCCAGTGTATATATACACTGCTCCCAGAGATAGAGAGAGGGAGATCCCAGTGTATATATACACTGCTCCCAGAGATAGAGAGAGGGAGATCCCAGTGTATATATACACTGCTCCCAAACATAGAGAGAGGGAGATCCCAGTGTATATATACACTGCTCCCAGAGATAGAGAGATGGAGATCCCAGTGTATATATACACTGCTCCCAGAGATAGAGAGAGGGAGATCCCAGTGTATATATACACTGCTCCCAGAGATAGAGAGAGGGAGATCCCAGTGTATACATACACTGCTCCCAGAGATAGAGAGAGGGAGATCCCAGTGTATATATACACTGCTCCCAGAGATAGAGAGAGGGAGATCCCAGTGTATATATACTCTGCTCCCAGAGATAGAGGGAGATCCCAGTGTATATATACACTGCTCCCAGGGATAGAGAGAGGGAGATCCCAGTGTATATATACACGGCTCCCAAACATAGAGAGAGGGAGATCCCAGTGTATATATACACTGCTTCCAGAGATAGAGAGAGGGAGATCCCAGTGTATATATACACTGCTCCCAGAGATAGAGAGAGGGAGATCCCAGTGTATATATACACAGCTCCCAGAGATAGAGAGAGCGAGATCCCAGTGTATATATACACTGCTCCCAAACATGGAGAGAGAGAGATCCCAGTGTATATATACACTGCTCCCAGAGATAGAGAGAGGGAGATCCCAGTGTATATATACACTGCTCCCAGAGATAGAGAGAGGGAGATCCCAGTGTATATATACACTGCTCCCAGAGATAGAGAGAGGCAGATCCCAGTGCATATATACACTGCTCCCAAACATAGAGAGAGGGAGATCCCAGTGTATATATACACTGCTCCCAGTGACAGAGAGAGGGAGATCCCTGTGTTTATATCCACTGCTCCCAGAGATAGGGAGAGGGAGATCCCAGTGTATATATACACTGCTCCCAGAGATAGAGAGATGGAGATCCCAGTGTATATATAAACTGCTCCGAGAGATAGAGAGAGGGAGATCCCAGTGTATATAAACACTGCTCCCAGAGATAGAGAGAGGGAGATCCCAGTGTATATATACACTGCTCCCAGAGATAGAGAGAGAGAGATCCCAGTGTATAAAAACACTGCTCCCAGAGATAGAGAGAGGGAGATCCCAGTGTATATATACACTGCTCCCAGAGAGAGAGAGAGGGAGATCCCAGTGTATATATACACTGCTCCCAGAGATAGAGAGAGAGAGATCCCACTATATATATACACTGCTGCCAGAGATAGAGAGAGGGAGATTCCAGTGTTTATATACACTGCTCCCAGACATAGACAGAAAGAAATCCCAGTGTATATAAACACTGCTCCCAGAGATAGAGATAGGGAGACCCCAGTGTATATATACACTGCTCCCAGAGATAGAGAGAGGGAGATCCCAGTGTATATATACACTGCTCCCAGAGAGAGAGAGAGGGAGATCCCAGTGTATATATACACGGCTCCCTGACATAGAGAGAAGGAAATCCCAGTGTATATAAACACTGCTCCCAGAGATAGAGAGAAGTAGATCCCAGTGTATATTTACACTGCTCCCAGAGATAGAGAGAGGGAGATCCCAGTGTATGTATACACTGCTCCCAGAGATAGAGAGGGAGAGATCCCACTGTGTATATACACTGCTCCCAGAGAGAGAGAGGGAGATCCCAGTGCAGATATACACTGCTCCCAGAGATAGAGAGAGGGAGATACCAGTGTATACATACACTGCTCCCAGAGATAGAGAGAGGGAGATCCCAGTGTATATATACGGTGCTCCCAGAGATAGAGAGAGGGAGATCCCAGTGTATATATACACTGCTCCCAGAGATAGAGAGAGGGAGATCCCAGTGTATATATGCACTGCTCCCAGAGATAGAGAGAGGGAGATCCCAGTGTGTATATACACTGCTCCCAGAGATAGAGAGAGGGAGATCCCAGTGTATATATACACTGCTCCCAGAGATAGAGAGAGGGTAATCCCAGTGTATATATACACTGCTCCCAGAGATAGAGAGAGAGAGATCCCAGTGTATATATACACTGCTCCCAGAGAAAGAGAGAGGGAGATCCCAGTGCATATATACACTGCTCCCAGAGATAGAGAGAGGGAGATCCCAGTGTATATATACACTGCTCCCAGAGATAGAGAGAGGGAGATCCCAGTGTATGTATACACTGCTCCCAGAGATAGAGAGAGGGAGATCCCAGTGTATATATACACTGCTCCCAGAGATAGAGAGAGGGAGATCCCAGTGTATATATACACTACTCCCAGAGATAGAGAGAGGGAGATCCCAGTGTATATATACACTGCTCCCAGAGATAGAGAGAGGGAGATCCCAGTGTTTATATACACTGCTCCCAGAGATAGAGAGAGGGAGATCCCAGTGTATATATACACTGCTCCCAGAGATAGAGAGAGGGAGATCCCAGTGTATATATACTCTGCTCCCAGAGATAGAAAGAGTGAGATCCCAGTGTATATATACACTGCTCCCACAGATAGAGCGAGGGAGATCCCAGTGTATATGTACACTGCTCCCAGAGATAGAGAGAGGGAGATCCCACTGTATATATACACTGCTCCCAGAGATAGAGAGAGGGAGATCCCAGAGTATATATACACTGCTCCCAAACATAGAGAGAGGGAGATCCCAGTGTATATATACACTGCTCCCAGGGATAGAGAGAGGGAGATCCCAGTGTATATATACACTGCTCCCAAACATAGAGAGAGGGACATCCCAGTGTATATATACACTGCTCCCAGAGATAGAGAGAGGGAGATCCCAGTGTATATATACACTGCTCCCAGAGATAGAGAGAGGGAGATCCCAGTGTATATATACAGTGCTCCCAGAGATAGAGAGAGGGAGATCCCAGTGTATATATACACTGCTCCCAGAGATAGAGTGAGGGAGATCCCAGTGTATATATACACTGCTCCCAGAGATAGAGAGAGGGAGATCCCAGTGTATATATACACTGCTCCCAAACATAGAGAGAGGGAGATCCCAGTGTATATATACACTGCTCCCAGAGATAGAGAGATGGAGATCCCAGTGTATATATACACTGCTCCCAGAGATAGAGAGAGGGAGATCCCAGTGTATAAATACACTGCTCCCAGAGATAGAGAGAGGGAGATCCCAGTGTATATATACACTGCTCCCAGAGATAGAGAGAGGGAGATCCCAGTGTATATATACACTGCTCCCAGAGATAGAGAGAGGGAGATCCCAGTGTATATATACTCTGCTCCCAGAGATAGAGGGAGATCCCAGTGTATATATACACTGCTCCCAGGGATAGAGAGAGAGAGATCCCAGTGTACATATACACAGTTCCGAGATAGAGAGAGAGGGAGATCCCAGTGTATATATACACTGCTCCCAGCGATAGAGAGAGCGAGATCCCAGTGTACATATACACTGCTCCCAGACATAGAGAGAGGGAGATCCCAGTGTATATATACACTGCTCCCAGAGATAGAGAGATGGAGATCCCAGTGTATATATACACTGCTCCCAGATAGAGAGAGAGAGATGGAGATCCCAGTGTATATATACACTGCTCCCAGAGATAGAGAAAGGGAAATCCCAGTGTATATATACACTGCTCCCAGAGATAGAGAGATGGAGATCCCAGTGTATATATACTCTGCTCCCAGAGATAGAGGGAGATCCTAGTGTATATATACACTGCTCCCAGGGATAGAGAGAGAGAGATCCCAGTGTACATATACACAGTTCCGAGATAGAGAGAGAGGGAGATCCCAGTGTATATATACACTGCTCCCAGCGATAGAGAGAGCGAGATCCCAGTGTACATATACAATGCTCCCAGACATAGAGAGAGGGAGATCCCAGTGTATATATACACTGCTCCCAGAGATAGAGAGAGGGAGATCCCAGTGTATATATACACTGCTCCCAGATAGAGAGAGAGATGGAGATCCCAGTGTATATATACACTGCTCCCAGAGGGAGAGAAAGGGAAATCCCAGTGTATATATACACTGCTTCCAGAGATAGAGAGAGGAAGATCCCAGTGTATATATACAGTGCTCCCAGAGATAGAGAGAGGGAGATCCCAGTGTATATATACACTGCTCCCAGAGATAGAGAGAGGAAGATCCCAGTGTTTATATACACTGCTCCCAGAGATAGAGAGAGGGAGATCCCAGTGTATATATACACTGCTCCCAGAGATAGAGAGAGGGATATCCCAGTGAATATATACACTGCTCCCAGAGATAGAGAGAGGGAGATCTCAGTGTATATATACACTGCTCCCAGACATAGAGAGAGGGAGATCCCAGTGTATATATACATTGCTCCCAGAGATAGAGAGAGGGAGATCCCAGTGTATATATACACTGCTGCCAGAGATAGAGAGAGGGAGATACCAGTGTATATATACACTGCTCCCAAACATAGAGAGAGAGAGATCCCAGTGTATATATACACTGTTCCCAGAGAGCGAGAGAGGGAGATACCAGTGTATATATACACTGCTCCCAGACATAGAGAGAAGGAAATCCCAGTGTATATAAACACTGCTCCCAGAGATAGAGAGAGGGAGATCCCAGTGTATATTTACACTGCTCCCAGAGATAGAGAGAGTGAGATCCCAGTGTATGTATACACTGCTCCCAGAGATAGAGAGAGAGAGATCCCACTGTATATATACACTACTCCCAGAGATAGAGAGAGGGAGATCCCAGTCAATATATACTCTGCTCCCTGAGATAGAGAGAGGGAGATCCCAGTGTTTATATACACTGCTCCCAGACATAGAGAGAGTGAGATCCCAGTGTATATATACATTGCTCCCAGAGATAGAGAGAGGGAGATCCCAGTGTATATATACACTGCTGCCAGAGATAGAGAGAGGGAGATACCAGTGTATATATACACTGCTCCCAAACATAGAGAGAGAGAGATCCCAGTGTATATATACACTGTTCCCAGAGAGCGAGAGAGGGAGATACCAGTGTATATATACACTGCTCCCAGACATAGAGAGAAGGAAATCCCAGTGTATATAAACACTGCTCCCAGAGATAGAGAGAGGGAGATCCCACTGTATATTTACACTGCTCCCAGAGATAGAGAGAGGGAGATCCCAGTGTATGTATACACTGCTCCCAGAGATAGAGAGAGAGAGATCCCACTGTATATATACACTACTCCCAGAGATAGAGAGAGGGAGATCCCAGTGTATATATACTCTGCTCCCTTAGATAGAGTGAGGGAGATCCCAGTGTATATATACACTGCTCCCAGAGATAGAGAGAGAGAGAGATCCCAGTGTATATATACACTGCTCCCAGAGATAGAGAGAGGGAGATCCCAGTGTATATATACACTGCTCCCAGAGATAGAGAGAGGGAGATCCCAGTGTATATATACACTGCTCCCAGAGATAGGGAGAGGGAGATCCCAGTGTATATATACACTGCTCCCAGAGATAGAGAGAGGGAGATCCCAGTGTATATATACACTGCTCCCAGAGATAGAGAGAGGGAGATCCCAGTGTATATATACACTGCTCCCTTAGATACAGAGAGGGAGATCCCAGTGTATATTTACACTGCTCCCAGGGATAGAGAGAGGGAGATCCCAGTGTATATATACTCTGCTCCCAGAGATAGAGGGAGATCCCAGTGTCTATATACACGGCTCCCAGAGATAGAGAGAGGGAGATCCCAGTGTATATATACACTGCTCCCAGAGATAGAGAGAGGGAGATCCCAGTGTATATATACACTGCTCCCAGAGATAGTGAGGGAGATCCCAGTGTATATATACACTGCTCCCAGAGTTAGAGAGAGGGATATCCCAGTGAATATATACACTGCTCCCAGAGATAGAGAGCGGGAGATCTCAGTGTATATATACACTGCTCCCAGACATAGAGAGAGGGAGATCCCAGTGTATATATACATTGCTCCCAGAGATAGAGAGAGGGAGATCCCAGTGTATATATACACTGCTGCCAGAGATAGAGAGAGGGAGATACCAGTGTATATATACACTGCTCCCAAACATAGAGAGAGAGAGATCCCAGTGTATATATACACTGTTCCCAGAGAGCGAGAGAGGGAGATACCAGTGTATATATACACTGCTCCCAGACATAGAGAGAAGGAAATCCCAGTGTATATAAACACTGCTCCCAGAGATAGAGAGAGGGAGATCCCAGTGTATATTTACACTGCTCCCAGAGATAGAGAGAGGGAGATCCCAGTGTATGTATACACTGCTCCCAGAGATAGAGAGAGAGAGATCCCACTGTATATATACACTACTCCCAGAGATAGAGAGAGGGAGATCCCAGTGTATAAATTCACTGCTCCAAGACATAGAGAGAGGGAGATCCCAGTGTATATATACACTGCTCCCTTAGATACAGAGAGGGAGATCCCAGTGTATATTTACACTGCTCCCAGGGATAGAGAGAGGGAGATCCAAGTGTATATATACTCTGCTCCCAGAGATAGAGGGAGATCCCAGTGTCTATATACACGGCTCCCAGAGATAGAGAGAGGGAGATCCCAGTGTATATATACACTGCTCCCAGAGATAGAGAGAGGGAGATCCCAGTGTATATATACACTGCTCCCAGAGATAGTGAGGGAGATCCCAGTGTATATATACACTTCTCCCAGAGTTAGAGAGAGGGAGATCCCAGTGTATATATACACTGCTCCCAGAGATAGAGAGAGGGAGATCCCATTGTATATATACACTGCTCCCAGAGATAGAGAGAGGGAGATCCCAGTGTATATATACACTGCTCCCAGAGGGAGAGAAAGGGAAATCCCAGTGTATATATACACTGCTCCCAGAGATAGAGAGAGGGAGATCCCAGTGTATATATACACTGCTCCCAGAGGGAGAGAAAGGGAGATCCCAGTGTAGATATATACTGCTCCCAGAGAGAGAAAGAGGGAGATCCCAGTGTATATATACACTGCTCCCAGAGGGAGAGAAAGGGAAATCCCAGTGTATATATACACTGCTCCCAGAGATAGAGAGAGGTAGATCCCAGTGTATATATACACTGCTCCCAGAGATAGAGAGAGAGAGATCCCAGTGTACATATACACTGTTCTGAGATAGAGAGAGAGGGAGATACCAGTGTATATATACACTGCACCCAGAGATAGAGAGAGGGAGATCCCAGTGTACATATACGCTGCTCCCAGAGATAGAGAGAGGGAGATCCCAGTGTATATATACACTGCTCCCAGAGATAGAGAGACGGAGATCCCAGTGTATATATACACTGCTCCCAGATAGAGAGAGAGATGGAGATCCCAGTGTATATATACACTGCTCCCAGAGGGAGAGAAAGGGAAATCCCAGTGTATATATACACTGTTCCCAGAGATAGAGAGAGGAAGATCCCAGTGTATATATACAGTGCTCCCAGAGATAGAGAGAGGGAGATCCCAGTGTATATATACACTGCTCCCAGAGACAGAGAGAGGGAGATCCCAGTGTATATATACACGGCTCCCAGGGAGAGAGAGAGGGAAATCCCAGTGTATATATACACTGCTCCCAGACATAGAGAGAGGGAGATCCCAGTGTATATATACACTGCTCCCAGAGATAGAGAGAGGGAGATCTCAGTGTATATATAGACTGCTCCCAGAGATAGAGAGAGGGAAATCCCAGTGTATATATACACTGCTCCCAGAGATAGAGAGAGGGAGATCCCAGTGGATATATACACTGCTCCCAGAGATAGAGAGAGGGAGATCCCAGTGTATATATACACTGCTCCCAGAGATAGAGAGAGGAAGATCCCAGTGTATATATACTCTGCTCCCAGAGATAGAGAAAGGGATATCCCAGTGTATATATACACTGCTCCCAGAGATAGAGAGAGGGAGATCCCAGTGCATATATACACTGCTCCCAGAGATAGAGAGAGGGAGATCCCAGTGTATATATACACTGCTCCCAGAGATAGAGAGAGGGAGATCCCAGTGTATATATACACTGCTCCCAGACATAGAGAGAGGGAGATCCCAGTGTATATATACATTGCTCCCAGAGATAGAGAGAGGGAGATACCAGTGTATATATACTCTGCTCCCAAACATAGAGAGAGGGAGATCCCAGTGTATATATACACTGTTCCCAGAGAGCGAGAGAGGGAGATACCAGTGTATATATACACTACTCCCAGCGATAAATAGAGGGAGATCCCAGTGTATATACACTGCTCCCAGAGACAGAGAGTGGGAGATCCCAGTGTATATATACACTTCTCCCAGAAATAGAGAGAGAGAGATTCCCTTGTACACCTTCACTGCTCCCAGAGATAGAGAGAGGGAGATCCCAGTGTATATATACTCTGCTCCCTGAGATAGAGGGAGATTCCAGTGTATATATACACGGCTCCCAGAGAGAGAGAGAGGGAAATCACAGTGTATATATACAGTGCCCCCAGACATAGAGAGAGGGAGATCCCAGTGTATATATACACTGCTCCCAGACATAGAGAGAGGGAGATCCCAGTGTATATATATACTGCTCCCAGAGAGAGAGAAAGGGAGATCCCAGTGTATATATACACTGCTCCCAGACGGAGAGAAAGGAAAATCCCAGTGTATATATACACTGCTCCCAGAGATAGAGAGAGGGAGATCCAAGTGTATATATACACTGCTCCCAGTGATTGAGAGAGGTAGATCCCAGTGTATATATACACTGCTCCCAGAGATAGAGAGAGAGAGATCCCAGTGTACATATACACTGTTCCGAGATAGAGAGAGAGGGAGATCCCAGTGTATATATACACTGCTCCCAGAGGGAGAGAAAGGGAAATCCCAGTGTATATATACACTGCTCCCAGAGATAGAGAGAGGAAGATCCCAGTGTATATATACACTGCTCCCAGCGACAGAGAGAGGGACATCCCACTGCATATATACACTGCTCCCAGCGACAGAGAGAGGGAGATCCCAGTGTTTATATACACTGCTCCCAGAGATAGAGAGAGGGAGATCCCAGTGTATATATACACTGCTCCCAGCGACAGAGAGAGGGAGATCCCAGTGTACATATACACTACTCCCAGCGACAGGGAGAGGGAGATCCCAGTGTATATATACACTGCTCCCAGAGATAGAGGGAGATCCCAGTGTATATATACACTGCTCCCAGATAGAGAGAGAGTGAGATCCCAGTGTATATATACACGGCTCCCAGAGATAGAGGGAGATCCCAGTGTATATACACGGCTCCCAGAGAGAGAGAGAGAGGGAAATCACAGTGTATATATACAGTGCCCCCAGATATAGAGAGAGGGAGATCCCAGTGTATATATACACTGCTCCCAGACATAGAGAGAGGGAGATCCCAGTGTATATATATACTGCTCCCAGAGAGAGAGAGAGGGAGATCCCAGTGTATATATACACTGCTCCCAGAGGGAGAAAAAGGGAAATCCCAGGGTATATATACACTGCTCCCAGAGATAGAGAGAGGGAGATCCAAGTGTATATATACACTGCTCCCAGAGGGAGAGGAAGGGAAATCCCAGTGTATGTATACACTGCTCCCAGTGATAGAGAGAGGTAGATCCCAGTGTATATATACACTGCTCCCAGAGATAGAGAGAGAGAGATCCCAGTGTACATATACACTGTTCCGATATAGAGAGAGAGGGAGATCCCAGTGTATATATACACTGCTCCCAGAGGGAGAGAAAGGGAAATCCCAGTGTATATATACACTGCTCCCAGAGATAGAGAGAGGAAGATCCCAGTGTATATATACACTGCTCCCAGCGACAGAGAGAGGGAGATCCCACTGCATATATACACTGCTCCCAGCAACAGAGAGAGGGAGATCCCAGTGTTTATATACACTGCTCCCAGAGATAGAGAGAGGGAGATCCCAGTGTATATATACACTGCTCCCAGATAGAGAGAGAGTGAGATCCCAGTGTATATATACACTGCACCCAGAGATAGAGAGAGGGAGGTGCCAGTGTATATATACACTGCTGCCAGAGATAGAGTGAGGGAGATCCCTGTGTATATATACACTGCTCCCAGAGATAGAGAGAGGGAGATCCTAGTGTATACATACACTGCTCCCAGCGACAGAGATTGGGAGATCCCAGTGTAAATGTACACTGCTCCCAGAGATAGAGTGAGGGAGATCCCAGTGTATATATACACTGCTCCCAGAGATAGACAGAGGGAGATCCCAGTGTATATATACACTGCTCCCAGAGATAGAGAGAGGGAGATCCCAGTGTATATATACACTGCTCCCAGAGATAGAGAGAGAGAGATCCCAGTGTATATTTACACTGCTCCCAGAGATAGAGAGAGGGAGATCCCAGTGTATACATACACTGCTCCCAGAGATAGAGAGAGGGAGATCCCAGTGTATATATACACTGCTCCCAGAGATAGAGAGAGGGAGATCCCAGGGTATATATACACTGCTCCCTGCGACAGAGAGAGAGAGATCCCACTGCATATATACACTGCTCCCAGCGACAGAGAGAGGGAGATCCCAGTGTTTATATACACTGCTCCCAGAGATAGAGAGAGGGAGATCCCAATGTTTATATACACTGCTCCCAGAGATAGAAAGAGGGAGATCCCAGTGTATATATACACTGCTCCCAGAGATAGAGTGAGGGAGATCCCAGTGTATATATACACTGCTCCCAGAGATAGAGAGAGGGAGACCCCAATGTATATATACACTGCTCCCAGCGACAGAGAGAGGGAGATCCCACTGCATATATACACTGCTCCCAGCGACAGAGAGAGGGAGATCCCAGTGTTTATATACACTGCTCCCAGAGATAGAGAGAGGGAGATCCCAGTGTATATATACACTGCTCCCAGATAGAGAGATGGAGATCCCAGTGTATATATACACTGCTCCCAGATAGAGAGAGAGTGAGATCCCAGTGTATATACACACTGCTCCCAGAGATAGAGAGAGGGAGATCCCAGTGTATATACACACTGCTCCCAGAGATAGAGTGAGGGAGATCCCAGTGTAAATATACACTGCTCCCAGAGATAGAGAGAGGGATTTCCCAGTGTTTATATACACTGCACCCAGAGATAGAGAGAGGGAGGTGCCAGTGTATATATACACTGCTCCCAGAGATAGAGTGAGGGAGATCCCAGTGTATATATACACTGCTCCCAGAGATAGAGTGAGGGAGATCCCAGTGTATATATACACTGCACCCAGAGATAGAGTGAGGGAGATCCCAGTGTAAATATACACTGCTCCCAGCGACAGAGAGAGGGAGATCCCAGTGTTTATATACACTGCTCCCAGAGATAGAGAGAGGGAGATCCCAGTGTATATATACACTGCTCCCAGCGACAGAGAGAGGGAGATCCCAGTGTATACATACACTGCTCCCAGAGATAGAGAGAGGGAGATCCCAGTGTAATTATACACTGCTCCCAGAGATAGAGTGAGGGAGATCCCAGTGTAAATATACACTGCTCCCAGCGACAGAGAGAGGGAGATCCCAGTGTTTATATACACTGCTCCCAGAGATAGAGAGAGGGAGATCCCAGTGTATATATACACTACTCCCAGCGACAGGGAGAGGGAGATCCCAGTGTATATATACACTGCTCCCAGAGATAGAGGGAGATCCCAGTGTATATACACGGCTCCCAGAGAGAGAGAGAGAGGGAAATCACAGTGTATATATACAGTGCCCCCAGATATAGAGAGAGGGAGATCCCAGTGTATATATACACTGCTCCCAGACATAGAGAGAGGGAGATCCCAGTGTATATATATACTGCTCCCAGAGAGAGAGAGAGGGAGATCCCAGTGTATATATACACTGCTCCCAGAGGGAGAAAAAGGGAAATCCCAGTGTATATATACACTGCTCCCAGAGATAGAGAGAGGGAGATCCAAGTGTATATATACACTGCTCCCAGAGGGAGAGGAAGGGAAATCCCAGTGTATGTATACACTGCTCCCAGTGATAGAGAGAGGTAGATCCCAGTGTATATATACACTGCTCCCAGAGATAGAGAGAGAGAGATCCCAGTGTACATATACACTGTTCCGATATAGAGAGAGAGGGAGATCCCAGTGTATATATACACTGCTCCCAGAGGGAGAGAAAGGGAAATCCCAGTGTATATATACACTGCTCCCAGAGATAGAGAGAGGAAGATCCCAGTGTATATATACACTGCTCCCAGCGACAGAGAGAGGGAGATCCCACTGCATATATACACTGCTCCCAGCAACAGAGAGAGGGAGATCCCAGTGTTTATATACACTGCTCCCAGAGATAGAGAGAGGGAGATCCCAGTGTATATATACACTGCTCCCAGATAGAGAGAGAGTGAGATCCCAGTGTATATATACACTGCACCCAGAGATAGAGAGAGGGAGGTGCCAGTGTATATATACACTGCTGCCAGAGATAGAGTGAGGGAGATCCCTGTGTATATATACACTGCTCCCAGAGATAGAGAGAGGGAGATCCTAGTGTATACATACACTGCTCCCAGCGACAGAGATTGGGAGATCCCAGTGTAAATGTACACTGCTCCCAGAGATAGAGTGAGGGAGATCCCAGTGTATATATACACTGCTCCCAGAGATAGACAGAGGGAGATCCCAGTGTATATATACACTGCTCCCAGAGATAGAGAGAGGGAGATCCCAGTGTATATATACACTGCTCCCAGAGATAGAGAGAGAGAGATCCCAGTGTATATTTACACTGCTCCCAGAGATAGAGAGAGGGAGATCCCAGTGTATACATACACTGCTCCCAGAGATAGAGAGAGGGAGATCCCAGTGTATATATACACTGCTCCCAGAGATAGAGAGAGGGAGATCCCAGGGTATATATACACTGCTCCCTGCGACAGAGAGAGAGAGATCCCACTGCATATATACACTGCTCCCAGCGACAGAGAGAGTGAGATCCCAGTGTTTATATACACTGCTCCCAGAGATAGAGTGAGGGAAATCCCAGTGTATATATACACTGCTCCCCGAGGTAGAGAGAGGGAGATCCCAGTGTATATATACACTGCTCCCAGAGATAGAGTGAGGGAGATCCCAGTGTAAATATACACTGCTCCCAGAGAGAGAGAGAGTGAGATCCCAGTGTTTATATACACTGCACCCAGAGATAGAGAGAGGGAGATCCCAGTGTATATATACATTGCTCGCAGGATAGAGTGAGGGAGATCCCAGTGTATATATACACTGCTCCCAGAGATAGAGAGAGGGAGATCCCAGTGTATATATACACTGCTCCCAGCGACAGAGAGAGGGAGATCCCAGTGTACATATACACTACTCCCAGCGACAGAGAGAGGGAGATCCCAGTGTATATATACACTGCTCCCAGAGATAGAGAGAGGGAGATCCTAGTGTATACATACACTGCTCCCAGCGACAGAGATTGGGAGATCCCAGTGTAAATGTACACTGCTCCCAGAGATAGAGTGAGGGAGATCCCAGTGTATATATACACTGCTCCCAGAGATAGACAGAGGGAGATCCCAGTGTATATATACACTGCTCCCAGAGATAGAGAGAGGGAGATCCCAGTGTATATATACACTGCTCCCAGAGATAGAGAGAGAGAGATCCCAGTGTATATTTACACTGCTCCCAGAGATAGAGAGAGGGAGATCCCAGTGTATACATACACTGCTCCCAGAGATAGAGAGAGGGAGATCCCAGTGTATATATACACTGCTCCCAGAGATAGAGAGAGGGAGATCCCAGGGTATATATACACTGCTCCCTGCGACAGAGAGAGAGAGATCCCACTGCATATATACACTGCTCCCAGCGACAGAGAGAGTGAGATCCCAGTGTTTATATACACTGCTCCCAGAGATAGAGTGAGGGAAATCCCAGTGTATATATACACTGCTCCCCGAGGTAGAGAGAGGGAGATCCCAGTGTATATATACACTGCTCCCAGAGATAGAGTGAGGGAGATCCCAGTGTAAATATACACTGCTCCCAGAGAGAGAGAGAGTGAGATCCCAGTGTTTATATACACTGCACCCAGAGATAGAGAGAGGGAGATCCCAGTGTATATATACATTGCTCGCAGGATAGAGTGAGGGAGATCCCAGTGTATATATACACTGCTCCCAGAGATAGAGAGAGGGAGATCCCAGTGTATATATACACTGCTCCCAGCGACAGAGAGAGGGAGATCCCAGTGTACATATACACTACTCCCAGCGACAGAGAGAGGGAGATCCCAGTGTATATATACACTGCTCCCAGAGATAGAGGGAGATCCCAGTGTATATATACACGGCTCCCAGAGAGAGAGAGAGAGGGAAATCACAGTGTATATATACAGTGCCCCCAGACATAGAGAGAGGGAGATCCCAGTGTATATATACACTGCTCCCAGACATAGAGAGAGGGAGATCCCAGTGTATATATATACTGCTCCCAGAGGGAGAGAAAGGGAAATCCCAGTGTATATATACACTGCTCCCAGAGATAGAGAGAGGAAGATCCCAGTGTATATATACACTGCTCCCAGCGACAGAGGGACATCCCACTGCATATATACACTGCTCCCAGCGACAGAGAGAGGGAGATCCCAGTGTTTATATACACTGCTCCCAGAGGGAGAGAAAGGGAAATCCCAGTGTATATATACACTGCTCCCAGAGATAGAGAGAGGAAGATCCCAGTGTATATATACACTGCTCCCAGCGACAGAGAGAGGGACATCCCACTGCATATATACACTGCTCCCAGCGACAGGGAGAGGGAGATCCCAGTGTTTATATACAGTGCTCCCAGAGATAGAGAGAGGGAGATCCCAGTGTTTATATACACTGCTCCCAGAGATAGAGAGAGGGAGATCCCAGTGTATATATACACTACTCCCAGCGACAGAGAGAGGGAGATCCCAGTGTATATATACACTGCTCCCAGCGACAGAGAGAGGGAGATCCCAGTGTACATATACACTACTCCCAGCGACAGAGAGAGGGAGATCCCAGTGTATATATACACTGCTCCCAGACGGAGAGAAAGGGAAATCCCAGTGTATATATACACTGCTCCCAGAGATAGAGAGAGGGAGATCCAAGTGTATATATACACTGCTCCCAGAGGGAGAGAAAGGGAAATCCCAGTGTATATATACACTGCTCCCAGTGATTGAGAGAGGTAGATCACAGTGTATATATACACTGCTCCCAGAGATAGAGAGAGAGAGATCCCAGTGTACATATACACTGTTCCGAGATAGAGAGAGAGGGAGATCCCAGTGTATACATACACTGCTCCCAGAGGGAGAGAAAGGGAAATCCCAGTGTATATATACACTGCTCCCAGAGATAGAGAGAGGAAGATCCCAGTGTATATATACACTGCTCCCAGCGACAGAGAGAGGGACATCCCACTGCATATATACACTGCTCCCAGCGACAGAGAGAGGGAGATCCCAGTGTTTATATACACTGCTCCCAGAGATAGAGAGAGGGAGATCCCAGTGTATATATACACTGCTCCCAGCGACAGAGAGAGGGAGATCCCAGTGTACATATACACTACTCCCAGCGACAGAGAGAGGGAGATCCCAGTGTATATATACACTGCTCCCAGAGATAGAGGGAGATCCCAGTGTATATATACACGGCTCCCAGAGAGAGAGAGAGAGGGAAATCACAGTGTATATATACAGTGCCCCCAGACATAGAGAGAGGGAGATCCCAGTGTATATATACACTGCTCCCAGACATAGAGAGAGGAAGATCCCAGTGTATATATACACTGCTCCCAGCGACAGAGAGAGGGAGATCCCACTGCATATATACACTGCTCCCAGCGACAGAGAGAGGGAGATCCCAGTGTTTATAAACACTGCTCCCAGAGATAGAGAGAGGGAGATCCCAGTGTATATATACACTGCTCCCAGAGATAGAGAGAGGGAGATCCCAGGGTATATATACACTGCTCCCTGCGACAGAGAGAGAGAGATCCCACTGCATATATACACTGCTCCCAGCGACAGAGAGGGAGATCCCAGTGTTTATATACACTGCTCCCAGAGATAGAGAGAGGGAGATCCCAGTGTTTATATACACTGCTCCCAGAGATAGAAAGAGGGAGATCCCAGTGTATATATACACTGCTCCCAGAGATAGAGTGAGGGAGATCCCAGTGTATATATACACTGCTCCCAGAGATAGAGAGAGGGAGATCCCAGTGTATATATACACTGCTCCCAGCGACAGAGAGAGGGAGATCCCACTGCATATATACACTGCTCCCAGCGACAGAGAGAGGGAGATCCCAGTGTTTATATACACTGCTCCCAGAGATAGAGAGAGGGAGATCCCAGTGTATATATACACTGCTCCCAGATAGAGAGATGGAGATCCCAGTGTATATATACACTGCTCCCAGATAGAGAGAGAGTGAGATCCCAGTGTATATACACACTGCTCCCAGAGATAGAGAGAGGGAGATCCCAGTGTATATATACACTGCTCCCAGAGATAGAGTGAGGGAGATCCAAGTGTAAATATACACTGCTCCCAGAGATAGAGAGAGGGATTTCCCAGTGTTTATATACACTGCACCCAGAGATAGAGAGAGGGAGGTGCCAGTGTATATATACACTGCTCCCAGAGATAGAGTGAGGGAGATCCCAGTGTATATATACTCTGCTCCCAGAGATAGAGTGAGGGAGATCCCAGTGTATATATACACTGCTCCCAGAGATAGAGAGAGGGAGATCCCAGTGTAAATATACACTGCTCCCAGAGAGAGAGAGAGTGAGATCCCAGTGTTTATATACACTGCTCCCAGAGATAGAGTGAGGGAAATCCCAGTGTATATATACACTGCTCCCCGAGATAGAGAGAGGGAGATCCCAGTGTATATATACACTGCTCCCAGAGATAGAGTGAGGGAGATCCCAGTGTAAATATACACTGCTCCCAGAGAGAGAGAGAGTGAGATCCCAGTGTTTATATACACTGCACCCAGAGATAGAGAGAGGGAGATCCCAGTGTATATATACATTGCTCGCAGGATAGAGTGAGGGAGATCCCAGTGTATATATACACTGCTCCCAGAGATAGAGAGAGGGAGATCCCAGTGTATATATACACTGCTCCCAGCGACAGAGAGAGGGAGATCCCAGTGTACATATACACTACTCCCAGCGACAGAGAGAGGGAGATCCCAGTGTATATATACACTGCTCCCAGAGATAGAGGGAGATCCCAGTGTATATATACAAGGCTCCCAGAGAGAGAGAGAGAGGGAAATCACAGTGTATATATACAGTGCCCCCAGACATAGAGAGAGGGAGATCCCAGTGTATATATACACTGCTCCCAGACATAGAGAGAGGGAGATCCCAGTGTATATATATACTGCTCCCAGAGGGAGAGAAAGGGAAATCCCAGTGTATATATACACTGCTCCCAGAGATAGAGAGAGAAAGATCCCAGTGTATATATACACTGCTCCCAGCGACAGAGAGAGGGACATCCCACTGCATATATACACTGCTCCCAGCGACAGAGAGAGGGAGATCCCAGTGTTTATATACACTGCTCCCAGAGGGAGAGAAAGGGAAATCCCAGTGTATATATACACTGCTCCCAGAGATAGAGAGAGGAAGATCCCAGTGTATATATACACTGCTCCCAGCGACAGAGAGAGGGACATCCCACTGCATATATACACTGCTCCCAGCGACAGAGAGAGGGAGATCCCAGTGTATATATACACTGCTCCCAGAGATAGAGGGAGATCCCAGTGTATATATACACGGCTCCCAGAGAGAGAGAGAGAGGGAAATCACAGTGTATATATACAGTGCCCCCAGACATAGAGAGAGGGAGATCCCAGTGTATATATACACTGCTCCCAGACATAGAGAGAGGGAGATCCCAGTGTATATATATACTGCTCCCAGAGAGAGAGAGAGGGAGATCCCAGTGCATATATACACTGCTCCCAGAGGGAGAGAAAGGGAAATCCCAGTGTATATATACACTGCTCCCAGAGATAGAGAGAGGGAGATCCAAGTGTATATATACACTGCTCCCAGAGGGAGAGAAAGGGAAATCCCAGTGTATGTATACACTGCTCCCAGTGATAGAGAGAGGTAGATCCCAGTGTATATATACACTGCTCCCAGAGATAGAGAGAGAGAGATCCCAGTGTACATATACACTGTTCCGATATAGAGAGAGAGGGAGATCCCAGTGTATATATACACTGCTCCCAGAGGGAGAGAAAGGGAAATCCCAGTGTATATATACACTGCTCCCAGAGATAGAGAGAGGAAGATCCCAGTGTATATATACACTGCTCCCAGCGACAGAGAGAGGGAGATCCCACTGCATATATACACTGCTCCCAGCGACAGAGAGAGGGAGATCCCAGTGTTTATAAACACTGCTCCCAGAGATAGAGAGAGGGTGATCCCAGTGTATATATACACTGCTCCCAGATAGAGAGATGGAGATCCCAGTGTATATATACACTGCTCCCAGATAGAGAGAGAGTGAGATCCCAGTGTATATATACACTGTACCCAGAGATAGAGAGAGGGAGGTGCCAGTGTATATATACACTGCTCCCAGAGATAGAGTGAGGGAGATTCCTGTGTATATATACACTGCTCCCAGAGATAGAGAGAGGGAGATCCTAGTGTATACATACACTGCTCCCAGCGACAGAGATTGGGAGATCCCAGTGTAAATGTACACTGCTCCCAGAGATAGAGTGAGGGAGATCCCAGTGTATATATACACTGCTCCCTGAGATAGAGAGAGGGAGATCCCAGTGTATATATACACTGCTCCCAGAGATAGAGAGAGGGAGATCCCAGTGTATATATACACTGCTCCCAGAGATAGAGAGAGAGAGATCCCAGTGTATATTTACACTGCTCCCAGAGATAGAGAGAGGGAGATCCCAGTGTATACATACACTGCTCCCAGAGATAGAGAGAGGGAGATCCCAGTGTATATATAAACTGCTCCCAGAGATAGAGAGAGGGAGATCCCAGGGTATATATACACTGCTCCCTGCGACAGAGAGAGAGAGAGCCCACTGCATATATACACTGCTCCCAGCGACAGAGAGAGGGAGATCCCAGTGTTTATATACACTGCTCCCAGAGATAGAGAGAGGGAGATCCCAGTGTTTATATACACTGCTCCCAGAGATAGAAAGAGGGAGATCCCAGTGTATATATACACTGCTCCCAGAGATAGAGTGAGGGAGATCCCAGTGTATATATACACTGCTCCCAGAGATAGAGAGAGGGAGATCCCAGTGTATATATACACTGCTCCCAGCGACAGAGAGAGGGAGATCCCACTGCATATATACACTGCTCCCAGCGACAGAGAGAGGGAGATCCCAGTGTTTATATACACTGCTCCCAGAGATAGAGAGAGGGAGATCCCAGTGTATATATACACTGCTCCCAGATAGAGAGATGGAGATCCCAGTGTATATATACACTGCTCCCAGATAGAGAGAGAGTGAGATCCCAGTGTATATACACACTGCTCCCAGAGATAGAGAGAGGGAGATCCCAGTGTATATATACACTGCTCCCAGAGATAGAGTGAGGGAGATCCAAGTGTAAATATACACTGCTCCCAGAGATAGAGAGAGGGATTTCCCAGTGTTTATATACACTGCACCCAGAGATAGAGAGAGGGAGGTGCCAGTGTATATATACACTGCTCCCAGAGAGAGAGAGAGTGAGATCCCAGTGTTTATATACACTGCTCCCAGAGATAGAGTGAGGGAAATCCCAGTGTATATATACACTGCTCCCCGAGATAGAGAGAGGGAGATCCCAGTGTATATATACATTGCACGCAGGATAGAGTGAGGGAGATCCCAGTGTATATATACACTGCTCCCAGAGATAGAGAGAGGGAGATCCCAGTGTATATATACACTGCTCCCAGCGACAGAGAGAGGGAGATCCCAGTGTACATATACACTACTCCCAGCGACAGAGAGAGGGAGATTCCAGTGTATATATACACTGCTCCCAGAGATAGAGTGAGGGAAATCCCAGTGTATGTATACACTGCTCCCAGAGATAGAGTGAGGGAGATCCCAGTGTATATATACACTGCACCCAGAGATAGAGAGAGGGAGATCCCAGTGTATATATACACTGCTCCCAGAGATAGAGGGAGGGAGATCCCAGTGTATATATACACTGCTCCCAGAGATAGAGTGAGGGAGATCCCAGTGTATATATACTCTGCTCCCAGAGATAGAGCGAGGGAGATCCCAGTGCATATATACACCGCTCCCAGAGATAGAGAGAGGGAGATCCCAGTGTATATATACACTGCTCCCAGAGAGAGAGAGAGGGAGATCCCAGTGTATATATACACTGCTCCCAGAGATAGAGAGAGGGAGATCCCAGTGTATATATACACTGCTCCCAGAGAGAGAGAGAGGGAGATCCCAGTGTATATATACACTGCTCCCAGAGATAGAGGGAGATCCCAGTGTATATATACTCTGCTCCCTGAAATAGAGAGAGGGGAATCCCAGTGTATATGTACAGTGCTCCCAGACATAGAGAGAGGGAGATCCCAGTGTAATTATACACTGCTCCCAGAGATAGAGAGAGGGTAATCCCAGTGTATATATACACTGCTCCCAGAGATAGAGAGAGGGAGATCCCAGTGTATATATACTCTGCTCCCTGAGATAGAGAGAGGTGAATCCCAGTGTATATATACACTGCTCCCTGAGATAGAGAGAGGGAGATCCCAGTGTATATATACACTGCTCCCAGAGATAGAGAGAGAGAGATCCCAGTGTATATATACAGTGCTCCCAGACATAGAGAGAGGGAGATCCCAGTGTGTATATACACTGATCCCAGAGAGAGAGAGAGGGAGATCCCAGTGTATATATACACTGCTCCCAGAGATAGAGTGAGGGAGATCCCAGTGTATATAAACACTGCTCCCAGAGAGAGAGAGAGGGAGATCCCAGTGTATATATACACTGCTCCCAGTGATAGAGAGAGGTAGATCCCAGTGTATATATACACTGCTCCCAGAGATAGAGAGAGAGAGATCCCAGTGAACATATACACTGTTCCGAGATAGAGAGAGAGGGAGATACCAGTGTATATATACACTGCTCCCAGATCAGAGCGAGATGGAGATCCCAGTGTATATATACACTGCTCCCAGAGGGAGAGAAAGGGAAATCCCAGTGTATACATACACTGCTCCCAGAGATAGTGAGAGGAAGATCCCAGTGTATATATTCAGTGCTCCCAGAGATAGAGAGAGGGAGATCCCAGTGTATATATACACTGCTCCCAGAGATAGAGAGAGGGAGGTCCCAGTGTATATATACACTGCTCCCAGAGATAGAGAGAGGGAGATATCAGTGTAAATATATACACTGCTCCCAGAGATAGAGAGAGGGAGATCCCAGTGTATATATACACTGCTCCCTGCGATAGAGAGAGAGAGATCCCACTGCATATATACACTGCTCCCAGCGACAGAGAGAGGGAGATCCCAGTGTTTATATACACTGCTCCCAGAGATAGAGAGAGGGATATCCCAGTGTTTATATACACTGCTCCCAAAGATAGAGAGAGGGAGATCCCAGTGTATATATACACTGCTCCCAGAGATAGAGTGAGGGAGATCCCAGTGTATATATACACTGCTCCCAGAGATAGAGAGAGGGAGATCCCAGTGTATGTATACACTGCTCCCAGCGACAGAGAGAGGGAGATCCCACTGCATATATACACTGCTCCCAGCGACAGAGAGAGGGAGATCCCAGTGTTTATATACACTGCTCCCAGAGATAGAGAGAGGGAGATCCCAGTGTATATATACACTGCTCCCAGATAGAGAGATGGAGATCCCAGTGTATATATACACTGCTCCCAGATAGAGAGAGAGTGAGATCCCAGTGTATATATAGACTGCACCCAGAGATAGAGAGAGGGAGGTGCCAGTGTATATATACACTGCTCCCAGAGATAGAGTGAGGGAGATCCCAGTGTATATATACACTGCTCCCAGAGATAGAGAGATGGAGATCCTAGTGTACAGAAACACTACTCCCAGCGACAGAGATTGGGAGATCCCAGTGTAAATATACACTGCTCCCAGAGATAGAGTGAGGGAGATCCCAGTGTATATATACACTGCTCCCAGAGATAGAGAGAGGGAGATCCCAGTGTATATATACACTGCTCCCAGAGATAGAGAGAGGGACCTCCCAGTGTATATATGCACTGCTCCCAGAGATAGAGAGAGAGAGATCCCAGTGTATATTTACACTGCTCCCAGAGATAGAGAGAGGGAGATCCCAGTGTATACATACACTGCTCCCAGAGATAGAGAGAGGGAGATCCCAGTGTATATATACACTGCACCCAGAGATAGAGAGAGGGAGATCCCAGGGTATATATACACTGCTCCCTGCGACAGAGAGAGAGAGATCCCACTGCATATATACACTGCTCCCAGCGACAGAGAGAGGGAGATCCCAGTGTTTATATACACTGCTCCCAGAGATAGAGAGAGGGAGATCCCAGTGTTTATATACACTGCTCTCAGAGATAGAGAGAGGGAGATCCCAGTGTATATATACACTGCTCCCAGAGATAGAGTGAGGGAGATCCCAGTGTATATATACACTGCTCCCAGAGATAGAGAGAGGGAGATCCCAGTGTATATATACACTGCTCCCAGCGACAGAGAGAGGGAGATCCCAGTGTAAATATACACTACTCCCAGCGACAGAGAGAGGGAGATCCCAGTGTAAATATACACTGCTCCCAGAGATAGAGTGAGGGAAATCCCAGTGTATATATACACTGCTCCCAGAGATAGAGTGAGGGAGATCCCAGTGTATATATACACTGCACCCAGAGATAGAGAGAGGGAGATCCCAGTGTATATATACACTGCTCCCAGAGATAGAGGGAGGGAGATCCCAGTGTATATATACACTGCTCCCAGAGATAGAGTGAGGGAGATCCCAGTGTATATATACTCTGCTCCCAGAGATAGAGCGAGGGATATCCCAGTGTATATATACACTGCTCCCAGAGAGAGAGAGAGGGAGATCCCAGTGTATATATACACTGCTCCCAGAGATAGAGTGAGGGAGATCCAAGTGTATATATACACTGCTCCCAGAGAGAGAGAGAGGGAGATCCCAATGTATATATACACTGCTCCCAGAGATAGAGAGAGGGAGATCCCAGTGTATATATACTCTGCTCCCTGAGATAGAGAGAGGGGAATCCCAGTGTATATGTACAGTGCTCCCAGACATAGAGAGAGGGAGATCCCAGTGTAATTATACACTGCTCCCAGAGATAGAGAGAGGGTAATCCCAGTGTATATATACACTGCTCCCAGAGATAGAGAGAGGGAGATCCCAGTGTATATATACTCTGCTCCCTGAGATAGAGAGAGGTGAATCCCAGTGTATATATACACTGCTCCCTGAGATAGAGAGAGGGAGATCCCAGTGTACATATACACTGCTCCCAGAGATAGAGAGAGAGAGATCCCAGTGTATATATACAGTGCTCCCAGACATAGAGAGTGAGAGATCCCAGTGTAATTATACACTGCTCCCAGAGATAGAAAGAGGGTAATCCCAGTGTATATATACACTGCTCCCAGAGATAGAGAGAGGGAGATCCCATGTGTATATATACACTGCTCCCAGAGATAGAGAGAGGGAGATCCCAGTCTATATATACACTTCTCCCAGAGATAGAGAGAGGGAGATCCCAGTGTGTATATACACTGCTCCCAGAGATAGAGAGAGGGAGATCCCATGTGTATATATACACTGCTCCCAGAGATAGAGAGATCCCAGTGTATATATACACTGCTCACAGAGATAGAGAGAGGGTAATCCCAGTGTATATATACACTGCTCCCAGAGATAGAGAGAGGCAGATCCCAGTGTATATATACACTGTTCCCAGAGATAGAGAGAGGGAGATCCCAGTGTATATATACACTGCTCCCAGAGATAGAGAGAGGAAGATCCCAGTGTATATATACACTGCTCCCAGAGATAGAGTGAGGGAGATCCCAGTGTATATATACACTGCTCCCAGAGATAGAGAGAGTGAGATCCCAGTGTATATATACACTGCTCCCAGAGATAGAGAGAGGGAGATCCCAGTGTATATATACACTGCTCCCAGAGATAGAGAGAGGGAGATCCCAGTGTATATATACACTGCTCCCAGAGATAGAGAGAGGGAGATCCCAGTGTATATATACACTGCTCCCAGAGATAGAGAGAGGGAGATCACAGTGTATATATACACTGCTCCCAGAGATAGAGGGAGATCCCAGTGTATATATACACTGCTCCCAGAGATAGTGAGGGAGATCCCAGTGTATATATACACTTCTCCCAGAGTTAGAGAGAGGGAGATCCCAGTGTATATATACACTGCTCCCAGAGATAGAGAGAGGGAGATCCCAGTGTATATATACTCTGCTCCCTGTGGTAGAGGGAGATCCCAGTGTATATATACACGGCTCCCAGCGAGAGAGAGAGAGAGGGAAATCCCAGTGTATATATACAGTGCTCCCAGAGATAGAGAGAGGGAGATCCTATTGTATATATACACTGCTCCCAGAGATAGAGAGAGGGAGATCCCAGTGTATATATACACTGCTCCCACAGGGAGAGAAAGGGAAATCCCATTGTATATATACACTGCTCCCAGAGATAGAGAGAGGGAGATCCCAGTGTATATATACACTGCTCCTAGAGGGAGAGAAAGGGAGATCCCAGTGTAGATATATACTGCTCCCAGAGAGAGAAAGAGGGAGATCCCAGTGTATATATACACTGCTCCCAGAGGGAGAGAAAGGGAAACCCCAGTGTATATATACACTGCTCCCAGAGATAGAGAGAGGTAGATCCCAGTGTATATATACACTGCGCCCAGAGATAGAGAGAGAGAGATCCCAGTGTACATATACACTGTTCCGAGATAGAGAGAGAGGGAGATCCCAGTGTATATATACACTGCACCCAGAGATAGAGAGAGGGAGATCCCAGTGTACATATACGCTGCTCCCAGAGATAGAGAGAGGGAGATCCCAGTGTATATATACACTGCTCCCAGAGATAGAGAGACGGAGATCCCAGTGTATATATACTCTGCTCCCTGTGGTAGAGGGAGATCCCAGTGTATATATACACGGCTCCCAGCGAGAGAGAGAGAGAGGGAAATCCCAGTGTATATATACAGTGCTCCCAGAGATAGAGAGAGGGAGATCCTATTGTATATATACACTGCTCCCAGAGATAGAGAGAGGGAGATCCCAGTGTATATATACACTGCTCCCACAGGGAGAGAAAGGGAAATCCCATTGTATATATACACTGCTCCCAGAGATAGAGAGAGGGAGATCCCAGTGTATATATACACTGCTCCTAGAGGGAGAGAAAGGGAGATCCCAGTGTAGATATATACTGCTCCCAGAGAGAGAAAGAGGGAGATCCCAGTGTATATATACACTGCTCCCAGAGGGAGAGAAAGGGAAACCCCAGTGTATATATACACTGCTCCCAGAGATAGAGAGAGGTAGATCCCAGTGTATATATACACTGCGCCCAGAGATAGAGAGAGAGAGATCCCAGTGTACATATACACTGTTCCGAGATAGAGAGAGAGGGAGATCCCAGTGTATATATACACTGCACCCAGAGATAGAGAGAGGGAGATCCCAGTGTACATATACGCTGCTCCCAGAGATAGAGAGAGGGAGATCCCAGTGTATATATACACTGCTCCCAGAGATAGAGAGACGGAGATCCCAGTGTATATATACACTGCTCCCAGATAGAGAGAGAGATGGAGATCCCAGTGTATATATACACTGCTCCCAGAGGGAGAGAAAGGGAAATCCCAGTGTATATATACACTGTTCCCAGAGATAGAGAGAGGAAGATCCCAGTGTATATATACAGTGCTCCCAGAGATAGAGAGAGGGAGATCCCAGTGTATATATACACTGCTCCCAGAGACAGAGAGAGGAAGATCCCAGTGTATATATACACGGCTCCCAGGGAGAGAGAGAGGGAAATCCCAGTGTATATATACACTGCTCCCAGACATAGAGAGAGGGAGATCCCAGTGTATATATACACTGCTCCCAGAGATAGAGAGAGGGAGATCTCAGTGTATATATAGACTGCTCCCAGAGATAGAGAGAGGGAAATCCCAGTGAATATATACACTGCTCCCAGAGATAGAGAGAGGGAGATCCCAGTGGATATATACACTGCTCCCAGAGATAGAGAGAGGGAGATCCCAGTGTATATATACACTGCTCCCAGAGATAGAGAGAGGAAGATCCCAGTGTATATATACTCTGCTCCCAGAGATAGAGAAAGGGATATCCCAGTGTATATATACACAGCTCCCAGAGATAGAGAGAGGGATAACCCAGTGTATATATACACTGCTCCCAGAGATAGAGAGAGGGATATCCCAGTGAATATAAACACTGCTCCCAGAGATAGAGAGAGGGAGATCCCAGTGCATATATACACTGCTCCCAGAGATCGAGAGAGGGAGATCCCAGTGTATATATACACTGCTCCCAGAGATAGAGAGAGGGAGATCCCAGTGTATATATACACTGCTCCCAGACATAGAGAGAGGGAGATCCCAGTGTATATATACATTGCTCCCAGAGATAGAGAGAGGGAGATACCAGTGTATATATACTCTGCTCCCAAACATAGAGAGAGGGAGATCCCAGTGTATATATACACTGTTCCCAGAGAGCGAGAGAGGGAGATACCAGTGTATATATGCACTACTCCCAGCGATAAATAGAGGGAGATCCCAGTGCATATACACTGCTCCCAGAGACAGAGAGTGGGAGATCCCAGTGTATATATACACTTCTCCCAGAAATAGGGAGAGAGAGATTCCCTTGTACACCTTCACTGCTCCCAGAGATAGAGAGAGGGAGATCCCAGTGTATATATACTCTGCTCCCTGAGATAGAGGGAGATTCCAGTGTATATATACACTGCTCCCAGAGATAGAGAGAGGGACCTCCCAGTGTATATATGCACTGCTCCCAGAGATAGAGAGAGAGAGATCCCAGTGTATATTTACACTGCTCCCAGAGATAGAGAGAGGGAGATCCCAGTGTATACATACACTGCTCCCAGAGATAGAGAGAGGGAGATCCCAGTGTATATATACACTGCACCCAGAGATAGAGAGAGGGAGATCCCAGGGTATATATACACTGCTCCCTGCGACAGAGAGAGAGAGATCCCACTGCATATATACACTGCTCCCAGCGACAGAGAGAGGGAGATCCCAGTGTTTATATACACTGCTCCCAGAGATAGAGAGAGGGAGATCCCAGTGTTTATATACACTGCTCTCAGAGATAGAGAGAGGGAGATCCCAGTGTATATATACACTGCTCCCAGAGATAGAGTGAGGGAGATCCCAGTGTATATATACACTGCTCCCAGAGATAGAGAGAGGGAGATCCCAGTGTATATATACACTGCTCCCAGCGACAGAGAGAGGGAGATCCCAGTGTAAATATACACTACTCCCAGCGACAGAGAGAGGGAGATCCCAGTGTAAATATACACTGCTCCCAGAGATAGAGTGAGGGAAATCCCAGTGTATATATACACTGCTCCCAGAGATAGAGTGAGGGAGATCCCAGTGTATATATACACTGCACCCAGAGATAGAGAGAGGGAGATCCCAGTGTATATATACACTGCTCCCAGAGATAGAGGGAGGGAGATCCCAGTGTATATATACACTGCTCCCAGAGATAGAGTGAGGGAGATCCCAGTGTATATATACTCTGCTCCCAGAGATAGAGCGAGGGATATCCCAGTGTATATATACACTGCTCCCAGAGAGAGAGAGAGAGAGGGAGATCCCAGTGTATATATACACTGCTCCCAGAGATAGAGTGAGGGAGATCCAAGTGTATATATACACTGCTCCCAGAGAGAGAGAGAGGGAGATCCCAATGTATATATACACTGCTCCCAGAGATAGAGAGAGGGAGATCCCAGTGTATATATACTCTGCTCCCTGAGATAGAGAGAGGGGAATCCCAGTGTATATGTACAGTGCTCCCAGACATAGAGAGAGGGAGATCCCAGTGTAATTATACACTGCTCCCAGAGATAGAGAGAGGGTAATCCCAGTGTATATATACACTGCTCCCAGAGATAGAGAGAGGGAGATCCCAGTGTATATATACTCTGCTCCCTGAGATAGAGAGAGGTGAATCCCAGTGTATATATACACTGCTCCCTGAGATAGAGAGAGGGAGATCCCAGTGTACATATACACTGCTCCCAGAGATAGAGAGAGAGAGATCCCAGTGGAAATATACAGTGCTCCCAGACATAGAGAGTGAGAGATCCCAGTGTAATTATACACTGCTCCCAGAGATAGAAAGAGGGTAATCCCAGTGTATATATACACTGCTCCCAGAGATAGAGAGAGGGAGATCCCAGTGTATATATACACTACTCCCAGCGATAGAGAGAGGGAGATCCCAGTCTATATATACACTTCTCCCAGAGATAGAGAGAGGGAGATCCCAGTGTATATATACACTACTCCCAGCGATAGAGAGAGGGAGATCCCAGTCTATATATACACTTCTCCCAGAGATAGAGAGAGGCAGATCCCAGTGTATATATACACTGCTCCCAGAGATAGAGAGAGGGAGATCCCATGTGTATATATACACTGCTCCCAGAGATAGAGAGATCCCAGTGTATATATACACTGCTCACAGAGATAGAGAGAGGGTAATCCCAGTGTATATATACACTGTTCCCAGAGATAGAGAGAGGCAGATCCCAGTGTATATATACACTGTTCCCAGAGATAGAGAGAGGGAGATCCCAGTGTATATATACACTGCTCCCAGAGATAGAGAGAGGCAGATCCCAGTGTATATATACACTGTTCCCAGAGATAGAGAGAGGGAGATCCCAGTGTATATATACACTGCTCCCAGAGATAGAGAGAGGAAGATCCCAGTGTATATATACACTGCTCCCAGAGATAGAGTGAGGGAGATCCCAGTGTATATATACACTGCTCCCAGAGATAGAGAGAGTGAGATCCCAGTGTATATATACACTGCTCCCAGAGATAGAGAGAGGGAGATCCCAGTGTATATATACACTGCTCCCAGAGATAGAGAGAGGGAGATCCCAGTGTATATATACACTGCTCCCAGAGATAGAGAGAGGGAGATCCCAGTGTATATATACACTGCTCCCAGAGATAGAGAGAGGGAGATCACAGTGTATATATACACTGCTCCCAGAGATAGAGGGAGATCCCAGTGTATATATACACTGCTCCCAGAGATAGTGAGGGAGATCCCAGTGTATATATACACTTCTCCCAGAGTTAGAGAGAGGGAGATCCCAGTGTATATATACACTGCTCCCAGAGATAGAGAGAGGGAGATCCCAGTGTATATATACTCTGCTCCCTGTGGTAGAGGGAGATCCCAGTGTATATATACACGGCTCCCAGCGAGAGAGAGAGAGAGGGAAATCCCAGTGTATATATACAGTGCTCCCAGAGATAGAGAGAGGGAGATCCTATTGTATATATACACTGCTCCCAGAGATAGAGAGAGGGAGATCCCAGTGTATATATACACTGCTCCCACAGGGAGAGAAAGGGAAATCCCATTGTATATATACACTGCTCCCAGAGATAGAGAGAGGGAGATCCCAGTGTATATATACACTGCTCCTAGAGGGAGAGAAAGGGAGATCCCAGTGTAGATATATACTGCTCCCAGAGAGAGAAAGAGGGAGATCCCAGTGTATATATACACTGCTCCCAGAGGGAGAGAAAGGGAAACCCCAGTGTATATATACACTGCTCCCAGAGATAGAGAGAGGTAGATCCCAGTGTATATATACACTGCGCCCAGAGATAGAGAGAGAGAGATCCCAGTGTACATATACACTGTTCCGAGATAGAGAGAGAGGGAGATCCCAGTGTATATATACACTGCACCCAGAGATAGAGAGAGGGAGATCCCAGTGTACATATACGCTGCTCCCAGAGATAGAGAGAGGGAGATCCCAGTGTATATATACACTGCTCCCAGAGATAGAGAGACGGAGATCCCAGTGTATATATACACTGCTCCCAGATAGAGAGAGAGATGGAGATCCCAGTGTATATATACACTGCTCCCAGAGGGAGAGAAAGGGAAATCCCAGTGTATATATACACTGTTCCCAGAGATAGAGAGAGGAAGATCCCAGTGTATATATACAGTGCTCCCAGAGATAGAGAGAGGGAGATCCCAGTGTATATATACACTGCTCCCAGAGACAGAGAGAGGAAGATCCCAGTGTATATATACACGGCTCCCAGGGAGAGAGAGAGGGAAATCCCAGTGTATATATACACTGCTCCCAGACATAGAGAGAGGGAGATCCCAGTGTATATATACACTGCTCCCAGAGATAGAGAGAGGGAGATCTCAGTGTATATATAGACTGCTCCCAGAGATAGAGAGAGGGAAATCCCAGTGAATATATACACTGCTCCCAGAGATAGAGAGAGGGAGATCCCAGTGGATATATACACTGCTCCCAGAGATAGAGAGAGGGAGATCCCAGTGTATATATACACTGCTCCCAGAGATAGAGAGAGGAAGATCCCAGTGTATATATACTCTGCTCCCAGAGATAGAGAAAGGGATATCCCAGTGTATATATACACAGCTCCCAGAGATAGAGAGAGGGATAACCCAGTGTATATATACACTGCTCCCAGAGATAGAGAGAGGGATATCCCAGTGAATATAAACACTGCTCCCAGAGATAGAGAGAGGGAGATCCCAGTGCATATATACACTGCTCCCAGAGATCGAGAGAGGGAGATCCCAGTGTATATATACACTGCTCCCAGAGATAGAGAGAGGGAGATCCCAGTGTATATATACACTGCTCCCAGACATAGAGAGAGGGAGATCCCAGTGTATATATACATTGCTCCCAGAGATAGAGAGAGGGAGATACCAGTGTATATATACTCTGCTCCCAAACATAGAGAGAGGGAGATCCCAGTGTATATATACACTGTTCCCAGAGAGCGAGAGAGGGAGATACCAGTGTATATATGCACTACTCCCAGCGATAAATAGAGGGAGATCCCAGTGCATATACACTGCTCCCAGAGACAGAGAGTGGGAGATCCCAGTGTATATATACACTTCTCCCAGAAATAGGGAGAGAGAGATTCCCTTGTACACCTTCACTGCTCCCAGAGATAGAGAGAGGGAGATCCCAGTGTATATATACTCTGCTCCCTGAGATAGAGGGAGATTCCAGTGTATATATACACGGCTCCCAGAGAGAGAGAGAGGGAAATCACAGTGTATATATACAGTGCCCCCAGACATAGAGAGAGGGAGATCCCAGTGTATATATACACTGCTCCCAGACATAGAGAGAGGGAGATCCCAGTGTATATATATACTGCTCCCAGATAGAGAGAGAGGGAGATCCCAGTGTATATATACACTGCTCCCAGAGGGAGAGAAAGGGAAATCCCAGTGTATATATACACTGCTCCCAGAGATAGAGAGAGGGAGATCCAAGTGTATATATACACTGCTCCCAGAGGGAGAGAAAGGGAAATCCCAGTGTATATATACACTGCTCCCAGTGATAGAGAGAGGTAGATCCCAGTGTATATATACACTGCTCCCAGAGATAGAGAGAGAGAGATCCCAGTGTACATATAACATATACACTGTTCCGAGATAGAGAGAGAGGGAGATCCCAGTGTATATATACACTGCTCCCAGAGGGAGAGAAAGGGAAATCCCAGTGTATATATACACTGCTCCCAGAGATAGAGAGAGGAAGATCCCAGTGTATATATACACTGCTCCCAGCGACAGAGAGAGGGAGATCCCACTGCATATACACTGCTCCCAGCGACAGAGAGAGGGAGATCCCAGTGTATATATACACTGCTCCCAGACATAGAGAAAGGGAAATCCCAGTGTATATATACACTGCTCCCAGAGATAGAGAGAGGGAGATCCCAGTGTATATATACACTGCGCCCAGATAGAGAGACGGAGATCCCAGTGTATATATACACTGCTCCCAGATAGAGAGAGAGTGAGATCCCAGTGTATATATACACTGCACCCAGAGATAGAGAGAGGGAGGTGCCAGTGTATATATACACTGCTCCCAGAGATAGAGTGAGGGAGATCCCTGTGTATATATACACTGCTCCCAGAGATAGAGAGAGGGAGATCCTAGTGTATACATACAATGCTCCCAGCGACAGAGATTGGGAGATCCCAGTGTAAATATACACTGCTCCCAGAGATAGAGTGAGGGAGATCCCAATGTATATATACACTGCTCCCAGAGATAGAGAGAGGGAGATCCCAGTGTATATAGACACTGCTCCCAGAGATAGAGAGAGGGAGATCCCAGTGTATATATACACTGCTCCCAGAGATAGAGAGAGAGAGATCCCAGTGTATATTTACACTGCTCCCAGAGATAGAGAGAGGGAGATCCCAGTGTATACATACACTGCTCCCTGAGATAGAGAGAGGGAGATCCCAGTGTATATATACACTGCTCCCAGAGATAGAGAGAGGGAGATCCCAGGGTATATATACACTGCTCCCTGCGACAGAGAGAGAGAGATCCCACTGCATATATACACTGCTCCCAGCGACAGAGAGAGGGAGATCCCAGTGTTTATATACACTGCTCCCAGAGATAGAGAGAGGGAGATCCCAGTGTTTATATACACTGCTCCCAGAGATAGAGAGAGGGAGATCCCAGTGTATATATACTCTGCTCCCTGTGGTAGAGGGAGATCCCAGTGTATATATACACGGCTCCCAGAGAGAGAGAGAGAGAGGGAAATCCCAGTGTATATATACAGTGCTCCCAGAGATAGAGAGAGGGAGATCCCAGTGTATATATACAGTGCTCCCAGAGATAGAGAGAGGAAGATCCCAGTGTATATATACACTGCTCCCAGAGATAGGGAGAGGAAGATCCCAGTGTATATATACGCAGCTCCCAGAGATAGAGAGAGGGAGATCCCAGTGTATATATACTCTGAACCCTGAGATAGAGGGAGATTCCAGTGTATATATACACGGCTCCCAGAGAGAGAGAGAGGGAAATCACAGTGTATATATACAGTGCCCCCAGACATAGAGAGAGGGAGATCCCAGTGTATATATACACTGCTCCCAGACATAGAGAGAGGGAGATCCCAGTGTATATATATACTGCTCCCAGAGAGAGAGAGAGGGAGATCCCAGTGTATATATACACTGTCCCAGAGGGAGAGAAAGGGAAATCCCAGTGTATATATACACTGCTCCCAGAGATAGAGAGAGGGAGATCCAAGTGTATATATACACTGCTCCCAGAGGGAGAGAAAGGGAAATCCCAGTGTATATATACACTGCTCCCAGTGATAGAGAGAGGTAGATCCCAGTGTATATATACACTGCTCCCAGAGATAGAGAGAGAGCGATCCCAGTGTACATATACACTGTTCCGAGATAGAGAGAGAGGGAGATCCCAGTGTATATATACACTGCTCCCAGAGGGAGAGAAAGGGAAATCCCAGTGTATATATACACTGCTCCCAGAGATAGAGAGAGGAAGATCCCAGTGTATATATACACTGCTCCCAGCGACAGAGAGAGGGAGATCCCACTGCATATACACTGCTCCCAGCGACAGAGAGAGGGAGATCCCAGTGTATATATACATTGCTCCCAGACATAGAGAAAGGGAAATCCCAGTGTATATATACACTGCTCCCAGAGATAGAGAGAGGGAGATCCCAGTGTATATATACACTGCTCCCAGATAGAGAGATGGAGATCCCAGTGTATATATACACTGCTCCCAGATAGAGAGAGAGTGAGATCCCAGTGTATATATACACTGCACCCAGAGATAGAGAGAGGGAGGTGCCAGTGTATATATACACTGCTCCCAGAGATAGAGTGAGGGAGATCCCTGTGTATATATACACTGCTCCCAGAGATAGAGAGAGGGAGATCCTAGTGGATACATACGATGCTCCCAGCGACAGAGATTGGGAGATCCCAGTGTAAATATACACTGCTCCCAGAGATAGAGTGAGGGAGATCCCAATGTATATATACACTGCTCCCAGAGATAGAGAGAGGGAGATCCCAGTGTATATATACACTGCTCCCAGAGATAGAGAGAGGGAGATCCCAGTGTATATATACACTGCTCCCAGAGATAGAGAGAGAGAGATCCCAGTGTATATTTACACTGCTCCCAGAGATAGAGAGAGGGAGATCCCAGTGTATACATACACTGCTCCCTGAGATAGAGAGAGGGAGATCCCAGTGTATATATACACTGCTCCCAGAGATAGAGAGAGGGAGATCCCAGGGTATATATACACTGCTCCCTGCGACAGAGAGAGAGAGATCCCACTGCATATATACACTGCTCCCAGCGACAGAGAGAGGGAGATCCCAGTGTTTATATACACTGCTCCCAGAGATAGAGAGAGGGAGATCCCAGTGTTTATATACACTGCTCCCAGAGATAGAGAGAGGGAGATCCCAGTGTATATATACACTGCTCCCAGAGATAGAGTGAGGGAGATCCCAGTGTATATATACACTGCTCCCAGAGATAGAGAGAGGGAGATCCCAGTGTATATATACACTGCTCCCAGCGACAGAGAGAGGGAGATCCCACTGCATATATACACTGCTCCCAGCGACAGAGAGAGGGAGATCCCAGTGTATATATACACTGCTCCCAGAGATAGAGGGAGATCCCAGTGTATATATACACGGCTCCCAGAGAGAGAGAGAGGGAAATCACAGTGTATATATACAGTGCCCCCAGACATAGAGAGAGGGAGATCCCAGTGTATATATACACTGCTCCCAGACATAGAGAGAGGGAGATCCCAGTGTATATATATACTGCTCCCAGAGAGAGAGAGAGGGAGATCCCAGTGTATATATACACTGCTCCCAGAGGGAGAGAAAGGGAAATCCCAGTGTATATATACACTGCTCCCAGAGATAGAGAGAGGGAGATCCAAGTGTATATATACACTGCTCCCAAGGGAGAGAAAGGGAAATCCCAGTGTATATATACACTGCTCCCAGTGATAGAGGGAGGTAGATCCCAGTGTATATATACACTGCTCCCAGAGATAGAGAGAGAGAGATCCCAGTGTACATATACACTGTTCCGAGATAGAGAGAGAGGGAGATCCCAGTGTATATATACACTACTCCCAGCGACAGAGAGAGGGAGATCCCAGTGTATATATACACTGCTCCCAGAGATAGAGGGAGATCCCAGTGTATATATACACGGCTCCCAGAGAGAGAGAGAGAGGGAAATCACAGTGTATATATACACTGCTCCCAGAGATAGAGAGAGAGAGATCCCAGTGTACATATACACTGTTCCGAGATAGAGAGAGAGGGAGATCCCAGTGTATATATACACTGCTCCCAGACATAGAGAGAGGGAGATCCCAGTGTATATATATACTGCTCCCAGAGAGAGAGAAAGGGAGATCCCAGTGTATATATACACTGCTCCCAGACGGAGAGAAAGGGAAATCCCAGTGTATATATACACTGCTCCCAGAGATAGAGAGAGGGAGATCCAAGTGTATATATACACTGCTCCCAGAGGGAGAGAAAGGGAAATCCCAGTGTATATATACACTGCTCCCAGTGATTGAGAGAGGTAGATCCCAGTGTATATATACACTGCTCCCAGAGATAGAGAGAGAGAGATCCCAGTGTACATATACACTGTTCCGAGATAGAGAGAGAGGGAGATCCCAGTGTATATATACACTGCTCCCAGAGGGAGAGAAAGGGAAATCCCAGTGTATATATACACTGCTCCCAGAGATAGAGAGAGGAAGATCCCAGTGTATATATACACTGCTCCCAGCGACAGAGAGAGGGACATCCCACTGCATATATACACTGCTCCCAGCGACAGAGAGAGGGAGATCCCAGTGATTATATACACTGCTCCCAGAGATAGAGAGAGAGAGATCCCAGTGTATATTTACACTGCTCCCAGAGATAGAGAGAGGGAGATCCCAGTGTATACATACACTGCTCCCTGAGATAGAGAGAGGGAGATCCCAGTGTATATATACACTGCTCCCAGAGATAGAGAGAGGGAGATCCCAGGGTATATATACACTGCTCCCTGCGACAGAGAGAGAGAGATCCCACTGCATATATACACTGCTCCCAGCGACAGAGAGAGGGAGATCCCAGTGTTTATATACACTGCTCCCAGAGATAGAGAGAGGGACATCCCAGTGTTTATATACACTGCTCCCAGAGATAGAGAGAGGGAGATCCCAGTGTATATATACACTGCTCCCAGAGATAGAGTGAGGGAGATCCCAGTGTATATATACACTGCTCCCAGAGATAGAGAGAGGGAGATCCTAGTGTATATATACACTGCTCCCAGCGACAGAGAGAGGGAGATCCCACTGCATATATACACTGCTCCCAGCGACAGAGAGAGGGAGATCCCAGTGTATATATACACTGCTCCCAGAGATAGAGGGAGATCCCAGTGTATATATACACGGCTCCCAGAGAGAGAGAGAGGGAAATCACAGTGTATATATACAGTGCCCCCAGACATAGAGAGAGGGAGATCCCAGTGTATATATACACTGCTCCCAGACATAGAGAGAGGGAGATCCCAGTGTATATATATACTGCTCCCAGAGAGAGAGAGAGGGAGATCCCAGTGTATATATACACTGCTCCCAGAGGGAGAGAAAGGGAAATCCCAGTGTATATATACACTGCTCCCAGAGATAGAGAGAGGGAGATCCAAGTGTATATATACACTGCTCCCAGAGGGAGAGAAAGGGAAATCCCAGTGTATATATACACTGCTCCCAGTGATAGAGGGAGGTAGATCCCAGTGTATATATACACTGCTCCCAGAGATAGAGAGAGAGAGATCCCAGTGTACATATACACTGTTCCGAGATAGAGAGAGAGGGAGATCCCAGTGTATATATACACTACTCCCAGCGACAGAGAGAGGGAGATCCCAGTGTATATATACACTGCTCCCAGAGATAGAGGGAGATCCCAGTGTATATATACACGGCTCCCAGAGAGAGAGAGAGAGGGAAATCACAGTGTATATATACACTGCTCCCAGAGATAGAGAGAGAGAGATCCCAGTGTACATATACACTGTTCCGAGATAGAGAGAGAGGGAGATCCCAGTGTATATATACACTGCTCCCAGACATAGAGAGAGGGAGATCCCAGTGTATATATATACTGCTCCCAGAGAGAGAGAAAGGGAGATCCCAGTGTATATATACACTGCTCCCAGACGGAGAGAAAGGGAAATCCCAGTGTATATATACACTGCTCCCAGAGATAGAGAGAGGGAGATCCAAGTGTATATATACACTGCTCCCAGAGGGAGAGAAAGGGAAATCCCAGTGTATATATACACTGCTCCCAGTGATTGAGAGAGGTAGATCCCAGTGTATATATACACTGCTCCCAGAGATAGAGAGAGAGAGATCCCAGTGTACATATACACTGTTCCGAGATAGAGAGAGAGGGAGATCCCAGTGTATATATACACTGCTCCCAGAGGGAGAGAAAGGGAAATCCCAGTGTATATATACACTGCTCCCAGAGATAGAGAGAGGAAGATCCCAGTGTATATATACACTGCTCCCAGCGACAGAGAGAGGGACATCCCACTGCATATATACACTGCTCCCAGCGACAGAGAGAGGGAGATCCCAGTGTTTATATACACTGCTCCCAGAGATAGAGAGAGGGAGATCCCAGTGTATATATTCACTGCTCCCAGCGACAGAGAGAGGGAGATCCCAGTGTACATATACACTACTCCCAGCGACAGGGAGAGGGAGATCCCAGTGTATATATACACTGCTCCCAGAGATAGAGGGAGATCCCAGTGTATATACACGGCTCCCAGAGAGAGAGAGAGAGGGAAATCACAGTGTATATATACAGTGCCCCCAGACATAGAGAGAGGGAGATCCCAGTGTATATATACACTGCTCCCAGACATAGAGAGAGGGAGATCCCAGTGTATATATATACTGCTCCCAGAGAGAGAGAGAGGGAGATCCCAGTGTATATATACACTGCTCCCAGAGGGAGAGAAAGGGAAATCCCAGTGTATATATACACTGCTCCCAGAGATAGAGAGAGGGAGATCCAAGTGTATATATACACTGCTCCCAGAGGGAGAGAAAGGGAAATCCCAGTGTATGTATACACTGCTCCCAGTGATAGAGAGAGGTAGATCCCAGTGTATATATACACTGCTCCCAGAGATAGAGAGAGAGAGATCCCAGTGTACATATACACTGTTCCGATATAGAGAGAGAGGGAGATCCCAGTGTATATATACACTGCTCCCAGAGGGAGAGAAAGGGAAATCCCAGTGTATATATACACTGCTCCCAGAGATAGAGAGAGGAAGATCCCAGTGTATATATACACTGCTCCCAGCGACAGAGAGAGGGAGATCCCACTGCATATATACACTGCTCCCAGCGACATAGAGAGGGAGATCCCAGTGTTTATATACACTGCTCCCAGAGATAGAGAGAGGGAGATCCCAGTGTATATATACACTGCTCCCAGATAGAGAGAGAGTGAGATCCCAGTGTATATATACACTGCACCCAGAGATAGAGAGAGGGAGGTGCCAGTGTATATATACACTGCTCCCAGAGATAGAGTGAGGGAGATCCCTGTGTATATATACACTGCTCCCAGAGATAGAGAGAGGGAGATCCTAGTGTATACATACACTGCTGCCAGCGACAGAGATTGGGAGATCCCAGTGTAAATGTACACTGCTCCCAGAGATAGAGTGAGGGAGATCCCTGTGTATATATACACTGCTCCCAGAGATAGACAGAGGGAGATCCCAGTGTATATATACACTGCTCCCAGAGATAGAGAGAGGGAGATCCCAGTGTATATATACACTGCCCCCAGAGATAGAGAGAGAGAGATCCCAGTGTATATTTACACTGCTCCCAGAGATAGAGAGAGGGAGATCCCAGTGTATACATACACTGCTCCCAGAAATAGAGAGAGGGAGATCCCAGTGTATATATACACTGCTCCCAGAGATAGAGAGAGGGAGATCCCAGGGTATATATACACTGCTCCCTGCGACAGAGAGAGAGAGATCCCACTGCATATATACACTGCTCCCAGCGACAGAGAGAGGGAGATCCCAGTGTTTATATACACTGCTCCCAGAGATAGAGAGAGGGAGATCCCAATGTTTATATACACTGCTCCCAGAGATAGAAAGAGGGAGATCCCAGTGTATATATACACTGCTCCCAGAGATAGAGAGAGGGAGATCCCAGTGTATATATACACTGCTCCCAGAGATAGAGAGAGGGAGATCCCAGTGTATATATACACTGCTCCCAGCGACAGAGAGAGGGAGATCCCACTGCATATATACACTGCTCCCAGCGACAGAGAGAGGGAGATCCCAGTGTTTATATACACTGCTCCCAGAGATAGAGAGAGGGAGATCCCAATGTTTATATACACTGCTCCCAGAGATAGAAAGAGGGAGATCCCAGTGTATATATACACTGCTCCCAGAGATAGAGTGAGGGAGATCCCAGTGTATATATACACTGCTCCCAGAGATAGAGGGAGATCCCAGTGTATATATACACGGCTCCCAGAGAGAGAGAGAGGGAAATCACAGTGTATATATACAGTGCCCCCAGACATAGAGAGAGGGAGATCCCAGTGTATATATACACTGCTCCCAGACATAGAGAGAGGGAGATCCCAGTGTATATATATACTGCTCCCAGAGAGAGAGAGAGGGAGATCCCAGTGTATATATACACTGCTCCCAGAGGGAGAGAAAGGGAAATCCCAGTGTATATATACACTGCTCCCAGAGATAGAGAGAGGGAGATCCAAGTGTATATATACACTGCTCCCAGAGGGAGAGAAAGGGAAATCCCAGTGTATATATACACTGCTCCCAGTGATAGAGGGAGGTAGATCCCAGTGTATATATACACTGCTCCCAGAGATAGAGAGAGAGAGATCCCAGTGTACATATACACTGTTCCGAGATAGAGAGAGAGGGAGATCCCAGTGTATATATACACTACTCCCAGCGACAGAGAGAGGGAGATCCCAGTGTATATATACACTGCTCCCAGAGTTAGAGGGAGATCCCAGTGTATATATACACGGCTCCCAGAGAGAGAGAGAGAGGGAAATCACAGTGTATATATACACTGCTCCCAGAGATAGAGAGAGAGAGATCCCAGTGTACATATACACTGTTCCGAGATAGAGAGAGAGGGAGATCCCAGTGTATATATACACTGCTCCCAGACATAGAGAGAGGGAGATCCCAGTGTATATATATACTGCTCCCAGAGAGAGAGAAAGGGAGATCCCAGTGTATATATACACTGCTCCCAGACGGAGAGAAAGGGAAATCCCAGTGTATATATACACTGCTCCCAGAGATAGAGAGAGGGAGATCCAAGTGTATATATACACTGCTCCCAGAGGGAGAGAAAGGGAAATCCCAGTGTATATATACACTGCTCCCAGTGATTGAGAGAGGTAGATCCCAGTGTATATATACACTGCTCCCAGAGATAGAGAGAGAGAGATCCCAGTGTACATATACACTGTTCCGAGATAGAGAGAGAGGGAGATCCCAGTGTATATATACACTGCTCCCAGAGGGAGAGAAAGGGAAATCCCAGTGTATATATACACTGCTCCCAGAGATAGAGAGAGGAAGATCCCAGTGTATATATACACTGCTCCCAGCGACAGAGAGAGGGACATCCCACTGCATATATACACTGCTCCCAGAGATAGAGAGAGAGAGATCCCAGTGTTTATATACACTGCTCCCAGAGATAGAGAGAGGAAGATCCCAGTGTATATATACACTGCTCCCAGCGACAGAGAGAGGGACATCCCACTGCATATATACACTGCTCCCAGCGACAGAGAGAGGGAGATCCCAGTGTTTATATACACTGCTCCCAGAGATAGAGAGAGGGAGATCCCAGTGTATATATTCACTGCTCCCAGCGACAGAGAGAGGGAGATCCCAGTGTACATATACACTACTCCCAGCGACAGGGAGAGGGAGATCCCAGTGTATATATACACTGCTCCCAGAGATAGAGGGAGATCCCAGTGTATATACACGGCTCCCAGAGAGACAGAGAGAGGGAAATCACAGTGTATATATACAGTGCCCCCAGACATAGAGAGAGGGAGATCCCAGTGTATATATACACTGCTCCCAGAGGGAGAGAAAGGGAAATCCCAGTGTATATATACACTGCTCCCAGAGATAGAGAGAGGAAGATCCCAGTGTATGTATACACTGCTCCCAGCGACAGAGAGAGGGAGATCCCACTGCATATATACACTGCTCCCAGCGACAGAGAGAGGGAGATCCCAGTGTTTATATACACTGCTCCCAGAGATAGAGAGAGGGAGATCCCAGTGTATATATACACTGCTCCCAGATAGAGAGAGAGTGAGATCCCAGTGTATATATACACTGCACCCAGAGATAGAGAGAGGGAGGTGCCAGTGTATATATACACTGCTCCCAGAGATAGAGTGAGGGAGATCCCTGTGTATATATACACTGCTCCCAGAGATAGAGAGAGGGAGATCCTAGTGTATACATACACTGCTCCCAGCGACAGAGATTGGGAGATCCCAGTGTAAATGTACACTGCTCCCAGAGATAGAGTGAGGGAGATCCCTGTGTATATATACACTGCTCCCAGAGATAGACAGAGGGAGATCCCAGTGTATATATACACTGCTCCCAGAGATAGAGAGAGGGAGATCCCAGTGTATATATACACTGCTCCCAGAGATAGAGAGAGAGAGATCCCAGTGTATATTTACACTGCTCCCAGAGATAGAGAGAGGGAGATCCCAGTGTATACATACACTGCTCCCAGAAATAGAGAGAGGGAGATCCCAGTGTATATATACACTGCTCCCAGAGATAGAGAGAGGGAGATCCCAGGGTATATATACACTGCTCCCTGCGACAGAGAGAGAGAGATCCCACTGCATATATACACTGCTCCCAGCGACAGAGAGAGGGAGATCCCAGTGTTTATATACACTGCTCCCAGAGATAGAGAGAGGGAGATCCCAATGTTTATATACACTGCTCCCAGAGATAGAAAGAGGGAGATCCCAGTGTATATATACACTGCTCCCAGAGATAGAGTGAGGGAGATCCCAGTGTATATATACACTGCTCCCAGAGATAGAGAGAGGGAGATCCCAGTGTATATATACACTGCTCCCAGCGACAGAGAGCGGGAGATCCCACTGCATATATACACTGCTCCCAGCGACAGAGAGAGGGAGATCCCAGTGTTTATATACACTACTCCCAGAGATAGAGAGAGGGAGATCCCAGTGTATATATACACTGCTCCCAGATAGAGAGATGGAGATCCCAGTGTATATATACACTGCTCCTCGATAGAGAGAGAGGGAGATCCCAGTGTATATATACACTGCTCCCAGAGATAGAGTGAGGGAGATCCCAGTGTAAATATACACTGCTCCCAGAGATAGAGAGAGGGATTTCCCAGTGTTTAGATACACTGCACCCAGAGATAGAGAGAGGGAGGTGCCAGTGTATATATACACTGCTCCCAGAGATAGAGTGAGGGAGATCCCAGTGTATATATACACTGCTCCCAGAGATAGAGTGAGGGAGATCCCAGTGTATATATACACTGCTCCCAGAGATAGAGTGAGGGAAATCCCAGTGTATATATACACTGCTCCCCGAGATAGAGAGAGGGAGATCCCAGTGTATATATACACTGCTCCCAGAGATAGAGTGAGGGAGATCCCAGTGTAAATATACACTGCTCCCAGAGAGAGAGAGAGTGAGATCCCAGTGTTTATATACACTGCACCCAGAGATAGAGAGAGGTAGATCCCAGTGTATATATACATTGCTCGCAGGATAGAGTGAGGGAGATCCCAGTGTATATATACACTGCTCCAAGAGATAGAGAGAGGGAGATCCCAGTGTATATATACACTGCTCCCAGCGACAGAGAGAGGGAGATCCCAGTGTACATATACACTACTCCCAGCGACAGAGAGAGGGAGATTCCAGTGTATATATACACTGCTCCCAGAGATAGAGTGAGGGAAATCCCAGTGTATGTATACACTGCTCCCAGAGATAGAGTGAGGGAGATCCCAGTGTTTATATACACTGCACCCAGAGATAGAGAGAGGGAGATCACAGTGTATATATACACTGCTCCCAGAGATAGAGGGAGGGAGATCCCAGTGTATATATACACTGCTCCCAGAGATAGAGTGAGGGAGATCCCAGTGTATATATACTCTGCTCCCAGAGATAGAGCGAGGGAGATCCCAGTGTATATATACACTGCTCCCAGAGATAGAGAGAGGGAGATCCCAGTGTATATATACACTGCTCCCAGAGAGAGAGAGAGGGAGATCCCAGTGTATATATACACTGCTCCCAGAGATAGAGTGAGGGAGATCCCAGTGTATATATACACTGCTCCCAGAGAGAGAGAGAGGGAGATCCCAGTGTATATATACACTGCTCCCAGAGATAGAGGGAGATCCCAGTGTATATATACTCTGCTCCCTGAAATAGAGAGAGGGGAATCCCAGTGTATATGTACAGTGCTCCCAGACATAGAGAGAGGGAGATCCCAGTGTAATTATACACTGCTCCCAGAGATAGAGAGAGGGTAATCCCAGTGTATATATACACTGCTCCCAGAGATAGAGAGAGGGAGATCCCAGTGTATATATACTCTGCTCCCTGAGATAGAGAGAGGTGAATCCCAGTGTATATATACACTGATCCCTGAGATAGAGAGAGGGAGATCCCAGTGTATATATACACTGCTCCCAGAGATAGAGAGAGAGAGATCCCAGTGTATATATACAGTGCTCTCAGACATAGAGAGAGGGAGATCCCAGTGTAATTATACACTGCTCCCAGAGATAGAAAGAGGGTAATCCCAGTGTATATATACACTGCTCCCAGAGATAGAGAGAGGGAGATCCCATGTGTATATATACACTGCTCCCAGAGATAGAGTGAGGGAGATCCCAGTGTATATACACACTGCTCCCAGAGAGAGAGAGAGGGAGATCCCAGTGTATATATACACTGCTCCCAGTGATAGAGAGAGGTAGATCCCAGTGTATATATACACTGCTCCCAGAGATAGAGAGAGAGAGATCCCAGTGAACATATACACTGTTCCGAGATAGAGAGAGAGGGAGATACCAGTGTATATATACACTGCTCCCAGATAGAGAGCGAGATGGAGATCCCAGTGTATATATACACTGCTCCCAGAGGGAGAGAAAGGGAAATCCCAGTGTATATATACACTGCTCCCAGAGAGAGTGAGAGGAAGATCCCAGTGTATATATTCAGTGCTCCCAGAGATAGAGAGAGGGAGATCCCAGTGTATATATACACTGCTCCCAGAGATAGAGAGAGGGAGGTCCCAGTGTATATATACACTGCTCCCAGAGATAGAGAGAGGGAGATATCAGTGTATATATATACACTGCTCCCAGAGATAGAGAGAGGGAGATCCCAGTGTATATATACACTGCTCCCTGCGATAGAGAGAGAGAGATCCCACTGCATATATACACTGCTCCCAGCGACAGAGAGAGGGAGATCCCAGTGTTTATATACACTGCTCCCAGAGATAGAGAGAGGGAGATCCCAGTGTTTATATACACTGCTCCCAAAGATAGAGAGAGGGAGATCCCAGTGTATATATACACTGCTCCCAGAGATAGAGTGAGGGAGATCCCAGTGTATATATACACTGCTCCCAGAGATAGAGAGAGGGAGATCCCAGTGTATGTATACACTGCTCCCAGCGACAGAGAGAGGGAGATCCCACTGCATATATACACTGCTCCCAGCGACAGAGAGAGGGAGATCCCAGTGTTTATATACACTGCTCCCAGAGATAGAGAGAGGGAGATCCCAGTGTATATATACACTGCTCCCAGATAGAGAGATGGAGATCCCAGTGTATATATACACTGCTCCCAGATAGAGAGAGAGTGAGATCCCAGTGTATATATAGACTGCACCCAGAGATAGAGAGAGGGAGGTGCCAGTGTATATATACACTGCTCCCAGAGATAGAGTGAGGGAGATCCCAGTGTATATATACACTGCTCCCAGAGATAGAGAGATGGAGATCCTAGTGTACAGAAACACTACTCCCAGCGACAGAGATTGGGAGATCCCAGTGTAAATATACACTGCTCCCAGAGATAGAGTGAGGGAGATCCCAGTGTATATATACACTGCTCCCAGAGATAGAGAGAGGGAGATCCCAGTGTATATATACACTGCTCCCAGAGATAGAGAAAGGGAGCTCCCAGTGTATATATGCACTGCTCCCAGAGATAGAGAGAGAGAGATCCCAGTGTATATTTACACTGCTCCCAGAGATAGAGAGAGGGAGATCCCAGTGTATACATACACTGCTCCCAGAGATAGAGAGAGGGAGATCCCAGTGTATATATACACTGCTCCCAGAGATAGAGAGAGGGAGATCCCAGGGTATATATACACTGCTCCCTGCGACAGAGAGAGAGAGATCCCACTGCATATATACACTGCTCCCAGCGACAGAGAGAGGGAGATCCCAGTGTTTATATACACTGCTCCCAGAGATAGAGAGAGGGAGATCCCAGTGTTTATATACACTGCTCTCAGAGATAGAGAGAGGGAGATCCCAGTGTATATATACACTGCTCCCAGAGATAGAGTGAGGGAGATCCCAGTGTATATATACACTGCTCCCAGAGATAGAGAGAGGGAGATCCCAGTGTATATATACACTGCTCCCAGCGACAGAGAGAGGGAGATCCCAGTGTACATATACACTACTCCCAGCGACAGAGAGAGGGAGATCCCAGTGTAAATATACACTGCTCCCAGAGATAGAGTGAGGGAAATCCCAGTGTATATACACACTGCTCCCAGAGATAGGGTGAGGGAGATCCCAGTGTATATATACACTGCACAGAGAGATAGAGAGAGGGAGATCCCAGTGTATATATACACTGCTCCCAGAGATAGAGGGAGGGAGATCCCAGTGTATATATACACTGCTCCCAGAGATAGAGTGAGGGAGATCCCAGTGTATATATACACTGCTCCCAGAGATAGAGCGAGGGAGATCCCAGTGTATATATACACTGCTCCCAGAGAGAGAGAGAGGGAGATCCCAGTGTATATATACACTGTTCCGAGATAGAGAGAGAGGGAGATCCCAGTGTATATATACACTACTCCCAGCGACAGAGAGAGGGAGATCCCAGTGTATATATACACTGCTCCCAGAGATAGAGGGAGATCCCAGTGTATATATACACGGCTCCCAGAGAGAGAGAGAGAGGGAAATCACAGTGTATATATACAGTGCCCCCAGACATAGAGAGAGGGAGATCCCAGTGTATATATATACTGCTCCCAGAGAGAGAGAGAGGGAGATCCCAGTGTATATATACACTGCTCCCAGACGGAGAGAAAGGGAAATCCCAGTGTATATATACACTGCTCCCAGAGATAGAGAGAGGGAGATCCAAGTGTATATATACACTGCTCACAGAGGGAGAGAAAGGGAAATCCCAGTGTATATATACACTGCTCCCAGTGATTGAGAGAGGTAGATCCCTGTTTATATATACACCGCTCCCAGAGATAGAGAGAGAGAGATCCCAGTGTACATATACACTGTTCCGAGATAGAGAGAGAGGGAGATCCCAGTGTATACATACACTGCTCCCAGAGGGAGAGAAAGGGCTTTCCCAGTGTATATATACACTGCTCCCAGAGATAGAGATAGGAAGATCCCAGTGTATATATACACTGCTCCCAGCGACAGAGAGAGGGACATCCCACTGCATATATACACTGCTCCCAGCGACAGAGAGAGGGAGATCCCAGTGTTTATATACACTGCTCCCAGAGATAGAGAGAGGGAGATCCCAGTGTATATATACACTGCTCCCAGCGACAGAGAGAGGGAGATCCCAGTGTACATATACACTACTCCCAGCGACAGAGAGAGGGAGATCCCAGTGTATATATACACTGCTCCCAGAGATAGAGGGAGATCCCAGTGTATATATACACGGCTCCCAGAGAGAGAGAGAGAGGGAAATCACAGTGTATATATACAGTGCCCCCAGACATAGAGAGAGGGAGATCCCAGTGTATATATACACTGCTCCCAGACATAGAGAGAGGGAGATCCCAGTGTATATATATACTGCTCCCAGAGAGAGAGAGAGGGAGATCCCAGTGTATATATACACTGCTCCCAGAGGGAGAGAAAGGGAAATCCCAGTGTATATATACACTGCTCCCAGAGATAGAGAGAGGGAGATCCAAGTGTATATATACACTGCTCCCAGAGGGAGAGAAAGGGAAATCCCAGTGTATGTATACACTGCTCCCAGTGATAGAGAGAGGTAGATCCCAGTGTATATATACACTGCTCCCAGAGATAGAGAGAGAGAGATCCCAGTGTACATATACACTGTTCCGATATAGAGAGAGAGGGAGATCCCAGTGTATATATACACTGCTCCCAGAGGGAGAGAAAGGGAAATCCCAGTGTATATATACACTGCTCCCAGAGATAGAGAGAGGAAGATCCCAGTGTATATATACACTGCTCCCAGCGACAGAGAGAGGGAGATCCCACTGCATATATACACTGCTCCCAGCGACAGAGAGAGGGAGATCCCAGTGTTTATATACACTGCTCCCAGAGATAGAGAGAGGGAGATCCCAGTGTATATATACACTGCTCCCAGATAGAGAGATGGAGATCCCAGTGTATATATACACTGCTCCCAGATAGAGAGAGAGTGAGATCCCAGTGTATATATACACTGTACCCAGAGATAGAGAGAGGGAGGTGCCAGTGTATATATACACTGCTCCCAGAGATAGAGTGAGGGAGATCCCTGTGTATATATACACTGCTCCCAGAGATAGAGAGAGGGAGATCCTAGTGTATACATACACTGCTCCCAGCGACAGAGATTGGGAGATCCCAGTGTAAATGTACACTGCTCCCAGAGATAGAGTGAGGGAGATCCCAGTGAATATATACACTGCTCCCAGAGATAGAGAGAGGGAGATCCCAGTGTATATATACACTGCTCCCAGAGATAGAGAGAGGGAGATCCCAGTGTATATATACACTGCTCCCAGAGATAGAGAGAGAGAGATCCCAGTGTATATTTACACTGCTCCCAGAGATAGAGAGAGGGAGATCCCAGTGTATACATACACTGCTCCCAGAGATAGAGAGAGGGAGATCCCAGTGTATATATACACTGCTCCCAGAGATAGAGAGAGGGAGATCCCAGGGTATATATACACTGCTCCCTGCGACAGAGAGAGAGAGATCCCACTGCATATATACACTGCTCCCAGCGACAGAGAGAGGGAGATCCCAGTGTTTATATACACTGCTCCCAGAGATAGAGAGAGGGAGATCCCAGTGTTTATATACACTGCTCCCAGAGATAGAAAGAGGGAGATCCCAGTGTATATATACACTGCTCCCAGAGATAGAGTGAGGGAGATCCCAGTGTATATATACACTGCTCCCAGAGATAGAGAGAGGGAGATCCCAGTGTATATAAACACTGCTCCCAGCGACAGAGAGAGGGAGATCCCACTGCATATATACACTGCTCCCAGCGACAGAGAGAGGGAGATCCCAGTGTTTATATACACTGCTCCCAGAGATAGAGAGAGGGAGATCCCAGTGTATATATACACTGCTCCCAGATAGAGAGATGGAGATCCCAGTGTATATATACACTGCTCCTAGATAGAGAGAGAGTGAGATCCCAGTGTATATACACACTGCTCACAGAGATAGAGAGAGGGAGATCCCAGTGTATATATACACTGCTCCCAGAGATAGAGTGAGGGAGATCCAAGTGTAAATATACACTGCTCCCAGAGATAGAGAGAGGGATTTCCCGTGTTTATATACACTGCACCCAGAGATAGAGAGAGGGAGGTGCCAGTGTATATATACACTGCTCCCAGAGATAGAGTGAGGGAGATCCCAGTGTATATATACACTGCTCCCAGAGATAGAGTGATGGAGATCCCAGTGTAAATATACACTGCTCCCAGAGAGAGAGAGAGTGAGATCCCAGTGTTTATATACACTGCTCCCAGAGATAGAGTGAGGGAAATCCCAGTGTATATATACACTGCTCCCCGAGAGAGAGAGAGGGAGATCCCAGTGTATATATACACTGCTCCCAGAGATAGAGTGAGGGAGATCCCAGTGTAAATATACACTGCTCCCAGAGAGAGAGAGAGTGAGATCCCAGTGTTTATATACACTGCACCCAGAGATAGAGAGAGGGAGATCCCAGTGTATATATACATTGCTCGCAGGATAGAGTGAGGGAGATCCCAGTGTATATATACACTGCTCCCAGAGATAGAGAGAGGGAGATCCCAGTGTATATATACACTGCTCCCAGCGACAGAGAGAGGGAGATCCCAGTGTACATATACACTACTCCCAGCGACAGAGAGAGGGAGATCCCAGTGTATATATACACTGCTCCCAGAGATAGAGGGAGATCCCAGTGTATATATTCACGGCTCCCAGAGAGAGAGAGAGAGGGAAATCACAGTGTATATATACAGTGCCCCCAGACATAGAGAGAGGGAGATCCCAGTGTATATATACACTGCTCCCAGACATAGAGAGAGGGAGATCCCAGTGTATATATATACTGCTCCCAGAGAGAGAGAGAGGGAGATCCCAGTGTATATATACACCGCTCCCAGAGGGAGAGAAAGGGAAATCCCAGTGTATATATACACTGCTCCCAGAGATAGAGAGAGGGAGATCCAAGTGTATATATACACTGCTCCCAGAGGGAGAGAAAGGGAAATCCCAGTGTATGTATACACTGCTCCCAGTGATAGAGAGAGGTAGATCCCAGTGTATATATACACTGCTCCCAGAGATAGAGAGAGAGAGATCCCAGTGTACATATACACTGTTCCGATATAGAGAGAGAGGGAGATCCCAGTGTATATATACACTGCTCCCAGAGGGAGAGAAAGGGAAATCCCAGTGTATATATACACTGCTCCCAGAGATAGAGAGAGGAAGATCCCAGTGTATATATACACTGCTCCCAGCGACAGAGAGAGGGAGATCCCACTGCATATATACACTGCTCCCAGCGACAGAGAGAGGGAGATCCCAGTGTTTATATACACTGCTCCCAGAGATAGAGAGAGGGAGATCCCAGTGTATATATACACTGCTCCCAGATAGAGAGATGGAGATCCCAGTGTATATATACACTGCTCCCAGATAGAGAGAGAGTGAGATCCCAGTGTATATATACACTGTACCCAGAGATAGAGAGAGGGAGGTGCCAGTGTATATATACACTGCTCCCAGAGATAGAGTGAGGGAGATCCCTGTGTATATATACACTGCTCCCAGAGATAGAGAGAGGGAGATCCTAGTGTATACATACACTGCTCCCAGCGACAGAGATTGGGAGATCCCAGTGCAAATGTACACTGCTCCCAGAGATAGAGTGAGGGAGATCCCAGTGTATATATACACTGCTCCCAGAGATAGAGAGAGGGAGATCCCAGTGTATATATACACTGCTCCCAGAGATAGAGAGAGGGAGATCCCAGTGTATATATACACTGCTCCCAGAGATAGAGAGAGAGAGATCCCAGTGTATATTTACACTGCTCCCAGAGATAGAGAGAGGGAGATCCCAGTGTATACATACACTGCTCCCAGAGATAGAGAGAGGGAGTTCCCAGTGTATATATACACTGCTCCCAGAGATAGAGAGAGGGAGATCCCAGGGTATATATACACTGCTCCCTGCGACAGAGAGAGAGAGATCCCACTGCATATATACACTGCTCCCAGCGACAGAGAGAGGGAGATCCCAGTGTTTATATACACTGCTCCCAGAGATAGAGAGAGGGAGATCCCAGTGTTTATATACACTGCTCCCAGAGATAGAAAGAGGGAGATCCCAGTGTATATATACACTGCTCCCAGAGATAGAGTGAGGGAGATCCCAGTGTATATATACACTGCTCCCAGAGATAGAGAGAGGGAGATCCCAGTGTATATATACACTGCTCCCAGCGACAGAGAGAGGGAGATCCCACTGCATATATACACTGCTCCCAGCGACAGAGAGAGGGAGATCCCAGTGTTTATATACACTGCTCCCAGAGATAGAGAGAGGGAGATCCCAGTGTATATATACACTGCTCCCAGATAGAGAGATGGAGATCCCAGTGTATATATACACTGCTCCCAGATAGAGAGAGAGTGAGATCCCAGTGTATATACACACTGCTCCCAGAGATAGAGAGAGGGAGATCCCAGTGTATATATACACTGCTCCCAGAGATAGAGTGAGGGAGATCCAAGTGTAAATATACACTGCTCCCAGAGATAGAGAGAGGGATTTCCCAGTGTTTATATACACTGCACCCAGAGATAGAGAGAGGGAGGTGCCAGTGTATATATACACTGCTCCCAGAGATAGAGTGAGGGAGATCCCAGTGTATATATACACTGCTCCCAGAGATAGAGTGATGGAGATCCCAGTGTAAATATACACTGCTCCCAGAGAGAGAGAGAGTGAGATCCCAGTGTTTATATACACTGCTCCCAGAGATAGAGTGAGGGAAATCCCAGTGTATATATACACTGCTCCCCGAGATAGAGAGAGGGAGATCCCAGTGTATATATACACTGCTCCCAGAGATAGAGTGAGGGAGATCCCAGTGTAAATATACACTGCTCCCAGAGAGAGAGAGAGTGAGATCCCAGTGTTTATATACACTGCACCCAGAGATAGAGAGAGGGAGATCCCAGTGTATATATCCATTGCTCGCAGGATAGAGTGAGGGAGATCCCAGTGTATATATACACTGCTCCCAGAGATAGAGAGAGGGAGATCCCAGTGTATATATACACTGCTCCCAGCGACAGAGAGAGGGAGATCCCAGTGTACATATACACTACTCCCAGCGACAGAGAGAGGGAGATTCCAGTGTATATATACACTGCTCCCAGAGATAGAGTGAGGGAAATCCCAGTGTATGTATACACTGCTCCCAGAGATAGAGTGAGGGAGATCCCAGTGTATATATACACTGCACCCAGAGATAGAGAGAGGGAGATCCCAGTGTATATATACACTGCTCCCAGAGATAGAGAGAGGGAGATCCCAGTGTATATATACACTGCTCCCAGAGATAGAGGGATGGAGATCCCAGTGTATATATACACTGCTCCCAGAGATATAGTGAGGGAGATCCCAGTGTATATATACTCTGCTCCCAGAGATAGAGCGAGGGAGATCCCAGTGCATATATACACCGCTCCCAGAGATAGAGAGAGGGAGATCCCAGTGTATATATACACTTTCCCAGAGAGAGAGAGAGGGAGATCCCAGTGTATATATACACTGCTCCCAGAGATAGAGTGAGGGAGATCCCAGTGTATATATACACTGCTCCCAGAGAGAGAGAGAGGGAGATCCCAGTGTATATATACACTGCTCCCAGAGATAGAGGGAGATCCCAGTGTATATATACTCTGCTCCCTGAAATAGAGAGAGGGGAATCCCAGTGTATATGTACAGTGCTCCCAGACATAGAGAGAGGGAGATCCCAGTGTAATTATACACTGCTCCCAGAGATAGAGAGAGGGTAATCCCAGTGTATATATACACTGCTCCCAGAGATAGAGAGAGGGAGATCCCAGTGTATATATACTCTGCTCCCTGAGATATAGAGAGGTGAATCCCAGTGTATATATACACTGCTCCCTGAGATAGAGAGAGGGAGATCCCAGTGTATATATACACTGCTCCCAGAGATAGAGAGAGAGAGATCCCAGTGTATATATACAGTGCTCCCAGACATAGAGAGAGGGAGATCCCAGTGTAATTATACACTGCTCCCAGAGATAGAAAGAGGGTAATCCCAGTGTATATATACACTGCTCCCAGAGATAGAGAGAGGGAGATCCCAGTGTGTATATACACTGATCCCAGAGAGAGAGAGAGGGAGATCCCAGTGTATATATACACTGCTCCCAGAGATAGAGTGAGGGAGATCCCAGTGTATATATACACTGCTCCCAGAGAGAGAGAGAGGGAGATCCCAGTGTATATATACACTGCTCCCAGTGATAGAGAGAGGTAGATCCCAGTGTATATATACACTGCTCCCAGAGATAGAGAGAGAGAGATCCCAGTGAACATATACACTGTTCCGAGATAGAGAGAGAGGGAGATACCAGTGTATATATACACTGCTCCCAGATAGAGAGCGAGATGGAGATCCCAGTGTATATATACACTGCTCCCAGAGGGAGAGAAAGGGAAATCCCAGTGTATATATACACTGCTCCCAGAGATAGTGAGAGGAAGATCCCAGTGTATATATTCAGTGCTCCCAGAGATAGAGAGAGGGAGATCCCAGTGTATATATACACTGCTCCCAGAGATAGAGAGAGGGAGGTCCCAGTGTATATATACACTGCTCCCAGAGATAGAGAGAGGGAGATATCAGTGTATATATATACACTGCTCCCAGAGATAGAGAGAGGGAGGTCCCAGTGTATATATACACTGCTCCCAGAGATAGAGAGAGGGAGATATCAGTGTATATATATACACTGCTCCCAGAGATAGAGAGATGGAGATCCTAGTGTACAGAAACACTACTCCCAGCGACAGAGATTGGGAGATCCCAGTGTAAATATACACTGCTCCCAGAGATAGAGTGAGGGAGATCCCAGTGTATATATACACTGCTCCCAGAGATAGAGAGAGGGAGATCCCAGTGTATACATACACTGCTCCCAGAGATAGAGAGAGGGAGCTCCCAGTGTATATATGCACTGCTCCCAGAGATAGAGAGAGAGAGATCCCAGTGTATATTTACACTGCTCCCAGAGATAGAGAGCGGGAGATCCCAGTGTATACATACACTGCTCCCAGAGATAGAGAGAGGGAGATCCCAGTGTATATATACTCTGCTCCCTGAGATAGAGAGAGGGAGATCCCAGTGTATATATACACTGCTCCCAGAGATAGAGAGAGGGAGATCCCAGTGTATATATACACTGCTCACAGAGAGTGAGAGAGGTAGATCCCAGTGTATATATACACTGCTCACAGAGATAGAGAGAGGGAGATCCCAGTGTATATATACACTGCTCCCAGAGATAGAGAGAGGGAGATCCCAGTGTATATATACACTGCTCCCAGAGATAGAGAGAGGGAGATCCCAGGGTATATATACACTGCTCCCTGCGACAGAGAGAGAGAGATCCCACTGCATATATACACTGCTCCCAGCGACAGAGAGAGGGAGATCCCAGTGTTTATATACACTGCTCCCAGAGATAGAGAGAGGGAGATCCCAGTGTTGATATACACTGCTCTCAGAGATAGAGAGAGGGAGATCCCAGTGTATATATACACTGCTCCCAGAGATAGAGTGAGGGAGATCCCAGTGTATATATACACTGCTCCCAGAGATAGAGAGAGGGAGATCCCAGTGTATATATACACTGCTCCCAGCGACAGAGAGAGGGAGATCCCAGTGTACATATACACTACTCCCAGCGACAGAGAGAGGGAGATCCCAGTGTAAATATACACTGCTCCCAGAGATAGAGTGAGGGAAATCCCACTGTATATATACACTGCTCCCAGAGATAGAGTGAGGGAGATCCCAGTGTATATATACACTGCACCCAGAGATAGAGAGAGGGAGATCCCAGTGTATATATACACTGCTCCCAGAGATAGAGGGAGGGAGATCCCAGTGTATATATACACTGCTCCCAGAGATAGAGTGAGGGAGATCCCAGTGTATATATACTCTGCTCCCAGAGATAGAGCGAGGGATATCCCAGTGTATATAAACACTGCTCCCAGAGAGAGAGAGAGGGAGATCCCAGTGTATATATACACTGCTCCCAGAGATTGAGTGAGGGAGATCCAAGTGTATATATACACTGCTCCCAGAGAGAGAGAGAGGGAGATCCCAATGTATATATACACTGCTCCCAGAGATAGAGAGAGGGAGATCCCAGTGTATATATACTCTGCTCCCTGAGATAGAGAGAGGGGAATCCCAGTGTATATGTACAGTGCTCCCAGACATAGAGAGAGGGAGATCCCAGTGTAATTATACACTGCTCCCAGAGATAGAGAGAGGGTAATCCCAGTGTATATATACACTGCTCCCAGAGATAGAGAGAGGGAGATCCCAGTGTATATATACTCTGCTCCCTGAGATAGAGAGAGGTGAATCCCAGTGTACATATACACTGCTCCCAGAGATAGAGAGAGAGAGATCCCAGTGTATATATACAGTGCTCCCAGACATAGAGAGTGAGAGATCCCAGTGTAATTATACACTGCTCCCAGAGATAGAAAGAGGGTAATCCCAGTGTATATATACACTGCTCCCAGAGATAGAGAGAGGGAGATCCCATGTGTATATATACACTGCTCCCAGAGATAGAGAGAGGGAGATCCCAGTCTATATATACACTTCTCCCAGAGATAGAGAGAGGGAGATCCCAGTGTATATATACACTGCTCCCAGAGATAGAGAGAGGGAGAACCCATGTGTATATATACACTGCTCCCAGAGATAGAGAGAGATCCCAGTGTATATATACACTGCTCACAGAGATAGAGAGAGGGTAATCCCAGTGTATATATACACTGCTCCCAGAGATAGAGAGAGGAAGATCCCAGTGTATATATACACTGCTCCCAGAGATAGAGTGAGGGAGATCCCAGTGTATATATACACTGCTCCCAGAGATGGAGAGAGTGAGATCCCAGTGTATATATACACTGCTCCCAGAGATAGAGAGAGGGAGATCCCAGTGTATATATACACTGCTCCCAGAGATAGAGAGAGGGAGATCCCAGTGTATATATACACTGCTCCCAGAGATAGAGAGAGGGAGATCCCAGTGTATATATACACTGCTCCCAGAGATAGAGAGAGGGAGATCAGTGTATATATACACTGCTCCCAGAGATAGAGGGAGATCCCAGTGTATATATACACTGCTCCCAGAGATAGAGAGAGGGAGATCCCAGTGTATATATACACTGCTCTCAGAGATAGAGAGAGGGAGATCCCAGTGTATATATACACTGCTCCCAGAGATAGAGAGAGGTAGATCCCAGTGTATATATACTCTGCTCCCTGAGATAGAGAGAGGGAGATCCCAGTGTATATATACACTGCTCACAGAGATAGGGAGAGGTAGATCCCAGTGTATATATACACTGCTCCCAGAGATAGAGAGAGGGAGATCCCAGTGTATATATACTCTGCTCCCTGAGATAGAGAGAGGGAGATCCCCGTGTATATATACACTGCTCCCAGAGATAGAGAGAGGGAGATCCCAGTGTATATATACTCTGCTCCCAGAGATAGAGAGAGGGAGATCCCAGTGTATATATACACTGCTCCCAGAGATAGAGAGAGGGAGATCCCAGTGTATATATACACTGCTCCCAGAGATAGAGAGAGGGAGATCCCAGTGTATATATACTCTGCTCCCTGAGATAGAGAGAGGGAGATCCCAGTGTATATATACACTGCTCCCAGAGATAGAGAGAGGGAGATCCCAGTGTATATATACACTGCTCACAGAGAGTGAGAGAGGTAGATCCCAGTGTATATATACACTGCTCACAGAGATAGAGAGAGGGAGATCCCAGTGTATATATACACTGCTCACAGAGATAGAGAGAGGGAGATCCCAGTGTATATATACACTGCTCACAGAGATAGGGAGAGGTAGATCCCAGTGTATATATACACTGCTCCCAGAGATAGAGAGAGGGAGATCCCAGTGTATATATACACTGCTCCCAGCGATAGAGAGATGGCGATCCCAGTGTATATATACACATCTCCCAGAGATAGAGAGAGGGAGATCCCAGTGTATATATACACTGCTCACAGAGATAGGGAGAGGTATATCCCAGTGTATATATACACTGCTCCCAGAGATAGAGAGAGGGAGATCCCAGTGTATATGTACACTGCTCCCAGCGATAGAGAGATGGCGATCCCAGTGTATATATACACATCTCCCAGATATAGAGAGAGGGAGATCCCAGTGTATATATACACTGCTCACAGAGATAGGGAGAGGGAGAACCCAGTGTATATCTTCAATGCTCCCAGAGATAGAGAGAGCGAGATCCCAGTGTATATATATACACTGCTCCCAGACATTGAGAGAGGCAGATCGAAGTGTATATATACACTGCTCCCAGAGATAGAGAGAGGGAGATCCCAGTGTATACATACACTGCTCCCAGAGATAGGGAGAGGGAGATCCCAGTGTATATATACACTGCTCCCAGAGATAGAGAGAGGGAGAACCCAGTGTATATATACACTGCTCCCAGAGATAGAGAGAGGGAGATCCCAGTGTATACATACACTGCTCCCAGAGATAGGGAGAGGGAGATCCCAGTGTATATATACACTGCTCCCAGAGATAGAGAGAGGGAGATCCCAGTGTATATATACACTGCTCCCAGAGATAGAGAGAGGGAGATCCCAGTGTATATATACACTGCTCCCAGAGATGGAGAGAGGGAGATCCCAGTGTATATATACACTGCTCCCAGAGATAGAGAGAGGGAGATCCCAGTGTATATATACACTGCTCCCAGAGATAGAGTGAGGGAGATCCCAGTGTATATATACACTGCTCCCAGAGATAGAGAGAGGGAGATCCCAGTGTATATATACACTGCTCCCAGAGATAGAGAGAGGGAGATCCTAGTGTACATCAACACAACTCCCAGCGACAGAGATTGGGAGATCCCAGTGTAAATATACACTGCTCCCAGAGATAGAGTGAGGGAGATCCCAGTGTATATATACACTGCTCCCAGAGATAGAGAGAGGGAGATCCCAGTGTATATATACACTGCTCCCAGAGATAGAGACAGGGAGATCCCAGTGTATATATGCACTGCTCCCAGAGATAGAGAGAGAGAGATCCCAGTGTATATTTACACTGCTCCCAGAGATAGAGAGAGGGAGATCCCAGTGTATACATACACTGCTCCCAGAGATAGAGAGAGGGAGATCCCAGTGTATATATACACTGCTCCCAGAGATAGAGAGAGGGAGATCCCAGGGTATATATACACTGCTCCCTGCGACAGAGAGAGAGAGATCCCACTGCATATATACACTGCTCCCAGCGACAGAGAGAGGGAGATCCCAGTGTTTATATACACTGCTCCCAGAGATAGAGAGAGGGAGATCCCAGTGTTTATATACACTGCTCCCAGAGATAGAGAGAGGGAGATCCCAGTGTATATATACACTGCTCCCAGAGATAGAGTGAGGGAGATCCCAGTGTATATATACACTGCTCCCAGAGATAGAGAGAGGGAGATCCCAGTGTATATATACACTGCTCCCAGCGACAGAGAGAGGGAGATCCCAGTGTACATATACACTACTCCCAGCGACAGAGAGAGGGAGATCCCAGTGTAAATATACACTGCTCCCAGAGATAGAGTGAGGGAAATCCCAGTGTATATATACACTGCTCCCAGAGATAGAGTGAGGGAGATCCCAGTGTATATATACACTGCACCCAGAGATAGAGAGAGGGAGATCCCAGTGTATATATACACTGCTCCCAGAGATAGAGGGAGGGAGATCCCAGTGTATATATACACTGCTCCCAGAGATAGAGTGAGGGAGATCCCAGTGTATATATACTCTGCTCCCAGAGATAGAGCGAGGGAGATCCCAGTGTATATATACACCGCTCCCAGAGATAGAGAGAGGGAGATCCCAGTGTATATATACACTGCTCCCAGAGAGAGAGAGAGGGAGATCCCAGTGTATATATACACTGCTCCCAGAGATAGTGAGAGGAAGATCCCAGTGTATATATTCAGTGCTCCCAGAGATAGAGAGAGGGAGATCCCAGTGTATATATACGCTGCTCCCAGAGATAGAGAGAGGGAGGTCCCAGTGTATATATACACTGCTCCCAGAGATAGAGAGAGGGAGATATCAGTGTATATATATACACTGCTCCCAGAGATAGAGAGAGGGAGATCCCAGTGTATATATACACTGCTCCCTGCGATAGAGAGAGAGAGATCCCACTGCATATTTTCTCTGCTCCCAGCGACAGAGAGAGGGAGATCCCAGTGTTTATATACACTGCTCCCAGAGATAGAGAGAGGGAGATCCCAGTGTTTATATACACTGCTCCCAAAGATAGAGAGAGGGAGATCCCAGTGTATATATACACTGCTCCCAGAGATAGAGTGAGGGAGATCCCAGTGTATATATACACTGCTCCCAGAGATAGAGAGAGGGAGATCCCAGTGTATGTATACACTGCTCCCAGCGACAGAGAGAGGGAGATCCCACTGCATATATACACTGCTCCCAGCGACAGAGAGAGGGAGATCCCAGTGTTTATATACACTGCTCCCAGAGATAGAGAGAGGGAGATCCCAGTGTATATATACACTGCTCCCAGATAGAGAGATGGAGATCCCAGTGTATATATACACTGCTCCCAGATAGAGAGAGAGGGTGATCCCAGTGTATATATAGACTGCACCCAGAGATAGAGAGAGGGAGGTGCCAGTGTATATATACACTGCTCCCAGAGATAGAGTGAGTGAGATCCCAGTGTATATATACACTGCTCCCAGAGATAGAGAGATGGAGATCCTAGTGTACAGAAACACTACTCCCAGCGACAGAGATTGGGAGATCCCAGTGTAAATATACACTGCTCACAGAGATAGAGTGAGGGAGATCCCAGTGTATATATACACTGCTCCCAGAGATAGAGAGAGGGAGATCCCAGTGTATATATACACTGCTCACAGAGATAGAGTGAGGGAGATCCCAGTGTATATATACACTGCTCCCAGAGATAGAGAGAGGGAGATCCCAGTGTATATATACACTGCTCCCAGAGATGGAGAGAGTGAGATCCCAGTGTATATATACACTGCTCCCAGAGATAGAGAGAGGGAGATCCCAGTGTATATATACACTGCTCCCAGAGATAGAGAGAGGGAGATCCCAGTGTATATATACACTGCTCCCAGAGATAGAGAGAGGGAGATCCCAGTGTATATATACACTGCTCCCAGAGATAGAGAGAGGGAGATCACAGTGTATATATACACTGCTCCCAGAGATAGAGGGAGATCCCAGTGTATATATACACTGCTCCCAGAGATAGAGAGAGGGAGATCCCAGTGTATATATACACTGCTCCCAGAGATAGAGAGAGGGAGATCCCAGTGTATATATACACTGCTCCCAGAGATAGAGAGAGGTAGATCCCAGTGTATATATACTCTGCTCCCTGAGATAGAGAGAGGGAGATCCCAGTGTATATATACACTGCTCACAGAGATAGGGAGAGGTAGATCCCAGTGTATATATACACTGCTCCCAGAGATAGAGAGAGGGAGATCCCAGTGTATATATACTCTGCTCCCTGAGATAGAGAGAGGGAGATCCCCGTGTATATATACACTGCTCCCAGATATAGAGAGAGGGAGATCCCAGTGTATATATACTCTGCTCCCAGAGATAGAGAGAGGGAGATCCCAGTGTATATATACACTGCTCCCAGAGATAGAGAGAGGGAGATCCCAGTGTATATATACACTGCTCCCAGAGATAGAGAGAGGGAGATCCCAGTGTATATATACTCTGCTCCCTGAGATAGAGAGAGGGAGATCCCAGTGTATATATACACTGCTCCCAGAGATAGAGAGAGGGAGATCCCAGTGTATATATACACTGCTCACAGAGAGAGAGTGAGGTAGATCCCAGTGTATATATACACTGCTCACAGAGATAGAGAGAGGGAGATCCCAGTGTATATATACACTGCTCACAGAGATAGAGAGAGGGAGATCCCAGTGTATATATACACTGCTCACAGAGATAGGGAGAGGTAGATCCCAGTGTATATATACACTGCTCCCAGAGATAGAGAGAGGGAGATCCCAGTGTATATATACACTGCTCCCAGCGATAGAGAGATGGCGATCCCAGTGTATATATACACATCTCCCAGAGATAGAGAGAGGGAGATCCCAGTGTATATATACACTGCTCACAGAGATAGGGAGAGGTATATCCCAGTGTATATATACACTGCTCCCAGAGATAGAGAGAGGGAGATCCCAGTGTATATGTACACTGCTCCCAGCGATAGAGAGATGGCGATCCCAGTGCATATATACACATCTCCCAGATATAGAGAGAGGGAGATCCCAGTGTATATATACACTGCTCACAGAGATAGGGAGAGGGAGAACCCAGTGTATATCTTCAATGCTCCCAGAGATAGAGAGAGCGAGATCCCAGTGTATATATATACACTGCTCCCAGACATTGAGAGAGGCAGATCGAAGTGTATATATACACTGCTCCCAGAGATAGAGAGAGGGAGATCCCAGTGTATACATACACTGCTCCCAGAGATAGGGAGAGGGAGATCCCAGTGTATATATACACTGCTCCCAGAGATAGAGAGAGGGAGATCCCAGTGTATATATACACTGCTCCCAGAGATAGAGAGAGCGAGATCCCAGTGTATATATATACACTGCTCCCAGACATTGAGAGAGGCAGATCGAAGTGTATATATACACTGCTCCCAGAGATAGAGAGAGGGAGATCCCAGTGTATACATACACTGCTCCCAGAGATAGGGAGAGGTATATCCCAGTGTATATATACACTGCTCCCAGAGATAGAGAGAGGGAGATCCCAGTGTATATGTACACTGCTCCCAGCGATAGAGAGATGGCGATCCCAGTGCATATATACACATCTCCCAGATATAGAGAGAGGGAGATCCCAGTGTATATATACACTGCTCACAGAGATAGGGAGAGGGAGAACCCAGTGTATATCTTCAATGCTCCCAGAGATAGAGAGAGCGAGATCCCAGTGTATATATATACACTGCTCCCAGACATTGAGAGAGGCAGATCGAAGTGTATATATACACTGCTCCCAGAGATAGAGAGAGGGAGATCCCAGTGTATACATACACTGCTCCCAGAGATAGGGAGAGGGAGATCCCAGTGTATATATACACTGCTCCCAGAGATAGAGAGAGGGAGATCCCAGTGTATATATACACTGCTCCCAGAGATAGAGAGAGGGAGATCCCAGTGTATATATACACTGCTCCCAGAGATAGAGAGAGGGAGATCCCAGTGTATATATACACTGCTCCCAGAGATAGAGAGAGAGAGAGATCCCAGTGTATATATACACTGCTCCCAGAGATAGGGAGAGGGAAATCCCAGTGTATATATACACTGCTCCCAGAGATAGGGAGAGGGAGATCCCAGTGTATATATACACTGCTCCCAGATAGAGAGAGAGTGAGATCCCAGTGTACATATACACTGCTCCCAGAGATAGAGAGAGGAATTTCCCAGTGTATATATACACTGCTCCCAGAGATAGAGAGAGGGAGATCCAAGTGTATATATACACTGCTCCCAGAGGGAGAGAAAGGGAAATCCCAGTGTATGTATACACTGCTCCCAGTGATAGAGAGAGGTAGATCCCAGTGTATATATACACTGCTCCCAGAGATAGAGAGAGAGAGATCCCAGTGTACATATACACTGTTCCGATATAGAGAGAGAGGGAGATCCCAGTGTATATATACACTGCTCCCAGAGGGAGAGAAAGGGAAATCCCAGTGTATATATACACTGCTCCCAGAGATAGAGAGAGGAAGATCCCAGTGTATATATACACTGCTCCCAGCGACAGAGAGAGGGAGATCCCACTGCATATATACACTGCTCCCAGCGACAGAGAGAGGGAGATCCCAGTGTTTATATACACTGCTCCCAGAGATAGAGAGAGGGAGATCCCAGTGTATATATACACTGCTCCCAGATAGAGAGATGGAGATCCCAGTGTATATATACACTGCTCCCAGATAGAGAGAGAGTGAGATCCCAGTGTATATATACACTGTACCCAGAGATAGAGAGAGGGAGGTGCCAGTGTATATATACACTGCTCCCAGAGATAGAGTGAGGGAGATCCCTGTGTATATATACACTGCTCCCAGAGATAGAGAGAGGGAGATCCTAGTGTATACATACACTGCTCCCAGCGACAGAGATTGGGAGATCCCAGTGCAAATGTACACTGCTCCCAGAGATAGAGTGAGGGAGATCCCAGTGTATATATACACTGCTCCCAGAGATAGAGAGAGGGAGATCCCAGTGTATATATACACTGCTCCCAGAGATAGAGAGAGGGAGATCCCAGTGTATATATACACTGCTCCCAGAGATAGAGAGAGAGAGATCCCAGTGTATATTTACACTGCTCCCAGAGATAGAGAGAGGGAGATCCCAGTGTATACATACACTGCTCCCAGAGATAGAGAGAGGGAGATCCCAGTGTATATATACACTGCTCCCAGAGATAGAGAGAGGGAGATCCCAGGGTATATATACACTGCTCCCTGCGACAGAGAGAGAGAGATCCCACTGCATATATACACTGCTCCCAGCGACAGAGAGAGGGAGATCCCAGTGTTTATATACACTGCTCCCAGAGATAGAGAGAGGGAGATCCCAGTGTTTATATACACTGCTCCCAGAGATAGAAAGAGGGAGATCCCAGTGTATATATACACTGCTCCCAGAGATAGAGTGAGGGAGATCCCAGTGTATATATACACTGCTCCCAGAGATAGAGAGAGGGAGATCCCAGTGTATATATACACTGCTCCCAGCGACAGAGAGAGGGAGATCCCACTGCATATATACACTGCTCCCAGCGACAGAGAGAGGGAGATCCCAGTGTTTATATACACTGCTCCCAGAGATAGAGAGAGGGAGATCCCAGTGTATATATACACTGCTCCCAGATAGAGAGATGGAGATCCCAGTGTATATATACACTGCTCCCAGATAGAGAGAGAGTGAGATCCCAGTGTATATACACACTGCTCCCAGAGATAGAGAGAGGGAGATCCCAGTGTATATATACACTGCTCCCAGAGATAGAGTGAGGGAGATCCAAGTGTAAATATACACTGCTCCCAGAGATAGAGAGAGGGATTTCCCAGTGTTTATATACACTGCACCCAGAGATAGAGAGAGGGAGGTGCCAGTGTATATATACACTGCTCCCAGAGATAGAGTGAGGGAGATCCCAGTGTATATATACACTGCTCCCAGAGATAGAGTGATGGAGATCCCAGTGTAAATATACACTGCTCCCAGAGAGAGAGAGAGTGAGATCCCAGTGTTTATATACACTGCTCCCAGAGATAGAGTGAGGGAAATCCCAGTGTATATATACACTGCTCCCCGAGATAGAGAGAGGGAGATCCCAGTGTATATATACACTGCTCCCAGAGATAGAGTGAGGGAGATCCCAGTGTAAATATACACTGCTCCCAGAGAGAGAGAGAGTGAGATCCCAGTGTTTATATACACTGCACCCAGAGATAGAGAGAGGGAGATCCCAGTGTATATATCCATTGCTCGCAGGATAGAGTGAGGGAGATCCCAGTGTATATATACACTGCTCCCAGAGATAGAGAGAGGGAGATCCCAGTGTATATATACACTGCTCCCAGCGACAGAGAGAGGGAGATCCCAGTGTACATATACACTACTCCCAGCGACAGAGAGAGGGAGATTCCAGTGTATATATACACTGCTCCCAGAGATAGAGTGAGGGAAATCCCAGTGTATGTATACACTGCTCCCAGAGATAGAGTGAGGGAGATCCCAGTGTATATATACACTGCACCCAGAGATAGAGAGAGGGAGATCCCAGTGTATATATACACTGCTCCCAGAGATAGAGAGAGGGAGATCCCAGTGTATATATACACTGCTCCCAGAGATAGAGGGATGGAGATCCCAGTGTATATATACACTGCTCCCAGAGATAGAGTGAGGGAGATCCCAGTGTATATATACTCTGCTCCCAGAGATAGAGCGAGGGAGATCCCAGTGCATATATACACCGCTCCCAGAGATAGAGAGAGGGAGATCCCAGTGTATATATACACTTTCCCAGAGAGAGAGAGAGGGAGATCCCAGTGTATATATACACTGCTCCCAGAGATAGAGTGAGGGAGATCCCAGTGTATATATACACTGCTCCCAGAGAGAGAGAGAGGGAGATCCCAGTGTATATATACACTGCTCCCAGAGATAGAGGGAGATCCCAGTGTATATATACTCTGCTCCCTGAAATAGAGAGAGGGGAATCCCAGTGTATATGTACAGTGCTCCCAGACATAGAGAGAGGGAGATCCCAGTGTAATTATACACTGCTCCCAGAGATAGAGAGAGGGTAATCCCAGTGTATATATACACTGCTCCCAGAGATAGAGAGAGGGAGATCCCAGTGTATATATACTCTGCTCCCTGAGATATAGAGAGGTGAATCCCAGTGTCTTTCTACACTGCTCCCTGAGATAGAGAGAGGGAGATCCCAGTGTATATATACACTGCTCCCAGAGATAGAGAGAGAGAGATCCCAGTGTATATATACAGTGCTCCCAGACATAGAGAGAGGGAGATCCCAGTGTAATTATACACTGCTCCCAGAGATAGAAAGAGGGTAATCCCAGTGTATATATACACTGCTCCCAGAGATAGAGAGAGGGAGATCCCAGTGTGTATATACACTGATCCCAGAGAGAGAGAGAGGGAGATCCCAGTGTATATATACACTGCTCCCAGAGATAGAGTGAGGGAGATCCCAGTGTATATATACACTGCTCCCAGAGAGAGAGAGAGGGAGATCCCAGTGTATATATACACTGCTCCCAGTGATAGAGAGAGGTAGATCCCAGTGTATATATACACTGCTCCCAGAGATAGAGAGAGAGAGATCCCAGTGAACATATACACTGTTCCGAGATAGAGAGAGAGGGAGATACCAGTGTATATATACACTGCTCCCAGATAGAGAGCGAGATGGAGATCCCAGTGTATATATACACTGCTCCCAGAGGGAGAGAAAGGGAAATCCCAGTGTATATATACACTGCTCCCAGAGATAGTGAGAGGAAGATCCCAGTGTATATATTCAGTGCTCCCAGAGATAGAGAGAGGGAGATCCCAGTGTATATATACACTGCTCCCAGAGATAGAGAGAGGGAGGTCCCAGTGTATATATACACTGCTCCCAGAGATAGAGAGAGGGAGATATCAGTGTATATATATACACTGCTCCCAGAGATAGAGAGAGGGAGGTCCCAGTGTATATATACACTGCTCCCAGAGATAGAGAGAGGGAGATATCAGTGTATATATATACACTGCTCCCAGAGATAGAGAGATGGAGATCCTAGTGTACAGAAACACTACTCCCAGCGACAGAGATTGGGAGATCCCAGTGTAAATATACACTGCTCCCAGAGATAGAGTGAGGGAGATCCCAGTGTATATATACACTGCTCCCAGAGATAGAGAGAGGGAGATCCCAGTGTATATATACACTGCTCCCAGAGATAGAGAGAGGGAGCTCCCAGTGTATATATGCACTGCTCCCAGAGATAGAGAGAGAGAGATCCCAGTGTATATTTACACTGCTCCCAGAGATAGAGAGAGGGAGATCCCAGTGTATACATACACTGCTCCCAGAGATAGAGAGAGGGAGATCCCAGTGTATATATACACTGCTCCCAGAGATAGAGAGAGGGAGATCCCAGGGTATATATACACTGCTCCCTGCGACAGAGAGAGAGAGATCCCACTGCATATATACACTGCTCCCAGCGACAGAGAGAGGGAGATCCCAGTGTTTATATACACTGCTCCCAGAGATAGAGAGAGGGAGATCCCAGTGTTGATATACACTGCTCTCAGAGATAGAGAGAGGGAGATCCCAGTGTATATATACACTGCTCCCAGAGATAGAGTGAGGGAGATCCCAGTGTATATATACACTGCTCCCAGAGATAGAGAGAGGGAGATCCCAGTGTATATATACACTGCTCCCAGCGACAGAGAGAGGGAGATCCCAGTGTACATATACACTACTCCCAGCGACAGAGAGAGGGAGATCCCAGTGTAAATATACACTGCTCCCAGAGATAGAGTGAGGGAAATCCCACTGTATATATACACTGCTCCCAGAGATAGAGTGAGGGAGATCCCAGTGTATATATACACTGCACCCAGAGATAGAGAGAGGGAGATCCCAGTGTATATATACACTGCTCCCAGAGATAGAGGGAGGGAGATCCCAGTGTATATATACACTGCTCCCAGAGATAGAGTGAGGGAGATCCCAGTGTATATATACTCTGCTCCCAGAGATAGAGCGAGGGATATCCCAGTGTATATAAACACTGCTCCCAGAGAGAGAGAGAGGGAGATCCGAGTGTATATATACACTGCTCCCAGAGATTGAGTGAGGGAGATCCAAGTGTATATATACACTGCTCCCAGAGAGAGAGAGAGGGAGATCCCAATGTATATATACACTGCTCCCAGAGATAGAGAGAGGGAGATCCCAGTGTATATATACTCTGCTCCCTGAGATAGAGAGAGGGGAATCCCAGTGTATATGTACAGTGCTCCCAGACATAGAGAGAGGGAGATCCCAGTGTAATTATACACTGCTCCCAGAGATAGAGAGAGGGTAATCCCAGTGTATATATACACTGCTCCCAGAGATAGAGAGAGGGAGATCCCAGTGTATATATACTCTGCTCCCTGAGATAGAGAGAGGTGAATCCCAGTGTATATATACACTGCTCCCAGAGATAGAGAGAGGGAGATCCCAGTGTATATATACACTGCTCCCAGAGATAGAGAGAGGGAGATCCCAGTGTATATATACACTGCTCTCAGAGATAGAGAGAGGGAGATCCCAGTGTATATATACACTGCTCCCAGAGATAGAGAGAGGTAGATCCCAGTGTATATATACTCTGCTCCCTGAGATAGAGAGAGGGAGATCCCAGTGTATATATACACTGCTCACAGAGATAGGGAGAGGTAGATCCCAGTGTATATATACACTGCTCCCAGAGATAGAGAGAGGGAGATCCCAGTGTATATATACTCTGCTCCCTGAGATAGAGAGAGGGAGATCCCCGTGTATATATACACTGCTCCCAGAGATAGAGAGAGGGAGATCCCAGTGTATATATACTCTGCTCCCAGAGATAGAGAGAGGGAGATCCCAGTGTATATATACACTGCTCCCAGAGATAGAGAGAGGGAGATCCCAGTGTATATATACACTGCTCCCAGAGATAGAGAGAGGGAGATCCCAGTGTATATATACTCTGCTCCCTGAGATAGAGAGAGGGAGATCCCAGTGTATATATACACTGCTCCCAGAGATAGAGAGAGGGAGATCCCAGTGTATATATACACTGCTCACAGAGAGTGAGAGAGGTAGATCCCAGTGTATATATACACTGCTCACAGAGATAGAGAGAGGGAGATCCCAGTGTATATATACACTGCTCACAGAGATAGAGAGAGGGAGATCCCAGTGTATATATACACTGCTCACAGAGATAGGGAGAGGTAGATCCCAGTGTATATATACACTGCTCCCAGAGATAGAGAGAGGGAGATCCCAGTGTATATATACACTGCTCCCAGCGATAGAGAGATGGCGATCCCAGTGTATATATACACATCTCCCAGAGATAGAGAGAGGGAGATCCCAGTGTATATATACACTGCTCACAGAGATAGGGAGAGGTATATCCCAGTGTATATATACACTGCTCCCAGAGATAGAGAGAGGGAGATCCCAGTGTATATGTACACTGCTCCCAGCGATAGAGAGATGGCGATCCCAGTGTATATATACACATCTCCCAGATATAGAGAGAGGGAGATCCCAGTGTATATATACACTGCTCACAGAGATAGGGAGAGGGAGAACCCAGTGTATATCTTCAATGCTCCCAGAGATAGAGAGAGCGAGATCCCAGTGTATATATATACACTGCTCCCAGACATTGAGAGAGGCAGATCGAAGTGTATATATACACTGCTCCCAGAGATAGAGAGAGGGAGATCCCAGTGTATACATACACTGCTCCCAGAGATAGGGAGAGGGAGATCCCAGTGTATATATACACTGCTCCCAGAGATAGAGAGAGGGAGAACCCAGTGTATATATACACTGCTCCCAGAGATAGAGAGAGGGAGATCCCAGTGTATACATACACTGCTCCCAGAGATAGGGAGAGGGAGATCCCAGTGTATATATACACTGCTCCCAGAGATAGAGAGAGGGAGATCCCAGTGTATATATACACTGCTCCCAGAGATAGAGAGAGGGAGATCCCAGTGTATATATACACTGCTCCCAGAGATGGAGAGAGGGAGATCCCAGTGTATATATACACTGCTCCCAGAGATAGAGAGAGGGAGATCCCAGTGTATATATACACTGCTCCCAGAGATAGAGTGAGGGAGATCCCAGTGTATATATACACTGCTCCCAGAGATAGAGAGAGGGAGATCCCAGTGTATATATACACTGCTCCCAGAGATAGAGAGAGGGAGATCCTAGTGTACATCAACACAACTCCCAGCGACAGAGATTGGGAGATCCCAGTGTAAATATACACTGCTCCCAGAGATAGAGTGAGGGAGATCCCAGTGTATATATACACTGCTCCCAGAGATAGAGAGAGGGAGATCCCAGTGTATATATACACTGCTCCCAGAGATAGAGACAGGGAGATCCCAGTGTATATATGCACTGCTCCCAGAGATAGAGAGAGAGAGATCCCAGTGTATATTTACACTGCTCCCAGAGATAGAGAGAGGGAGATCCCAGTGTATACATACACTGCTCCCAGAGATAGAGAGAGGGAGATCCCAGTGTATATATACACTGCTCCCAGAGATAGAGAGAGGGAGATCCCAGGGTATATATACACTGCTCCCTGCGACAGAGAGAGGGAGATCCCAGTGTTTATATACACTGCTCCCAGAGATAGAGAGAGGGAGATCCCAGTGTTTATATACACTGCTCCCAGAGATAGAGAGAGGGAGATCCCAGTGTATATATACACTGCTCCCAGAGATAGAGTGAGGGAGATCCCAGTGTATATATACACTGCTCCCAGAGATAGAGAGAGGGAGATCCCAGTGTATATATACACTGCTCCCAGCGACAGAGAGAGGGAGATCCCAGTGTACATATACACTACTCCCAGCGACAGAGAGAGGGAGATCCCAGTGTAAATATACACTGCTCCCAGAGATAGAGTGAGGGAAATCCCAGTGTATATATACACTGCTCCCAGAGATAGAGTGAGGGAGATCCCAGTGTATATATACACTGCACCCAGAGATAGAGAGAGGGAGATCCCAGTGTATATATACACTGCTCCCAGAGATAGAGGGAGGGAGATCCCAGTGTATATATACACTGCTCCCAGAGATAGAGTGAGGGAGATCCCAGTGTATATATACTCTGCTCCCAGAGATAGAGCGAGGGAGATCCCAGTGTATATATACACCGCTCCCAGAGATAGAGAGAGGGAGATCCCAGTGTATATATACACTGCTCCCAGAGAGAGAGAGAGGGAGATCCCAGTGTATATATACACTGCTCCCAGAGATAGTGAGAGGAAGATCCCAGTGTATATATTCAGTGCTCCCAGAGATAGAGAGACGGAGATCCCAGTGTATATATACGCTGCTCCCAGAGATAGAGAGAGGGAGGTCCCAGTGTATATATACACTGCTCCCAGAGATAGAGAGAGGGAGATATCAGTGTATATATATACACTGCTCCCAGAGATAGAGAGAGGGAGATCCCAGTGTATATATACAATGCTCCCTGCGATAGAGAGAGAGAGATCCCACTGCATATTTTCTCTGCTCCCAGCGACAGAGAGAGGGAGATCCCAGTGTTTATATACACTGCTCCCAGAGATAGAGAGAGGGAGATCCCAGTGTTTATATACACTGCTCCCAAAGATAGAGAGAGGGAGATCCCAGTGTATATATACACTGCTCCCAGAGATAGAGTGAGGGAGATCCCAGTGTATATATACACTGCTCCCAGAGATAGAGAGAGGGAGATCCCAGTGTATGTATACACTGCTCCCAGCGACAGAGAGAGGGAGATCCCACTGCATATATACACTGCTCCCAGCGACAGAGAGAGGGAGATCCCAGTGTTTATATACACTGCTCCCAGAGATAGAGAGAGGGAGATCCCAGTGTATATATACACTGCTCCCAGATAGAGAGATGGAGATCCCAGTGTATATATACACTGCTCCCAGATAGAGAGAGAGGGTGATCCCAGTGTATATATAGACTGCACCCAGAGATAGAGAGAGGGAGGTGCCAGTGTATATATACACTGCTCCCAGAGATAGAGTGAGTGAGATCCCAGTGTATATATACACTGCTCCCAGAGATAGAGAGATGGAGATCCTAGTGTACAGAAACACTACTCCCAGCGACAGAGATTGGGAGATCCCAGTGTAAATATACACTGCTCACAGAGATAGAGTGAGGGAGATCCCAGTGTATATATACACTGCTCCCAGAGATAGAGAGAGGGAGATCCCAGTGTATATATACACTGCTCACAGAGATAGAGTGAGGGAGATCCCAGTGTATATATACACTGCTCCCAGAGATAGAGAGAGGGAGATCCCAGTGTATATATACACTGCTCCCAGAGATGGAGAGAGTGAGATCCCAGTGTATATATACACTGCTCCCAGAGATAGAGAGAGGGAGATCCCAGTGTATATATACACTGCTCCCAGAGATAGAGAGAGGGAGATCCCAGTGTATATATACACTGCTCCCAGAGATAGAGAGAGGGAGATCCCAGTGTATATATACACTGCTCCCAGAGATAGAGAGAGGGAGATCACAGTGTATATATACACTGCTCCCAGAGATAGAGGGAGATCCCAGTGTATATATACACTGCTCCCAGAGATAGAGAGAGGGAGATCCCAGTGTATATATACACTGCTCCCAGAGATAGAGAGAGGGAGATCCCAGTGTATATATACACTGCTCCCAGAGATAGAGAGAGGTAGATCCCAGTGTATATATACTCTGCTCCCTGAGATAGAGAGAGGGAGATCCCAGTGTATATATACACTGCTCACAGAGATAGGGAGAGGTAGATCCCAGTGTATATATACACTGCTCCCAGAGATAGAGAGAGGGAGATCCCAGTGTATATATACTCTGCTCCCTGAGATAGAGAGAGGGAGATCCCCGTGTATATATACACTGCTCCCAGATATAGAGAGAGGGAGATCCCAGTGTATATATACTCTGCTCCCAGAGATAGAGAGAGGGAGATCCCAGTGTATATATACACTGCTCCCAGAGATAGAGAGAGGGAGATCCCAGTGTATATATACACTGCTCCCAGAGATAGAGAGAGGGAGATCCCAGTGTATATATACTCTGCTCCCTGAGATAGAGAGAGGGAGATCCCAGTGTATATATACACTGCTCCCAGAGATAGAGAGAGGGAGATCCCAGTGTATATATACACTGCTCACAGAGAGAGAGTGAGGTAGATCCCAGTGTATATATACACTGCTCACAGAGATAGAGAGAGGGAGATCCCAGTGTATATATACACTGCTCACAGAGATAGAGAGAGGGAGATCCCAGTGTATATATACACTGCTCACAGAGATAGGGAGAGGTAGATCCCAGTGTATATATACACTGCTCCCAGAGATAGAGAGAGGGAGATCCCAGTGTATATATACACTGCTCCCAGCGATAGAGAGATGGCGATCCCAGTGTATATATACACATCTCCCAGAGATAGAGAGAGGGAGATCCCAGTGTATATATACACTGCTCACAGAGATAGGGAGAGGTATATCCCAGTGTATATATACACTGCTCCCAGAGATAGAGAGAGGGAGATCCCAGTGTATATGTACACTGCTCCCAGCGATAGAGAGATGGCGATCCCAGTGCATATATACACATCTCCCAGATATAGAGAGAGGGAGATCCCAGTGTATATATACACTGCTCACAGAGATAGGGAGAGGGAGAACCCAGTGTATATCTTCAATGCTCCCAGAGATAGAGAGAGCGAGATCCCAGTGTATATATATACACTGCTCCCAGACATTGAGAGAGGCAGATCGAAGTGTATATATACACTGCTCCCAGAGATAGAGAGAGGGAGATCCCAGTGTATACATACACTGCTCCCAGAGATAGGGAGAGGGAGATCCCAGTGTATATATACACTGCTCCCAGAGATAGAGAGAGGGAGATCCCAGTGTATATATACACTGCTCCCAGAGATAGAGAGAGGGAGATCCCAGTGTATATATACACTGCTCCCAGAGATAGAGAGAGGGAGATCCCAGTGTATATATACACTGCTCCCAGAGATAGAGAGAGGGAGATCCCAGTGTATATATACACTGCTCCCAGAGATAGAGAGAGAGAGAGATCCCAGTGTATATATACACTGCTCCCAGAGATAGGGAGAGGGAAATCCCAGTGTATATATACACTGCTCCCAGAGATAGAGAGAGGGAGATCCCAGTGTATATATACACTGCTCCCAGAGATAGAGTGAGGGAGATCCCAGTGTATATATACACTGCTCCCAGAGATAGAGAGAGGGAGATCCCAGTGTATATATACACTGCTCCCAGAGATAGGGAGAGGCAGATCCCAGTGTATATATACACTGCTCCCAGATAGAGAGAGAGTGAGATCCCAGTGTACATATACACTGCTCCCAGAGATAGAGAGAGGGAGATCCCAGTGTATATATACACTGCTCCCAGAGATAGGGAGAGGCAGATCCCAGTGTATATATACACTGCTCCCAGAGATAGAGAGAGGGAGATCCCAGTGTATATACACTGCTCCCAGAGATAGAGAGAGGGAGATCCCAGTGTATATATACACTGTTCCCAGAGATAGAGAGAGGGAGGTGCCAGTGTATATATACACTGCTCCCAGAGATAGAGAGAGGGAGATCCCAGTGTATATATACACTGCTCCCAGAGATAGAGTGAGGGAGATCCCAGTGTATATATACACTGCTCCCAGAGATAGAGAGAGGGAGATCCCAGTGTATATATACACCGCTCCCGGAGATAGAGAGAGGAAGATCCCAGTGTATATATACACCGCTCCCAGAGATAGAGAGAGGGAGATCCTAGTGTACATCAACACAACTCCCAGCGACAGAGATTGGGAGATCCCAGTGTAAATATACACTGCTCCCAGAGATAGAGAGAGGGAGATCCCAGTGTATATATACACTGCTCCCAGAGATAGAGAGAGGGAGATCCCAGTGTATATATACACTGCTCCCAGAGATAGAGACAGGGAGATCCCAGTGCATATATGCACTGCTCCCAGAGATAGAGAGAGAGAGATCCCAGTGTATATTTACACTGCTCCCAGAGATAGAGAGAGGGAGATCCCAGTGTATACATACACTGCTCCCAGAGATAGAGAGAGGGAGATCCCAGTGTATATATACACTGCTCCCAGAGATAGAGAGAGGGAGATCCCAGGGTATATATACACTGCTCCCTGCGACAGAGAGAGAGAGATCCCACTGCATATATACACTGCTCCCAGCGACAGAGAGAGGGAGATCCCAGTGTTTATATACACTGCTCCCAGAGATAGAGAGAGGGAGATCCCAGTGTTTATATACACTGCTCCCAGAGATAGAGAGAGGGAGATCCCAGTGTATATATACACTGCTCCCAGAGAAAGAGTGAGGGAGATCCCAGTGTATATATACACTGCTCCCAGAGATAGAGAGAGGGAGATCCCAGTGTATATATACACTGCTCCCAGCGACAGAGAGAGGGAGATCCCAGTGTACATATACACTACTCCCAGCGACAGAGAGAGGGAGATCCCAGTGTAAATATACACTGCTCCCAGAGATAGAGTGAGGGAAATCCCAGTGTATATATACACTGCTCCCAGAGATAGAGTGAGGGAGATCCCAGTGTATATATACACTGCACCCAGAGATAGAGAGAGGGAGATCCCAGTGTATATATACACTGCTCCCAGAGATAGAGGGAGGGAGATCCCAGTGTATATATACACTGCTCCCAGAGATAGAGTGAGGGAGATCCCAGTGTATATATACTCTGCTCCCAGAGATAGAGCGAGGGAGATCCCAGTGTATATATACACCGCTCCCAGAGATAGAGAGAGGGAGATCCCAGTGTATATATACACTGCTCCCAGAGAGAGAGAGAGGGAGATCCCAGTGTATATATACACTGCTCCCAGAGATAGTGAGAGGAAGATCCCAGTGTATATATTCAGTGCTCCCAGAGATAGAGAGAGGGAGATCCCAGTGTATATATACACTGCTCCCAGAGATAGAGAGAGGGAGGTCCCAGTGTATATATACACTGCTCCCAGAGATAGAGAGAGGGAGATATCAGTGTATATATATACACTGCTCCCAGAGATAGAGAGAGGGAGATCCCAGTGTATATATACACTGCTCCCTGCGATAGAGAGAGAGAGATCCCACTGCATATATACACTGCTCCCAGCGACAGAGAGAGGGAGATCCCAGTGTTTATATACACTGCTCCCAGAGATAGAGAGAGGGAGATCCCAGTGTTTATATACACTGCTCCCAAAGATAGAGAGAGGGAGATCCCAGTGTATATATACACTGCTCCCAGAGATAGAGTGAGGGAGATCCCAGTGTATATATACACTGCTCCTAGAGATAGAGAGAGGGAGATCCCAGTGTATGTATACACTGCTCCCAGCGACAGAGAGAGGGAGATCCCACTGCATATATACACTGCTCCCAACGACAGAGAGAGGGAGATCCCAGTGTTTATATACACTGCTCCCAGAGATAGAGAGAGGGAGATCCCAGTGTATATATACACTGCTCCCAGATAGAGAGATGGAGATCCCAGTGTATATATACACTGCTCCCAGATAGAGAGAGAGTGAGATCCCAGTGTATATATAGACTGCACCCAGAGATAGAGAGAGGGAGGTGCCAGTGTATATATACACTGCTCCCAGAGATAGAGTGAGGGAGATCCCAGTGTATATATACACTGCTCCCAGAGATAGAGAGATGGAGATCCTAGTGTACAGAAACACTACTCCCAGCGACAGAGATTGGGAGATCCCAGTGTAAATATACACTGCTCCCAGAGATAGAGTGAGGGAGATCCCAGTGTATATATACACTGCTCCCAGAGATAGAGAGAGGGAGATCCCAGTGTATATATACACTGCTCCCAGAGATAGAGAGAGGGAGCTCCCAGTGTATATATGCACTGCTCCCAGAGATAGAGAGAGAGAGATCCCAGTGTATATTTACACTGCTCCCAGAGATAGAGAGAGGGAGATCCCAGTGTATACATACACTGCTCCCAGAGATAGAGAGAGGGAGATCCCAGTGTATATATACACTGCTCCCAGAGATAGAGAGAGGGACATCCCAGGGTATATATACACTGCTCCCTGCGACAGAGAGAGAGAGATCCCACTGCATATATACACTGCTCCCAGCGACAGAGAGAGGGACATCCCAGTGTTTATATACACTGCTCCCAGAGATAGAGAGAGGGAGATCCCAGTGTTTATATACACTGCTCTCAGAGATAGAGAGAGGGAGATCCCAGTGTATATATACACTGCTCCCAGAGATAGAGTGAGGGAGATCCCAGTGTATATATACACTGCTCCCAGAGATAGAGAGAGGGAGATCCCAGTGTATATATACACTGCTCCCAGCGACAGAGAGAGGGAGATCCCAGTGTACATATACACTACTCCCAGCGACAGAGAGAGGGAGATCCCAGTGTAAATATACACTGCTCCCAGAGATAGAGTGAGGGAAATCCCAGTGTATATATACACTGCTCCCAGAGATAGAGTGAGGGAGATCCCAGTGTATATATACACTGCTCCCAGAGATAGAGAGAGGTAGATCCCAGTGTATATATACTCTGCTCCCTGAGATAGAGAGAGGGAGATCCCAGTGTATATATACACTGCTCACAGAGATAGGGAGAGGTAGATCCCAGTGTATATATACACAGCTCCCAGAGATAGAGAGAGGGAGATCCCAGTGTATATATACTCTGCTCCCTGAGATAGAGAGAGGGAGATCCCCGTGTATATATACACTGCTCCCAGAGATAGAGAGAGGGAGATCCCAGTGTATATATACTCTGCTCCCAGAGATAGAGAGAGGGAGATCCCAGTGTATATATACACTGCTCCCAGAGATAGAGAGAGGGAGATCCCAGTGTATATATACACTGCTCCCAGAGATAGAGAGAGGGAGATCCCAGTGTATATATACTCTGCTCCCTGAGATAGAGAGAGGGAGATCCCAGTGTATATATACACTGCTCCCAGAGATAGAGAGAGGGAGATCCCAGTGTATATATACACTGCTCACAGAGAGAGAGTGAGGTAGATCCCAGTGTATATATACACTGCTCACAGAGATAGAGAGAGGGAGATCCCAGTGTATATATACACTGCTCACAGAGATAGAGAGAGGGAGATCCCAGTGTATATATACACTGCTCACAGAGATAGGGAGAGGTAGATCCCAGTGTATATATACACTGCTCCCAGAGATAGAGAGAGGGAGATCCCAGTGTATATATACACTGCTCCCAGCGATAGAGAGATGGCGATCCCAGTGTATATATACACATCTCCCAGAGATAGAGAGAGGGAGATCCCAGTGTATATATACACTGCTCCCAGCGATAGAGAGATGGCGATCCCAGTGTATATATACACATCTCCCAGATATAGAGAGAGGGAGATCCCAGTGTATATATACACTGCTCACAGAGATAGGGAGAGGGAGAACCCAGTGTATATCTTCAATGCTCCCAGAGATAGAGAGAGCGAGATCCCAGTGTATATATACACTGCTCCCAGAGATAGAGAGAGGGAGATCCCAGTGTATATATACACTGCTCCCAGAGATAGAGAGAGGGAGATCCCAGTGTATATATACACTGCTCCCAGAGATAGAGAGAGGGAGATCCCAGTGTATACATACACTGCTCCCAGAGATAGAGAGAGGGAGATCCCAGTGTATATATACACTGCTCCCAGAGATAGAGAGAGAGAGAGATCCCAGTGTATATATACACTGCTCCCAGAGATAGGGAGAGGCAGATCCCAGTGTATACATACACTGCTCCCAGAGATAGAGAGAGGGAGATCCCAGTGTATATATACACTGCTCCCAGAGATAGAGAGAGAGAGAGATCCCAGTGTATATATACACTGCTCCCAGAGATAGAGAGAGAGGGAGATCCCAGTGTATATATACACTGCTCCCAGATAGAGAGAGAGAGGGAGATCCCAGTGTATATATACACTGCACCCAGAGATAGAGAGAGGGAGATCCCAGTGTATATATACACTGCTCCCAGAGATAGAGTGAGGGAGATCCCAGTGTATATATACACTGCTCCCAGAGATAGAGAGAGGGAGATCCCAGTGTATATATACACTGCTCCCAGAGATAGAGTGAGGGAGATCCCAGTGTATATATACACTGCTCCCAGAGATAGAGTGAGGGAGATCCCAGTGTATATATACACTGCACCCAGAGATAGAGAGAGGGAGATCCCAGTGTATATATACACTGCTCCCAGAGATAGAGAGAGAGAGATCCCAGTGTATATATACACTGCTCCCAGAGATAGAGAGAGGCAGATCCCAGTGTATATATACAGTGCTCCCAGAGATAGAGTGAGGGAGATCCCAGTGTATATATACACTGCTCCCAGAGATAGAGAGAGGGAGATCCCAGTGTATATATACACTACTCCCAGAGATAGAGTGAGGGAGATCCCAGTGTATATATACACTGCTCCCAGAGATAGAGAGAGCGAGATCCCAGTGTATATATACACTGCTCCCAGAGATAGGGAGAGGCAGATCCCAGTGTATATATACACTACTCCCAGATAGAGAGAGAGAGGGAGATCCCAGTGTATATATACACTGCTCCCAGAGATAGAGAGAGGGAGATCCCAGTGTATATATACACTGCTCCCAGAGATAGAGTGAGGGAGGTCCCAGTGTATATATACACTGCTCCCAGAGATAGAGTGAGGGAGGTCCCAGTGTATATATACACTGCTCCCAGAGATAGAGAGAGGGAGATCCCAGTGTATATATACACTGCTCCCAGAGATAGAGTGAGGGAGATCCCAGTGTATATATACACTGCTCCCAGAGATAGAGACAGGGAGATCCCAGTGTATATATACACTGCTCCCAGAGAGAGAGAGAGGGAGATCCCAGTGTATATATACACTGCTCCCAGAGATAGAGTGAGGGAGATCCCAGTGTATACATACACTGCTCCCAGAGATAGAGAGAGGGAGATCCCAGTGTATATATACACTGCTCCCAGAGATAGAGTGAGGGAGATCCCAGTGTATATATACACTGCTCCCAGAGATAGAGAGAGGGAGATCCCAGTGTATATATACACTGCTCCCAGAGATAGAGAGAGGGAGATCCCAGTGTATATATACACTGCTCCCAGAGAGAGAGAGAGGGAGATCCCAGTGTATATATACACTGCTCCCAGAGATAGAGTGAGGGAGATCCCAGTGTATATATACACTGCTCCCAGAGATAGAGACAGGGAGATCCCAGTGTATATATACACTGCTCCCAGAGATAGAGTGAGGGAGATCCCAGTGTATACATACACTGCTCCCAGAGATAGAGTGAGGGAGATCCCAGTGTATATATACACTGCTCCCAGAGATAGAGTGAGGGAGGTCCCAGTGTATATATACACTGCTCCCAGAGATAGAGTGAGGGAGGTCCCAGTGTATATATACACTGCTCCCAGAGATAGAGAGAGGGAGATCCCAGTGTATATATACACTGCTCCCAGAGATAGAGTGAGGGAGATCCCAGTGTATATATACACTGCTCCCAGAGATAGAGTGAGGGAGGTCCCAGTGTATATATACACTGCTCCCAGAGATAGAGAGAGGGAGATCCCAGTGTATATATACACTGCTCCCAGAGATAGAGTGAGGGAGATCCCAGTGTATATATACACTGCTCCCAGAGATAGAGAGAGGGAGATCCCAGTGTATATATACACTGCTCCCAGAGATAGAGACAGGGAGATCCCAGTGTATATATACACTGCTCCCAGAGATAGAGTGAGGGAGATCCCAGTGTATATATACACTGCTCCCAGAGATAGAGTGAGGGAGGTCCCAGTGTATATATACACTGCTCCCAGAGATAGAGAGAGGGAGATCCCAGTGTATATATACACTGCTCCCAGAGATAGAGAGAGGGAGATCCCAGTGTATATATACACTGCTCCCAGAGATAGAGTGAGGGAGATCCCAGTGTATATATACACTGCTCCCAGAGATAGAGTGAGGGAGGTCCCAGTGTATATATACACTGCCCCCAGAGATAGAGAGAGGGAGATCCCAGTGTATATATACACTGCTCCCAGAGATAGAGTGAGGGAGATCCCAGTGTATATATACACTGCTCCCAGAGATAGAGAGAGGGAGATCCCAGTGTATATATACACTGCTCCCAGAGATAGAGACAGGGAGATCCCAGTGTATATATGCACTGCTCCCAGAGATAGAGAGAGAGAGATCCCAGTGTATATTTACACTGCTCCCAGAGATAGAGAGAGGGAGATCCCAGTGTATACATACACTGCTCCCAGAGATAGAGAGAGGGAGATCCCAGTGTATATATACACTGCTCCCTGCGACAGAGAGAGAGAGATCCCACTGCATATATACACTGCTCCCAGCGACAGAGAGAGGGAGATCCCAGTGTTTATATACACTGCTCCCAGAGATAGAGAGAGGGAGATCCCAGTGTTTATATACACTGCTCCCAGAGATAGAGAGAGGGAGATCCCAGTGTATATATACACTGCTCCCAGAGATAGAGTGAGGGAGATCCCAGTGTATCTCTACACTGCTCCCAGAGATAGAGAGAGGGAGATCCCAGTGTATATATACACTGCTCCCAGCGACAGAGAGAGGGAGATCCCAGTGTACATATACACTACTCCCAGCGACAGAGAGAGGGAGATCCCAGTGTAAATATACACTGCTCCCAGAGATAGAGTGAGGAAAATCCCAGTGTATATATACACTGCTCCCAGAGATAGAGTGAGGGAGATCCCAGTGTATATATACACTGCACCCAGAGATAGAGAGAGGGAGATCCCAGTGTATATATACACTGCTCCCAGAGATAGAGGGAGGGAGATCCCAGTGTATATATACACTGCTCCCAGAGATAGAGTGAGGGAGATCCCAGTGTATATATACTCTGCTCCCAGAGATAGAGCGAGGGAGATCCCAGTGTATATATACACCGCTCCCAGAGATAGAGAGAGGGAGATCCCAGTGTATATATACACTGCTCCCAGAGAGAGAGAGAGGGAGATCCCAGTGTATATATACACTGCTCCCAGAGATAGTGAGAGGAAGATCCCAGTGTATATATTCAGTGCTCCCAGAGATAGAGAGAGGGAGATCCCAGTGTATATATACACTGCTCCCAGAGATAGAGAGAGGGAGGTCCCAGTGTATATATACACTGCTCCCAGAGATAGAGAGAGGGAGATATCAGTGTATATATATACACTGCTCCCAGAGATAGAGAGAGGGAGATCCCAGTGTATATATACACTGCTCCCTGCGATAGAGAGAGAGAGATCCCACTGCATATATACACTGCTCCCAGCGACAGAGAGAGGGAGATCCCAGTGTTTATATACACTGCTCCCAGAGATAGAGAGAGGGAGATCCCAGTGTTTATATACACTGCTCCCAAAGATAGAGAGAGGGAGATCCCAGTTGTAGAGGGTGCCATCTCCGCTACTCCACTACTGGGCCGATATCTGGGGTTTGGATGTCTGTGTGTGTCTCTCTCCAGCTGGCACTGAAACTTCAGAGGCCAGGGGATGTCGCACTGGGACACTTCCACTGAAGAGAGCACTGATTCGAGCCTGCCGTTTATTCCTAACCGACAGCCTGAGACTTATATCACACAGATCTCCAGACCCCTACCAATACCCAGGTGAATCTCTCTCTTGCCGGTGGTACAACCCCCACCCGGTTCCTACTCCACTAGAGTAGCTTTCCCAAGAGAGAGAATAGGACACTGCTGTTTATTTCCTAACCAGCAGTCTGTCCTGAGTGAATCGCTCAAGATGACCCTCGATTCTTGAACCCGGAATTAAGGTGAGGAGTATTTTTAACAATGACTTGGTCAGAGATCGCTGGTGAAGGATTGAAGAATTTAAACGACTCCAATTAGCATCAAATCAAGGTTTATTGTAAAACCCAGGTCAAAATCATCAACAGAAGAAACACAATAAAATCTTATGCTCTAATACAACTAAGTCTATTCAAAAGGTAATATAGCGGACACAACGAAAATTCTTACGGTTACACAGGTTTTAGCAAAATCACAAGGCACAAAACAAGTTCCCTTCCCCAAAGCCTCAACCACTATTAAAGTCAAGGGAGCTTCGCAAGCTGCTGCGGGTTACTTACGGTCACAGGCTGCAGAGGTCAAGTCAGGGGTGCAGAGGTCGAGCCAGGAACGAAGAGACCCCCAATCGAAAACACAGCCCCTTTTATATTGTTTTACCTGGCTTTGTCCTGTGATCGGCCAGCCCCTTTTGCATTGAAAAAGGTAAGATTTAAAGTTCCCGCTGGTCCCGCCCCCTTTGAGCCGGTCAGACCTGTCGAGATGGGAGTACCTCCCCTAGGTCCGCCTCCAGTCTGTTTTTTTTGAGATAACGAGGTTGAGCTCCCTTGAAGATTTTCAAAGACTTCCATCTGCTCCGGAGATGCTGCTATGTTGATGGGGTGTTGATTGGATTCTGCTCTGGTGGAGGCCAGGTCATTTACATTTGCATGGGGCTATGACCATCCCATTGTCCTGCTTGCATGCAAGCCTCCTGTGTATTCCCGTGCCCCTTTGTCTGTGTCTTGATGTTATCTTGTTGTCTGGCTCCTTCTTCCTTGTAGCTCCTAGGGGGGTGTTTGTAAATATTTATGTGCTTATGTCCCCACTCAGCTCAGCGGGCCAAGCCTGCTGGGAAAACTGGTTCTGTTCCCTTGGCTGGAAAGTCAGTTTACAGTCTCTGAGTTTCTCCAAAAGGGCCGAATTGCCCGAAAACCTTACAGATGCCCCTTCGATACGTCCCTACCTGCTTGGACCGTATCGACACAGGTGAAGGGCAATTATTTCCTTTTGTGTGGACCGTAGGTCCCCCCCCCAACAACATGCGAAACTACAAGTCCCAAGACAGTTCCCTTAATCTAGGCTACCCCTGATTTCAATGAAAGGGAAAGACAAGACCATACTTAATTCAAGCAGACAGTAACATATACACATTGCACCGGAACCCCAAACGTAAGGGTCCCTGTACATATATCCCACTCAAGTACACATTTCACCGGAACCCCAAACGTAAGGGTCCCTGTACATATATCCCAGTCAAGTAACTGGGACCCGCGAATCCATACAACTATTTACAATTGCATCTGTTTATTTCATCAAGGATCCTCCTTTCTTGGCTGCACTTCGCTTCTTCCCGTTGAAGGCTCTTCATTTTTCCTCCATCGTCGATACCTGCAGCTGAAAGGTTTAGTCCAACTGAGGCGGCAGCATAATGTACCCCCTGTACAACATTTCCTTTGTGGGGGCAAACACTAAACCATTCTCAGGCTCCCCCCTGGTGGTGATCGGACAGTTGTGAGGGTCGATCGGTTGGGCTGTGGGCAGGGGTCGCTTTACCTGAACCAGCAGTTCGGTAGCTTCTACAGTCATCCCTTCCCTGAGCGTTACACATCCCTCCCCACTGCGGTCAATTTATCCCGTTCCCTGGGTTCTGCCACCACCTTACAAAAGTGATTAATGCCCCTTGTGGACATGCCTTGGTAGATCCCCATGAACACAAATAAATGCCCTGGTCAGAAGCCCACCCCTTATCCCCGCAAACGGTGATCCTACCCGGTGACCCCGTGATGGTCCGTTAGGTGTTGTCCAGTCCGTTCCCAGTCCGAGGACCGATCCCTCATGTCCAGCCTCAGCTTCCTGGGCCACCACCGTCTCCCCAAAGGAACGTCCCCCTCACAGGTTGAACACACCCGCCTGCCCTCAGTCACCCTAACCCGGTCAGTCGAAGGACTCTTCTGTCTCGCCTCTGCGGAGTTCTCCCGGTCCCACCATCGCCAAGATCATCAAACTCCACATCGTCCGGTGCCCCATCTGTAAAAAACAAAACACATTCTTGCCTCTACAGCCCTACCTACCTTAAAGTGCATGGGTTCTATCCAGCGGCAGCATCAGCTCCCGCTTTGAAGTTGCCGCAGCCTGTCTGTGATTCTGTGTCCACAGCCCGGCTGCACCAGGGTCCTAGTGCCTGGTGCTTCATCATTTTACCATTGCACCAGGCGCTTCTGTGTTCCCACGATCCTAAATACTTCACACACAACTACACACTAATTAGAACTAACAGGGGGGGAATGCTATATACAATGCCACCCGTCTCCGGGTGGCCAAATTAAAACTGTGCCCCGCTAAACTGGGGCAGTTCACCTGTTTGGTCCAACGGCTCGGGCCAGGCCGTCCCCTCCCGGGGGTTCGGGCTGCCCCTTGCCTCTCCTTTCCCAACAGGGTTCGGTGATCCCTCATCGCTCCCTTCTACTCGGGCCCCCTTACTGCGGGACCGGGTGACAGGGAGGTGTGATGGGGACCATCTTACCGGGGGCTTGGAGACCCGATTGCTCCCTCGTCCCCCGACTGGTTCCCAAGCCCAAGGTGATACCTCCACTTCCTCCGCCTCCTTAGCCTCTATACTAAGGCAGGCTACCTGACCCACAGGTAAGGGCTTGGGAATCATCACTGTCCCTGGGCTGGGTGCTTGCAGCACTGTCGGTATCTTTGGGACTGCCCCTTCGGGACAGCACCTTGTCACCGGTTGTGTGACCGTGGAGTCAGGGACCTCCCCCACCGTCGTTAATTCTACGGGGGGTTTCTCCACTACCACCCCCAGTCTTCCCCCCACCTTGCTCTTTCTTGCCCTTATGGGGTGGAACAATTTAAATTGACTGATGTGGCGTTCGCATGGGTCCCACCTTAAGGGATTTAAACTGCAAATAGCCGCTGAGGCAGCCTCCAGAATGGGACCCTGCACCTGGACCGGACCAGGGTCTGGGGCTAGAACTACCCCTGCGCTCCCTTTTTCCTGAGGCTGCTCCCTGGGTAGTCATACGGGTTCTTGTGGTGTGGGTGCGGGCAGGCCCTGGCCCGTTGCCATTGCCACCTGTCCTGAGCCTTGCAAAAAGGCTAAAAGTTTCTTTACCTCGAAGGTTTCCGGGGCAGCTGCTCCTGCCGCCGGGGTCTGACTCTCTACTGCGGGAGCCCTCTCCTGCTTGCTAGGGTTTTTACATTCCCTCTTGAAATGCCCGGCCTTCCCACACCCGTAGCATACCGGTTTCTCGTCGGAGGTCCGGGTGCCGTCATGCTTCCACTCGCTCTCAGGGGCTGCTGGCGCGATTTCATGCACCCTACCCTTAAGGGGCCTGTCCTCACCCCTCTCCCCATTACGATATGCGAGGGTAAGTTTCCTAAGGACCTCTTCCTCATTAAGGTCCGGACTCTGCGGGTCGAACCAGTGTTCGGCTTTTGCCCTAACGTTAGGGAGACAGTTGGCAACTAGGGTCTTCAGCCAGTGGGCGGTTCTTTCCCCTAAATTCCGTCTATCCGCTTGAACCCCGCATGCCTCCATATAGACAATCCACAGCCTGTCTGCGAACATGGTGGGAGATTCCCCTGGTTGCTGCTTGGTTTCCCCCACTCTCATGAAAGGGCTCCCCAGATTCAAGCCCATCGCCTCCAGAACAGCAGTCTGTGCGGCCGCCCATGTGTCAGGTCTTCCCCCATTCCCAGAGGTCACTGTCCTGCATAGCTGTGCATCTAGGGTCATCAGGAGCATCTTTATTTGCTCCCCTTCGTCGCAGTCATTGATGTTGGCAGCCTGTTCCACCTCCATAAAATGCAGCGACGGATCCCCCTTTGGAGTTAGTCTGGGAACGTGGGCCACCATCCCCCTGAGCGCGGATGCCCCATGAGGAACGATAATGTCGCCCTCAACCGGTCCCCTGTTTGCCATCCCCGCCGGGGGACCATACCTTCTTTGCCTGACAGGGCACATCTGCCCTACCTGGGGTTCCTGCTCCTCCTCCCCACTGTCCAGCTCTCCTGCCTCGTTGGGTAGCCCCCCTGTCCCCGGGCTAGCTACCCATATAGGAGACGCCGCTATCTGGGGATACACTGCCGACCCCCCTTGGACTTGCCCCTGAACGTGCAGCCCGATCCCCCCCTGCCGACCCGGACACGATCCCGGTGCCTCAGGAGGCGGTCTATTCCCCTTGGCCTTTGGGGAATCATCCGCTGCGAGGAGCACCTTGCCCCTTGGGACCCCCCCTGGACCTACCAGGTGTATCTGTCCCCTGAACTTGGACAAGGTCTCCTCCAACTCCGTTATTCGTGCCTGGCACGGCCCATGGGCACAGTCCCCTACTTCCTCGCGAGCCACCCGGTACGCTGCCTGGATGTCCCGGGACTTCCCCTCCAGCTTCCTACACTGCTCTGTACTCCGAGCATATAGTTCCTGGAGCCTCCGTTCCTTTTCTTTACCCTCCACTATCTGGCAGTGGAGATAGTCCTTCTCACACCGGTTAGACTCGCTTTCCTGTTTCATTTCTGTCATTTCTTCCCGCAGTCGTTCCGCTGCGCTAGCGCTGTCCCCTGCGCTGGCCCTCACTTCTCTCAACTCCTGCTCTAACTCTTCGACCCTATCCTCTGTCTTGACTACCTGCTCGGACAGGCAAACCAGCCAAACTGCCTTCTCCAAGTGCCTTTTGTGCGCCTTGCTTTCTGTCCATGCAGCCGCTGCCATTACCGGTTGCTCCGCATTGATCAATTCTGAAACCCAAGGTTTGGTGAGGTTGACCTTTTGCCACAAATACGAGGATATTCTCTCCTCCATTTTGCTTCGTTCCCTCACCCCCTCTGCCAAGTCACATACTCCAAACCACCGGGGTCCTGCCGCGGTCGCCATTGTAGAGGGTGCCATCTCCGCTACTCCACTACTGGGCCGATATCTGGGGTTTGGATGTCTGTGTGTGTCTCTCTCCAGCTGGCACTGAAACTTCAGAGGCCAGGGGATGTCGCACTGGGACACTTCCACTGAAGAGAGCACTGATTCGAGCCTGCCGTTTATTCCTAACCGACAGCCTGAGACTTATATCACACAGATCTCCAGACCCCTACCAATACCCAGGTGATTCTCTCTCTTGCCGGTGGTACAACCCCCACCCGGTTCCTACTCCACTAGAGTAGCTTTCCCAAGAGAGAGAATAGGACACTGCTGTTTATTTCCTAACCAGCAGTCTGTCCTGAGTGAATCGCTCAAGATGACCCTCGATTCTTGAACCCGGAATTAAGGTGAGGAGTATTTTTAACAATGACTTGGTCAGAGATCGCTGGTGAAGGATTGAAGAATTTAAACGACTCCAATTAGCATCAAATCAAGGTTTATTGTAAAACCCAGGTCAAAATCATCAACAGAAGAAACACAATAAAATCTTATGCTCTAATACAACTAAGTCTATTCAAAAGGTAATATAGCGGACACAACGAAAATTCTTACGGTTACACAGGTTTTAGCAAAATCACAAGGCACAAAACAAGTTCCCTTCCCCAAAGCCTCCACCACTATTAAAATCAAGGGAGCTTCGCAAGCTGCTGCGGGTTACTTACGGTCACAGGCTGCAGAGGTCAAGTCAGGGGTGCAGAGGTCGAGCCAGGAACGAAGAGACCCCCAATCGAAAACACAGCCCCTTTTATATTGTTTTACCTGGCTTTGTCCTGTGATCGGCCAGCCCCTTTTGCATTGAAAAAGGTAAGATTTAAAGTTCCCGCTGGTCCCGCCCCCTTTGAGCCGGTCAGACCTGTCGAGATGGGAGTACCTCCCCTAGGTCCGCCTCCAGTCTGTTTTTTTTGAGATAACGAGGTTGAGCTCCCTTGAAGATTTTCAAAGACTTCCATCTGCTCCGGAGATGCTGCTATGTTGATGGGGTGTTGATTGGATTCTGCTCTGGTGGAGGCCAGGTCATTTACATTTGCATGGGGCTATGACCATCCCATTGTCCTGCTTGCATGCAAGCCTCCTGTGTATTCCCGTGCCCCTTTGTCTGTGTCTTGATGTTATCTTGTTGTCTGGCTCCTTCTTCCTTGTAGCTCCTAGGGGGGTGTTTGTAAATATTTATGTGCTTATGTCCCCACTCAGCTCAGCGGGCCAAGCCTGCTGGGAAAACTGGTTCTGTTCCCTTGGCTGGAAAGTCAGTTTACAGTCTCTGAGTTTCTCCAAAAGGGCCGAATTGCCCGAAAACCTTACACAGTGTATATATACACTGCTCCCAGAGATAGAGTGAGGGAGATCCCAGTGTATATATACACTGCTCCCAGAGATAGAGAGAGGGAGATACCAGTGTATGTATACACTGCTCCCAGCGACAGAGAGAGGGAGATCCCACTGCATATATACACTGCTCCCAGCGACAGAGAGAGGGAGATCCCAGTGTTTATATACACTGCTCCCAGAGATAGAGAGAGGGAGATCCCAGTGTATATATACACTGCTCCCAGATAGAGAGATGGAGATCCCAGTGTATATATACACTGCTCCCAGATAGAGAGAGAGTGAGATCCCAGTGTATATATAGACTGCACCCAGAGATAGAGAGAGGGAGGTGCCAGTGTATATATACACTGCTCCCAGAGATAGAGTGAGGGAGATCCCAGTGTTTATATACACTGCTCCCAGAGATAGAGAGATGGAGATCCTAGTGTACAGAAACACTACTCCCAGCGACAGAGATTGGGAGATCCCAGTGTAAATATACACTGCTCCCAGAGATAGAGTGAGGGAGATCCCAGTGTATATATACACTGCTCCCAGAGATAGAGAGAGGGAGATCCCAGTGTATATATACACTGCTCCCAGAGATAGAGAGAGGGAGCTCCCAGTGTATATATGCACTGCTCCCAGAGATAGAGAGAGAGAGATCCCAGTGTATATTTACACTGCTCCCAGAGATAGAGAGAGGGAGATCCCAGTGTATACATACACTGCTCCCAGAGATAGAGAGAGGGAGATCCCAGTGTATATATACACTGCTCCCAGAGATAGAGAGAGGGAGATCCCAGGGTATATATACACTGCTCCCTGCGACAGAGAGAGAGAGATCCCACTGCATATATACACTGCTCCCAGCGACAGAGAGAGGGAGATCCCAGTGTTTATATACACTGCTCCCAGAGATAGAGAGAGGGAGATCCCAGTGTTTATATACACTGCTCTCAGAGATAGAGAGAGGGAGATCCCAGTGTATATATACACTGCTCCCAGAGATAGAGTGAGGGAGATCCCAGTGTATATATACACTGCTCCCAGAGATAGAGAGAGGGAGATCCCAGTGTATATATACACTGCTCCCAGCGACAGAGAGAGGGAGATCCCAGTGTACATATACACTACTCCCAGCGACAGAGAGAGGGAGATCCCAGTGTAAATATACACTGCTCCCAGAGATAGAGTGAGGGAAATCCCAGTGTATATATACACTGCTCCCAGAGATAGAGTGAGGGAGATCCCAGTGTATATATACACTGCACCCAGAGATAGAGAGAGGGAGATCCCAGTGTATATATACACTGCTCCCAGAGATAGAGGGAGGGAGATCCCAGTGTATATATACACTGCTCCCAGAGATAGAGTGAGGGAGATCCCAGTGTATATATACTCTGCTCCCAGAGATAGAGCGAGGGAGATCCCAGTGTATATATACACTGCTCCCAGAGAGAGAGAGAGGGAGATCCCAGTGTATATATACACTGCTCCCAGAGATAGAGTGAGGGAGATCCAAGTGTATATATACACTGCTCCCAGAGAGAGAGAGAGGGAGATCCCAGTGTATATATACACTGCTCCCAGAGATAGAGAGAGGGAGATCCCAGTGTATATATACTCTGCTCCCTGAGATAGAGAGAGGGGAATCCCAGTGTATATGTACAGTGCTCCCAGACATAGAGAGAGGGAGATCCCAGTGTAATTATACACTGCTCCCAGAGATAGAGAGAGGGTAATCCCAGTGTATATATACACTGCTCCCAGAGATAGAGAGAGGGAGATCCCAGTGTATATATACTCTGCTCCCTCAGATAGAGAGAGGTGAATCCCAGTGTATATATACACTGCTCCCTGAGATAGAGAGAGGGAGATCCCAGTGTACATATACACTGCTCCCAGAGATAGAGAGAGAGAGATCCCAGTGTATATATACAGTGCTCCCAGACATAGAGAGAGAGAGATCCCAGTGTAATTATACATTGCTCCCAGAGATAGAAAGAGGGTAATCCCAGTGTATATATACACTGCTCCCAGAGATAGAGAGAGGGAGATCCCATGTGTATATATACACTGCTCCCAGAGATAGAGAGAGGGAGATCCCAGTCTATATATACACTTCTCCCAGAGATAGAGAGAGGGAGATCCCAGTGTGTATATACACTGCTCCCAGAGATAGAGAGAGGGAGATCCCATGTGTATATATACACTGCTCCCAGAGATAGCGAGAGAGAGATCCCAGTGTATATATACACTGCGTCCAGAGATAAAGAGAGGGTAATCCCAGTGTATATATACACTGCTCCCAGAGATAGAGAGAGGCAGATCCCAGTGTATATATACACTGCTCCCAGAGATAGAGAGAGGGTAATCCCAGTGTATATATACACTGTTCCCAGAGATAGAGAGAGGGAGATCCCAGTGTATATATACACTGCTCCCAGAGATAGAGTGAGGGAGATCCCAGTGTATATATACACTGCTCCCAGAGATAGAGAGAGTGAGATCCCAGTGTATATATACACTGCTCCCAGAGATAGAGAGAGGGAGATCCCAGTGTATATATACACTGCTCCCAGAGATAGAGAGAGGGAGATCCCAGTGTATATATACACTGCTCCCAGAGATAGAGAGAGGGAGATCCCATTGTATATATACACTGCTCCCAGAGATAGAGAGAGGGAGATCACAGTGTATATATACACTGCTCCCAGAGATAGAGGGAGATCCCAGTGTATATATACACTGCTCCCAGAGATAAAGAGAGGGAGATCCCAGTGTATATATACACTGCTCCCAGAGATAGAGATAGAGGGAGATCCCAGTGTATATATACACTGCTCCCAGAGATAGAGAGAGGGAGATCCCAGTGTATATATACACTGCTCCCAGAGATAGAGAGAGAGAGAGATCCCAGTGTATATATACACTGCTCCCAGAGATAGGGAGAGGCAGATCCCATGTATATATACACTGCTCCCAGATAGAGAGAGAGTGAGATCCCAGTGTATATATACACTGTTCCCAGAGATAGAGAGAGGGAGGTGCCAGTGTATATACACACTGCTCCCAGAGATAGAGTGAGGGAGATCCCAGTGTATATATACACTGCTCCCAGAGATAGAGAGAGGGAGATCCTAGTGTACATATACACTACTCCCAGCGACAGAGATTGGGAGATCCCAGTGTAAATATACACTGCTCCCAGAGATAGAGTGAGGGAGATCCCAGTGTATATATACACTGCTCCCAGAGATAGAGAGAGGGAGATCCCAGTGTATATATACACTGCTCCCAGAGATAGAGAGAGGGAGATCCCAGTGTATATATGCACTGCTCCCAGAGATAGAGAGAGAGAGATCCCAGTGTATATTTACACTGCTCCCAGAGATAGAGAGAGGGAGATCCCAGTGTATACATACACTGCTCCCAGAGATAGAGAGAGGGAGATCCCAGTGTATATATACACTGCTCCCAGAGATAGAGAGAGGGAGATCCCAGGGTATATATACACTTCTCCCTGCGACAGAGAGAGAGAGATCCCACTGCATATATACACTGCTCCCAGCGACAGAGAGAGGGAGATCCCAGTGTTTATATACACTGCTCCCAGAGATAGAGAGAGGGAGATCCCAGTGTTTATATACACTGCTCCCAGAGATAGAGAGAGGGAGATCCCAGTGTATATATACACTGCTCCCAGAGATAGAGTGAGGGAGATCCCAGTGTATATATACACTGCTCCCAGAGATAGAGAGAGGGAGATCCCAGTGTAATCTCCACTGCTCCCAGCGACAGAGAGAGGGAGATCCCAGTGTACATATACACTACTCCCAGCGACAGAGAGAGGGAGATCCCAGTGTAAATATACACTGCTCCCAGAGATAGAGTGAGGGAAATCCCAGTGTATATATACACTGCTCCCAGAGATAGAGTGAGGGAGATCCCAGTGTATATATACACTGCACCCAGAGATAGAGAGAGGGAGATCCCAGTGTATATATACACTGCTCCCAGAGATAGAGGGAGGGAGATCCCAGTTTATATATACACTGCTCCCAGAGATAGAGTGAGGGAGATCCCAGTGTATATATACTCTGCTCCCAGAGATAGAGCGAGGGAGATCCCAGTGTATATATACACCGCTCCCAGAGATAGAGAGAGGGAGATCCCAGTGTATATATACACTGCTCCCAGAGAGAGAGAGAGGGAGATCCCAGTGTATATATACACTGCTCCCAGAGATAGAGTGAGGGAGATCCAAGTGTATATATACACTGCTCCCAGAGAGAGAGAGAGGGAGATCCCAGTGTATATATACACTGCTCCCAGAGATAGAGAGAGGGAGATCCCAGTGTATATATACTCTGCTCCCTGAGATAGAGAGAGGGGAATCCCAGTGTATATGTACAGTGCTCCCAGACATAGAGAGAGGGAGATCCCAGTGTAATTATACACTGCTCCCAGAGATAGAGAGAGGGTAATCCCAGTGTATATATAGACTGCTCCCAGAGATAGAGAGAGGGAGATCCCAGTGTATATATACTCTGCTCCCTGAGATAGAGAGATGTGAATCCCAGTGTATATATACACTGCTCCCTGAGATAGAGAGAGGGAGATCCCAGTGTATATATACACTGCTCCCAGAGATAGAGAGAGAGAGATCCCAGTGTATATATACAGTGCTCCCAGACATAGAGAGAGGGAGATCCCAGTGTAATTATACACTGCTCCCAGAGATAGAAAGAGGGTAATCCCAGTGTATATGTACACTGCTCCCAGAGATAGAGAGAGGGAGATCCCAGTCTATATATACACTTCTCCCAGAGATAGTGAGAGGGAGATCCCAGTGTGTATATACACTGCTCCCAGAGATAGAGAGAGGGAGATCCCAAGTGTATATATACACTGCTCCCAGAGATATAGAGAGAGAGATCCCAGTGTATATATACACTGCTCCCAGAGATAGAGAGAGGGAGATCCCAGTGTATATATACACTGCTCCCAGAGATAGAGAGAGGAAGATCCCAGTGTATATATACACTGCTCCCAGAGATAGAGTGAGGGAGATCCCAGTGTATATATACACTGCTCCCAGAGATAGAGAGAGTGAGGTCCCAGTGTATATATACACTGCTCCCAGAGATAGAGAGAGGGAGATCCCAGTGTATATATACACTGCTCCCAGAGATAGAGAGAGGGAGATCCCAGTGTATATATACACTGCTCCCAGAGATAGAGAGAGGGAGATCCCATTGTATATATACACTGCTCCCAGAGATAGAGAGAGGGAGATCACAGTGTATATATACACTGCTCCCAGAGATAGAGGGAGATCCCAGTGTATATATACACTGCTCCCAGAGATAGAGAGAGGGAGATCCCAGTGTATATATACACTGCTCCCAGAGATAGAGAGAGGGAGATCCCAGTGTATATATACACTGCTCCCAGAGATAGAGAGAGGGAGATCCCAGTGTATATATACACTGCTCCCAGAGATAGAGAGAGAGAGAGATCCCAGTGTATATATACACTGCTCCCAGAGATAGGGAGAGGCAGATCCCATGTATATATACACTGCTCCCAGATAGAGAGAGAGTGAGATCCCAGTGTATATATACACTGTTCCCAGAGATAGAGAGAGGGAGGTGCCAGTGTATATATACACTGCTCCCAGAGATAGAGTGAGGGAGATCCCAGTGTATATATACACTGCTCCCAGAGATAGAGAGAGGGAGATCCTAGTGTACATATACACTACTCCCAGCGACAGAGATTGGGAGATCCCAGTGTAAATATACACTGCTCCCAGAGATAGAGTGAGGGAGATCCCAGTGTATATATACACTGCTCCCAGAGATAGAGAGAGGGAGATCCCAGTGTATATATACACTGCTCCCAGAGATAGAGAGAGGGAGATCCCAGTGTATATATGCACTGCTCCCAGAGATAGAGAGAGAGAGATCCCAGTGTATATTTACACTGCTCCCAGAGATAGAGAGAGGGAGATCCCAGTGTATACATACACTGCTCCCAGAGATAGAGAGAGGGAGATCCCAGTGTATATATACACTGCTCCCAGAGATAGAGAGAGGGAGATCCCAGGGTATATATACACTGCTCCCTGCGACAGAGAGAGAGAGATCCCACTGCATATATACACTGCTCCCAGCGACAGAGAGAGGGAGATCCCAGTGTTTATATACACTGCTCCCAGAGATAGAGAGAGGGAGATCCCAGTGTTTATATACACTGCTCCCAGAGATAGAGAGAGGGAGATCCCAGTGTATATATACACTGCTCCCAGAGATAGAGTGAGGGAGATCACAGTGTATATATACACTGCTCCCAGAGATAGAGAGAGGGAGATCCCAGTGTAATCTCCACTGCTCCCAGCGACAGAGAGAGGGAGATCCCAGTGTACATATGCACTACTCCCAGCGACAGAGAGAGGGAGATCCCAGTGTAAATATACACTGCTCCCAGAGATAGAGTGAGGGAAATCCCAGTGTATATATACACTGCTCCCAGAGATAGAGTGAGGGAGATCCCAGTGTATATATACACTGCACCCAGAGATAGAGAGAGGGAGATCCCAGTGTATATATACACTGCTCCCAGAGATAGAGGGAGGGAGATCCCAGTGTATATATACACTGCTCCCAGAGATAGAGTGAGGGAGATCCCAGTGTATATATACTCTGCTCCCAGAGATAGAGCGAGGGAGATCCCAGTGTATATATACACCGCTCCCAGAGATAGAGAGAGGGAGATCCCAGTGTATATATACACTGCTCCCAGAGAGAGAGAGAGGGAGATCCCAGTGTATATATACACTGCTCCCAGAGATAGAGTGAGGGAGATCCAAGTGTATATATACACTGCTCCCAGAGAGAGAGAGAGGGAGATCCCAGTGTATATATACACTGCTCCCAGAGATAGAGAGAGGGAGATCCCAGTGTATATATACTCTGCTCCCTGAGATAGAGAGAGGGGAATCCCAGTGTATATGTACAGTGCTCCCAGACATAGAGAGAGGGAGATCCCAGTGTAATTATACACTGCTCCCAGAGATAGAGAGAGGGTAATCCCAGTGTATATATACACTGCTCCCAGAGATAGAGAGAGGGAGATCCCAGTGTATATATACTCTGCTCCCTGAGATAGAGAGAGGTGAATCCCAGTGTATATATACACTGCTCCCTGAGATAGAGAGAGGGAGATCCCAGTGTATATATACACTGCTCCCAGAGATAGAGAAAGAGAGATCCCAGTGTATATATACAGTGCTCCCAGACATAGAGAGAGGGAGATCCCAGTGTAATTATACACTGCTCCCAGAGATAGAAAGAGGGTAATCCCAGTGTATATGTACACTGCTCCCAGAGATAGAGAGAGGGAGATCCCATGTGTATATATACACTGCTCCCAGAGATAGAGAGAGGGAGATCCCAGTCTATATATACACTTCTCCCAGAGATAGTGAGAGGGAGATCCCAGTGTGTATATACACTGCTCCCAGAGATAGAGAGAGGGAGATCCCAAGTGTATATATACACTGCTCCCAGAGATATAGAGAGAGAGATCCCAGTGTATATATACACTGCTCCCAGAGATAGAGAGAGGGTAATCCCAGTGTATATATACACTGCTACCAGAGATAGAGAGAGGCAGATCCCAGTGTATATATACACTGTTCCCAGAGATAGAGAGAGGGAGATCCCAGTGTATATATACACTGCTCCCAGAGATAGAGAGAGGAAGATCCCAGTGTATATATACACTGCTCCCAGAGATAGAGTGAGGGAGATCCCAGTGTATATATACACTGCTCCCAGAGATAGAGAGAGTGAGATCCCAGTGTATATATACACTGCTCCCAGAGATAGAGAGAGGGAGATCCCAGTGTATATATACACTGCTCCCAGAGATAGAGAGAGGGAGATCCCAGTGTATATATACACTGCTCCCAGAGATAGAGAGAGGGAGATCCCAGTGTATATATACACTGCTCCCAGAGATAGAGAGAGGGAGATCACAGTGTATATATACACTGCTCCCAGAGATAAAGGGAGATCCCAGTGTATATATACACTGCTCCCAGAGATAGAGAGAGGGAGATCCCAGTGTATATATACACTGCTCCCAGAGATAGAGAGAGGGAGATCCCAGTGTATATATACACTGCTCCCAGAGATAGAGAGAGGGAGATCCCAGTGTATACATACACTGCTCCCAGAGATAGAGAGAGGGAGATCCCAGTGTATATATACACTGCTCCCAGAGATAGAGAGAGGGAGATCCCAGTGTATATATACACTGCTCCCAGAGATAGAGAGAGGGAGATCCCAGTGTATATATACACTGCTCCCAGAGATAGAGAGAGGGAGATCCCAGTGTATATATACTCTGCTCCCTGAGATAGAGAGAGGGAGATCCCAGTGTATATATACACTGCTCACAGAGATAGGGAGAGGTAGATCCCAGTGTATATATACACTGCTCCCAGAGATAGAGAGAGGGAGATCCCAGTGTATATATACTCTGCTCCCTGAGATAGAGAGAGGGAGATCCCAGTGTATATATACACTGCTCACAGAGATAGGGAGAGGGAGATTCCTGTGTATATATACACTGCTCCCAGAGATAGAGAGAGGGAGATCCCACTGTATATATACACTGCTCCCAGAGATAGGGAGAGGTAGATCCCAGTGTATATATACACTGCTCCCAGAGATAGAGAGAGGGAGATCCCAGTGTATATATACACTGCTCCCAGCGATAGAGAGATGGCGATCCCAGTGTATATATACACATCTCCCAGAGATAGAGAGAGGGAGATCCCAGTGTATATATACACTGCTCACAGAGATAGGGAGAGGTAGATCCCAGTGTATATATACACTGCTCCCAGAGATAGAGAGAGGGAGATCCCAGTGTATATGTACACTGCTCCCAGCGATAGAGAGATGGCAATCCCAGTGTATATATACACATCTCCCAGAGATAGAGAGAGGGAGATCGCAGTGTATATATACACTGCTCACAGAGATAGAGTGAGGGAGATCCCAGTGTATATATACACTGCTCCCAGAGATAGGGAGAGGGAGATCCCAGTGTATATCTTCAATGCTCCCAGAGATAGAGAGAGCGAGATCCCAGTGTATATATATACACTGCTCCCAGACATAGAGAGAGGCAGATCCAAGTGTATATATACACTGCTCCCAGAGATAGAGAGAGGGAGATCCCAGTGTATATATACTGCTCCCAGAGATAGAGAGAGGGAGATCCCTGTGTATATATACACTGCTCCCAGAGATAGAGAGAGGGAGATCCCAGTGTATATATACACTGCTCCCAGAGATAGAGAGAGAGAGAGATCCCAGTGTATATATACACTGCTCCCAGAGATAGAGAGAGGGAGATCCCAGTGTACATATACACTGCTCCCAGATAGAGAGAGGGAGATCCCAGTGTATATATACAGTGCTCCCAGAGATAGGGAGAGGCAGATCCCAGTGTATATATACACTGCTCCCAGAGATAGAGAGAGGAAGATCCCAGTGTATATATACTCTGCTCCCAGAGATAGAGAGAGGGAGATCCCAGTGTATATATACACTGCTCCCAGAGATAGAGAGAGGAAGATCCCAGTGTATATATACACTGCTCCCAGAGATAGAGAGAGGGAGATCCCAGTGTATATATACTCTGCTCCCAGAGATAGAGAGAGGGAGATCCCAGTGTATATATACACTGCTCCCAGAGATAGAGAGAGGGAGATCCCAGTGTATATATACACTGCTCCCAGATAGAGAGAGAGAGGGAGATCCCAGTGTATATATACACTGCTCCCAGAGATAGAGAGAGGGAGATCCCAGTGTATATATACACTGCTCCCAGAGATAGAGAGAGGGAGATCCCAGTGTATATATACACTGCTCCCAGAGATAGAGAGAGGGAGATCCCAGTGTATATATACACTGCTCCCAGAGATAGAGAGAGGGAGATCCCAGTGTATATATACACTGCTCCCAGAGATAGAGAGAGGGAGATCCCAGTGTATATATACACTGCTCCCAGAGATAGAGAGAGGGAGATCCCAGTGTATATATACACTGCTCCCAGAGATAGAGAGAGGGAGATCCCAGTGTATATATACACTGCTCCCAGAGATAGAGAGAGGGAGATCCCAGTGTATATATACACTGCTCCCAGAGATAGAGAGAGGAAGATCCCAGTGTATATATACACTGCTCCCAGAGATAGGGAGAGGCAGATCCCAGTGTATATATACACTGCTCCCAGAGATAGAGAGAGGAAGATCCCAGTGTATATATACTCTGCTCCCTGAGATAGAGAGAGGGAGATCCCAGTGTATATATACACTGCTCCCAGACATAGAGAGAGGGAGATCCCAGTGTATATAAACACTGCTCCCAGAGAGAGAGAGAGGGAGATCCCAATGTATATATACACTGCTCCCAGAGATAGAGAGAGAGAGAGATCCCAGTGTATATATACTCTGCTCCCAGAGATAGAGAGAGGGAGATCCCAGTGTATATAAACACTGCTCCCAGAGAGAGAGAGAGGGAGATCCCAGTGTCTCTATACACTGCTCCCAGAGAGAGAGAGAGGGAGATCCCAGTGTATATATACACTGCTCCCAGACATAGAGAGAGGGAGATCCCAGTGTATATAAACACTGCTCCCAGAGAGACAGAGAGGGAGATCCCAGTGTATATATACACTGCTCCCAGAGAGAGAGAGAGAGGGAGATCCCAGTGTATATATACACTGCTCCCAGAGATAGGGAGAGGTAGATCCCAGTGTATATATACACTGCTCCCAGAGATAGAGAGAGGGAGATCCCAGTGTATATATACACTGCTCCCAGAGATAGAGAGAGGGAGATCCCAGTGGAAATATACACTGCTCCCAGAGATACAGAGAGCGAGATCCCAGTGTATATATAAACTACTCCCAGAGACAGAGAGAGAGAGAGATCCGAGTGTATATATACACTGCTCCCAGAGATAGAGAGAGCGAGATCCCAGTGTATATATACACGGCTCCCAGAGATAGAGAGAGAGGGAGATCCCAGTGTATATATACAATGCTCCCAGAGATAGAGAGAGGGAGATCCCAGTGTATATATACACGGCTCCCAGAGATAGAGAGAGGGAGATCCCTGTGTATATATACACTGCACCCAGAGATAGAGAGACAGGGAGATCCCAGTGTATATATACACTGCTCCCAGAGATAGAGAGAGGGAGATCCCAGTGTACATATACACTGCTCCCAGAGATAGAGAGAGGGAGATCCCAGTGTATATATACACTGCACCCAGAGATAGAGAGAGGGAGATCCCAGTGTTTATATACACTGCTCCCAGAGATAGAGAGAGGGAGATCCCAGTGTATATATACACTGCTCCCAGAGATAGAGAGAGGGAGATCCCAGTGTATATGTACACTGCTCCCAGAGATAGAGAGAGGGAGATCCCAGTGTATATAAACAATCCACCCAGAGATAGAGAGAGGGAGATCCCAGTGTAGATATACACTGCTCACAGAGATAGAGAGAGGGAGATCCCAGTGTATATATACACTGCTCCCAGAGATAGAGAGAAGGAGATCCCAGTGTATATATACACGGCTCCCAGAGATAGAGAGAGGGATTTCCCAGTGTATATATACACTGCACCCAGAGATAGAGAGAGGGAGATCCCAGTGTATATATACACGGCTCCCAGTGATAGAGAGAGGGAGATCCCAGTGTATATATACACGGCTCCCAGAGATAGAGAGAGGGAGATCCCAGTGTATATATGCACTGCTCCCAGAGATAGAGAGAGCGAGTTCCCAGTGTATATATACACTGCTCCCAGAGATAGAGAGAGGGAGATCCCAGTGTTTATATACACTGCTCCCAGCGACAGAGAGAGGGAGAGCCCAGTGTATATATACACTGCTCCCAGAGATAGAGAGCGTGAGATCCCAGTGTATATATACACTGCTCCCAGAGATAGAGGGAGATCCCAGTGTATATATACACTGCACCCAGAGATAGAGAGAGGGAGATCCCAGTGTATATATACACTGCTCCCAGAGATAGTGTGAGGGAGATCCCAGTGTATATCTTCAATGCTCCCAGAGATAGAGAGAGCGAGATCCCAGTGTATATATACACTGCTCCCAGAGATTGAGAGAGGCAGATCCAAGTGTATATATACACTGCTCCCAGAGATAGAGAGAGGGAGATCCCAGTGTATATATACACTGCTCCCAGAGATAGAGAGAGGGAGATCCCAGTGTATATATACACTGCTCCCAGAGATAGAGAGAGGGAGATCACAGTGTATATATACACTGCTCCCAGAGATAGAGAGAGGGAGATCCCAGTGTATATATACACTACTCCCAGAGATAGAGAGAGGGAGATCCCAGTGTATATATACACTGCTCCCAGAGATAGAGAGAGGTAGATCCCAGTGTAGATATACACTGCTCCCAGAGATAGAGAAAGGGAGATCCCAGTGTATATATACACGCTCCCAGAGATAGAGAGAGAGAGATCCCAGTATATATATACACTGCTCCCAGAGATAGAGAGAGGGAGATCCCAGTGTATATATACACTGCTCCCAGAGATAGAGAGAGGGAGATCCCAGTGTATATATACAGTGCTCCCAGAGATAGAGAGAGGGAGATCCCAGTGTATATATACACTGCTCCCAGAGATAGAGAGAGGGAGATCCCAGTGTATATATACACTGCTCCCAGAGATAGAGAGAGGGAGATCCCAGTGTATATATACAGTGCTCCCAGAGATAGAGAGAGGGAGATCCCAGTGTATATATACACTGCTCCCAGAGATAGAGAGAGGGAGATCCCAGTGTATATATACACTGCTCCCAGAGATAGAGAGAGGGAGATCCCAGTGTATATATACACAGCTCCCAGACATAGAGAGAGGGAGATCCCAGTGTATATATACACTGCTCCCAGAGATAGAGAGAGGGAGATCCCAGTGTATATATACGCTGCTCCCAGAGATAGAGAGAGGGTAATCCCAGTGTATATATAAACTGCTCCCAGAGATAGAGAGAGAGAGATCCCAGTGTATATATACTGCTCCCAGAGATAGAGAGAGGGAGATCCCAGTGTATATATACACTGCTCCCAGAGATAGAGAGAGGGAGATCCCAGTGTGTATATACACTGCTCCCAGAGATAGAGAGAGAGAGATCCCAGTGTATATATACACTGCTCCCAGACATAGAGAGAGGGTAATCCCAGTGTATATATACACTGCTCCCAGAGATAGTGAGAGCGATATCCCAGTGTGTATATACACTGCTCCCAGAGATAGAGAGAGAGAGATCCCAGTGTATATATACACTGCTCCCAGACATAGAGAGAGGGTAATCCCAGTGTATATATACACTGCTCCCAGAGATAGAGAGAGAGAGGTCCCAGTGTATATATACACTGCTCCCAGAGATAGAGAGAGGGAGATCCCAGTGTATATATACACTGCTCCCAGAGATAGAGGGAGATCTCAGTGTATATCTACACTGCTCCCAGAGATAGAGAGAGGGAGATCCCAGTGTATATTTACACTGCTCCCAGAGATAGAGAGAGGTAGATCCCAGTGTATATATACACTGTTCCCAGAGATAGAGAGAGGGAGATCCCAGTGTATATATACACTACTCCCAGAGATAGAGAGAGGGAGATCCCAGTGTATATATACACTGCTCCCAGAGATAGAGAGAGGGAGATCCCTGTGTATATATACACTGATCCCAGAGATAGAGAGAGGGAGATCCCAGTGTATATATACACTACTCCTAGAGATAGAGAGAGGGAGATCCCAGTGTATACATACACTGCTCCCAGAGATAGAGAGAGGGAGATCCCAGTGTATATATACACTACTCCCAGAGATAGAGAGAGGGAGATCCCAGTGTATATATACACTACTCCCAGAGATAGAGAGAGGGAGATCCCAGTGTATATATACACTACTCCCAGAGATAGAGAGAGGGAGATCCCAGTGTATATATACACTGCACCCAGAGATAGCGAGAGGGAGATCCCAGTGTATATATACACGGCTCCCAGAGATAGAGAGAGGGATTTCCCAGTGTATATATACACTGCACCCAGAGATAGAGCGAGGGAGATCCCAGTGTATATATACTCTGCTCCCAGAGATAGAGAGAGGGAGATCACAGTGTATATATACACGGCTCCCAGAGATAGAGAGAGGGATTTCCCAGTGTATATATACACTGCTCCCAGAGATAGAGAGAGGGAGATCCCAGTGTACATATACAGTACTCCCAGCGACAGAGAGAGGGAGATCCCAGTGTAAATATACACTGCTCCCAGAGATAGAGTGAGGGAAATCCCAGTGTATATATACACTGCTCCCAGAGATAGAGTGAGGGAGATCCCAGTGTATATGTACACTGCTCCCACAGAAAGAGTGAGGGAGATCCCAGTGTATATATACACTGCTCCCAGAGATAGAGTGAGGGAGATACCAGTGTATATATACTCTGCTCCCAGAGATAGAGCGAGGGAGATCCCAGTGTATATATACACTGCTCCCAGAGATAGAGAGAGGGAGATCCCAGTGTATATATACACTGCTCCCAGAGAGAGAGAGAGGGAGATACCAGTGTATATATACACTGGTCCCAGAGATAGAGTGAGGGAGATCCCAGTGTATATATACACTGCTCCCAGAGAGAGAGAGAGGGAGATCCCAGTGTATATATACTCTGCTCCCTGAGATAGAGAGAGGGGAATCCCAGTGTATATGTACAGTGCTCCCAGACGTAGAGAGAGGGAGATCCCAGTGTAATTATACACTGCTCCCAGAGATAGAGAGAGGGTAATCCCAGTGTATATATACACTGCTCCCAGAGATAGAGAGAGGGAGATCCCAGTGTATATATACTCTGCTCCCTGAGATAGAGAGAGGGGAATCCCAGTGTATATATACACTGCTCCCTGAGATAGAGAGAGGGAGATCCCAGTGTATATATACACTGCTCCCAGAGATAGAGAGATAGAGATCCCAGTGTATATATACAGTGCTCCCAGACATAGAGAGAGGGAGATCCCAATGTAATTATACACTGCACCCAGAGATAGAGAGAGGGTAATCCCAGTGTATATATACACTGCTCCCAGAGATAGAGAGAGGGAGATCCCATGTGTATATATACAATGCTCCCAGAGATAGAGAGAGGGAGATCCCAGTCTATATATACACTTCTCCCAGAGATAGAGAGAGGGAGATCCCAATGTAATTATACACTGCACCCAGAGATAGAGAGAGGGTAATCCCAGTGTATATATACACTGCTCCCAGAGATAGAGAGAGGGAGATCCCATGTGTATATATACACTGCTCCCAGAGATAGAGAGAGAGAGATCCCAGTGTATATATACACTGCTCCCAGAGATAGAGAAAGGGAGATCCCAGTGTATATATACACTGCTCCAAGAGATAGAGAGAGGGTAATCCCAGTGTATATATACACTGCTCCCAGAGATAGAGAGAGGCAGATCCCAGTGTATATATACACTGCTCCCAGAGATAGAGAGAGGGAGATCCCTGTGTATATATACAATGCTCCCAGAGATAGAGAGAGGGAGATCCCAGTGTATATATACACTGCTCCCAGAGATAGAGTGAGGGAGATCCCAGTGTATATATACACTGCTCCCAGAGATAGAGAGAGGGAGATCCCAGTGTATATATACACTGCTCCCAGAGATAGAGAGAGGGAGATCCCAGTGTATATATACAATGCTCCCAGAGATAGAGAGAGGGAGATCCCAGTGTATATATACACTGCTCCCAGAGATAGAGAGAGGGAGATCCCAGTGTATATATACACTGCTCCCAGAGATAGAGAGAGGGAGATCACAGTGTATATATACACTGCTCCCAGAGATAGATGGAGATCCCAGTGTATATATACACTGCTCCCAGAGATAGAGAGAGGGAGATCCCAGTGTATATATACACTGCTCCCAGAGATAGAGAGAGGGAGATCCCAGTGTATATATACACTGCTCCCAGAGATAGAGAGAGAGAGATCCCAGTGTATATTTACACTGCTCCCAGAGATAGAGAGAGGGAGATCCCAGTGTATACATACACTGCTCCCAGAGATAGAGAGAGGGAGATCCCAGTGTATAAATACACTGCTCCCAGAGATAGAGAGAGGGAGATCCCAGTGAAATTATACACTGCTCCCAGAGATAGAGAGAGGGTAATCCCAGTGTATATATACACTGCTCCCAGAGATAGAGAGAGGGAGATCCCAGTGTATATATACTCTGCTCCCTGAGATAGAGAGAGGGGAATCCCAGTGTATATATACACTGCTCCCTGAGATAGAGAGAGGGAGATCCCAGTGTATATATACACTGCTCCCAGAGATAGAGAGATAGAGATCCCAGTGTATATATACAGTGCTCCCAGACATAGAGAGAGGGAGATCCCAGTGTAATTATACACTGCTCCCAGAGATAGAGAGAGGGAGATCCCAGTCTATATATACACTTCTCCCAGAGATAGAGAGAGGGAGATCCCAGTGTGTAGATACACTGCTCCCAGAGATAGAGAGAGGGAGATCCCAGTGTTTATATACACTGCTCCCAGAGATAGAGAGAGGGAGATCCCATGTGTATATATACACTGCTCCCAGAGATAGAGAGAGAGAGATCCCAGTGTATATATACACTGCTCCCAGAGATAGAGAAAGGGAGATCCCAGTGTATATATACACTGCTCCCAGAGATAGAGAGAGGCAGATCCCAGTGTATATATACACTGCTCCCAGAGAAAGAGAGAGGGAGATCCCAGTGTATATATACACTGCTCCCAGAGATAGAGAGAGGGAGATCCCAGTGTATATATACACTGCTCCCAGAGATAGAGAGAGAGAGATCCCAGTGTATATATACACTGCTCCCAGAGATAGAGAGAGGGAGATCCCAGTGTATACATACACTGCTCCCAGAGATAGAGAGAGGGAGATCCCAGTGTATATATACACTGCTCCCAGAGATAGAGAGAGGGAGATCCCAGTGTATATATACACTGCTCCCAGAGATAGAGAGAGGGAGACCCCAGTGTATATATACACTGCTCCCAGAGATAGAGAGAGGGAGATCCCAGTGTATATATACACTGCTCCCAGAGATAGGGAGAGGTTGATCCCAGTGTATGTATACACTGCTCCCAGAGATAGAGAGAGGCAGATCCCAGTGTATATATACACTGCTCCCAGAGATAGAGAGAGGGAGATCCCAGTGTATATATACACTGCTCCCAGAGATAGAGAGAGGGAGATCCCAGTGTATATATACAATGCTCCCAGAGATAGAGAGAGGGAGATCCCAGTGTATATATACACTGCTCCCAGAGATAGAGAGAGGGAGATCCCAGTGTATATATACACTGCTCCCAGAGATAGAGAGAGGGAGATCACAGTGTATATATACACTGCTCCCAGAGATAGATGGAGATCCCAGTGTATATATACACTGCTCCCAGAGATAGAGAGAGGGAGATCCCAGTGTATATATACACTGCTACCAGAGATAGAGAGAGGGAGATCCCAGTGTATATATACACTGCTCCCAGAGATAGAGAGAGAGAGATCCCAGTGTATATTTACACTGCTCCCAGAGATAGAGAGAGGGAGATCCCAGTGTATACATACACTGCTCCCAGAGATAGAGAGAGGGAGATCCCAGTGTATATATACACTGCTCCCAGAGATAGAGTGAGGGAGGTCCCAGTGTATATATACACTGCTCCCAGAGATAGAGAGAGGGAGATCCCAGTGTATATATACACTGCTCCCAGAGATAGAGAGAGGGAGATCCCAGTGTATATATACAATGCTCCCAGAGATAGAGAGAGGGAGATCCCAGTGTATATATACACTGCTCCCAGAGATAGAGAGAGGGAGATCCCAGTGTATATATACACTGCTCCCAGAGATAGAGAGAGGGAGATCACAGTGTATATATACACTGCTCCCAGAGATAGATGGAGATCCCAGTGTATATATACACTGCTCCCAGAGATAGAGAGAGGGAGATCCCAGTGTATATATACACTGCTCCCAGAGATAGAGAGAGGGAGATCCCAGTGTATATATACACTGCTCCCAGAGATAGAGAGAGAGAGATCCCAGTGTATATTTACACTGCTCCCAGAGATAGAGAGAGGGAGATCCCAGTGTATACATACACTGCTCCCAGAGATAGAGAGAGGGAGATCCCAGTGTATAAATACACTGCTCCCAGAGATAGAGAGAGGGAGATCCCAGTGAAATTATACACTGCTCCCAGAGATAGAGAGAGGGTAATCCCAGTGTATATATACACTGCTCCCAGAGATAGAGAGAGGGAGATCCCAGTGTATATATACTCTGCTCCCTGAGATAGAGAGAGGGGAATCCCAGTGTATATATACACCGCTCCCAGAGATAGAGAGAGGGAGATCCCAGTGTATATATACACTGCTCCCAGAGATAGAGAGATAGAGATCCCAGTGTATATATACAGTGCTCCCAGACATAGAGAGAGGGAGATCCCAGTGTAATTATACACTGCTCCCAGAGATAGAGAGATAGAGATCCCAGTGTATATATACAGTGCTCCCAGACATAGAGAGAGGGAGATCCCAGTGTAATTATACACTGCTCCCAGACATAGAGAGAGGGAGATCCCAGTGTAATTATACACTTCTCCCAGAGATAGAGAGAGGGAGATCCCAGTGTGTAGATACACTGCTCCCAGAGATAGAGAGAGGGAGATCCCAGTGTTTATATACACTGCTCCCAGAGATAGAGAGAGGGAGATCCCATGTGTATATATACACTGCTCCCAGAGATAGAGAGAGAGAGATCCCAGTGTATATATACACTGCTCCCAGAGATAGAGAAAGGGAGATCCCAGTGTATATATACACTGCTCCCAGAGATAGAGAGAGGCAGATCCCAGTGTATATATACACTGCTCCCAGAGAAAGAGAGAGGGAGATCCCAGTGTATATATACACTGCTCCCAGAGATAGAGAGAGGGAGATCCCAGTGTATATATACACTGCTCCCAGAGATAGAGAGAGAGATATCCCAGTGTATATATACACTGCTCCCAGAGATAGAGAGAGGGAGATCCCAGTGTATACATACACTGCTCCCAGAGATAGAGAGAGGGAGATCCCAGTGTATATATACACTGCTCCCAGAGATAGAGAGAGGGAGATCCCAGTGTATATATACACTGCTCCCAGAGATAGAGAGAGAGAGATCCCAGTGTATATATACACTGCTCCCAGAGATAGAGAGAGGGAGATCCCAGTGTATATATACACTGCTCCCAGAGATAGGGAGAGGTTGATCCCAGTGTATGTATACACTGCTCCCAGAGATAGAGAGAGGCAGATCCCAGTGTATATATACACTGCTCCCAGAGATAGAGAGAGGGAGACCCCAGTGTATATATACACTGCTCCCAGAGATAGAGAGAGGGAGATCACAGTGTATGTATACACTGCTCCCAGAGATAGAGTGAGGGAGATCCCAGTGTATATATACACTGCTCCCAGAGATAGAGAGAGGGAGATCCCAGTGTATATATACACTGCTCCCAGAGATAGAGAGAGGGAGATCTCAGTGTATATATACAATGCTCCCAGAGATAGAGAGAGGGAGATCCCAGTGTATATATACACTGCTCCCAGAGATAGAGAGAGGGAGATCCCAGTGTATATATACACTGCTCCCAGAGATAGAGAGAGGGAGATCACAGTGTATATATACACTGCTCCCAGAGATAGATGGAGATCCCAGTGTATATATACACTGCTCCCAGAGATAGAGAGAGGGAGATCCCAGTGTATATATACACTGCTACCAGAGATAGAGAGAGGGAGATCCCAGTGTATATATACACTGCTCCCAGAGATAGAGAGAGAGAGATCCCAGTGTATATTTACACTGCTCCCAGAGATAGAGAGAGGGAGATCCCAGTGTATACATACACTGCTCCCAGAGATAGAGAGAGGGAGATCCCAGTGTATAAATACACTGCTCCCAGAGATAGAGAGAGGGCGATCCCAGTGTAATTATACACTGCTCCCAGAGATAGAGAGAGGGTAATCCCAGTGTATATATACACTGCTCCCAGAGATAGAGAGAGGGAGATCCCAGTGTATATATACTCTGCTCCCTGAGATAGAGAGAGGGGAATCCCAGTTTATATATACACTGCTCCCTGAGATAGAGAGAGGGAGATCCCAGTGTATATATACACTGCTCCCAGAGATAGAGAGATAGAGATCCCAGTGTATATATACAGTGCACCCAGACATAGAGAGAGGGAGATCCCAGTGTAATTATACACTGCTCCCAGAGATAGAGAGAGGGTAATCCCAGTGTATATATACACTGCTCCCAGAGATAGAGAGAGGGAGATCCCAGTCTATATATACACTTCTCCCAGAGATAGAGAAAGGGAGATCCCAGTGTGTAGATACACTGCTCCCAGAGATAGAGAGAGGGAGATCCCAGTGTTTATATACACTGCTCCCAGAGATAGAGAGAGGCAGATCCCATGTGTATATATACACTGCTCCCAGAGATAGAGAGAGAGAGATCCCAGTGTATATATATACTGCTCCCAGAGATAGAGAAAGGGAGATCCCAGTGTATATATACACTGCTCCCAGAGATAGAGAGAGGCAGATCCCAGTGTATATATACACTGCTCCCAGAGATAGAGAGAGGGAGATCCCAGTGTATATATACACTGCTCCCAGAGATAGAGAGAGGGAGATCCCAGTGTATATATACACTGCTCCCAGAGATAGAGAGAGGGAGATCCCAGTGTATATATACACTGCTCCCAGAGATAGAGAGAGGGAGATCCCAGTGTATATATACACTGCTCCCAGAGATAGAGAGAGAGAGATCCCAGTGTATATTTACACTGCTCCCAGAGATAGAGAGAGGGAGATCCCAGTGTATACATACACTGCTCCCAGAGATAGGGAGAGGGAGATCCCAGTGTATATATACACTGCTCCCAGAGATAGAGAGAGGGAGATCCCAGTGTATATATACACTGCTCCCAGAGATAGAGAGAGGGAGATCCCAGTGTATATATACACTGCTCCCAGAGACAGAGAGAGGGAGATCCCAGTGTATATATACACTGCTCCCAGAGATAGGGAGAGGTTGATCCCAGTGTATGTATACACTGCTCCCAGAGATAGAGAGAGGGAGATCCCAGTGTATATATACTCTGCTCCCAGAGATAGAGAGAGGGAGATCCCAGTGTATATATACACTGCTCCTAGAGATAGAGAGAGAGTGATCCCAGTGTATATATTCACTGCTCCCAGAGATAGAGAGAGGGAGATCCCAGTGTATATATACACTGCTCCCAGAGATAGAGAGAGGGAGATCCCAGTGTATATATACTCTGCTCCCTGAGATAGAGAGAGGGAGATCCCAGTGTATATATACACTGCTCACAGAGATAGGGAGAGGTAGATCCCAGTGTATATATACACTGCTCCTAGAGATAGAGAGAGGGAGATTCCAGTGTATATATACTCTGCTCCCTGAGATAGAGAGAGGTAGATCCCAGTGTATATATACACTGCTCACAGAGATAGGGAGAGGTAGATCCCATTGTATATATACACTGCTCCCAGAGATAGAGAGAGGGAGATCCCAGTGTATATATACTCTGGTCCCTGAGATAGAGAGAGGGAGATCCCACTGTATATATACACTGCTCACAGAGATAGGGAGAGATGGATCCCAGTGTTTATATCCACTGCTCCCAGAGATAGAGAGAGGGAGATCCCAGTGTATATATACTCTGCTCCCTGAGATAGAGAGAGGGAGATCCCAGTGTATATATACACTGCTCCCAGAGATAGAGAGAGGGAGATCCCAGTGTATATATACTCTGCTCCCTGGGATAGAGAGAGGGAGATCCCGGTGTATATATACACTGCTCACAGAGATAGGGACAGGTAGATCCCAGTGTATATATACACTGCTCCCAGAGATAGAGAGAGGGAGATCCCAGTGTATATATACTCTGCTCCCTGAGATAGAGGGAGGGAGATCCCACTGTATATATACACTGCTCACAGAGATAGGGAGAGGTAGATCCCATTGTATATATACACTGCTCCCAGAGATAGAGAGAGGGAGATCCCAGTGTATATATACACTGCTCCCAGAGAGCCAGTGTATATATACACTGCTCCCAGCGATAGAGAGATGGCGATCCCAGTGTATATATACACATCTCCCAGAGATAGAGAGAGGGAGATCCCAGTGTATATATACACTGCTCACAGAGATAGGGAGAGGTAGATCCCAGTGTATATATACACTGCTCCCAGAGATAGAGAGAGGGAGATCCCAATGTATATATACACTGCTCCCAGCGATAGAGAGATGGCGATCCCAGTGTATATATACACATCTCCCAGAGATAGAGAGAGGGAGATCCCAGTGTATATATACACTGCTCCCAGAGATAGAGAGAGAAGGAGATCCCAGTGTATATATACACTGCTCCCAGAGATAGGGAGAGGTAGATCCCAGGGTATATATACACTGCTCCCAGAGATAGAGAGAGGGAGATCCCAGTGTATATATACTCTGCTCCCTGAGATAGAGAGAGGGAGATCCCACTGTATATATACACTGCTCACAGAGATAGGGAGAGGTAGATCCCATTGTATATATACACTGCTCCCAGAGATAGAGAGAGGGAGATCCCAGTGTATATATACACTGCTCCCAGAGAGCCAGTGTATATATACACTGCTCCCAGCGATAGAGAGATGGCGATCCCAGTGTATATATACACATCTCCCAGAGATAGAGAGAGGGAGATCCCAGTGTATATATACACTGCTCACAGAGATAGGGAGAGGTAGATCCCAGTGTATATATACACTGCTCCCAGAGATAGAGAGAGGGAGATCCCAATGTATATATACACTGCTCCCAGCGATAGAGAGATGGCGATCCCAGTGTATATATACACATCTCCCAGAGATAGAGAGAGGGAGATCCCAGTGTATATATACACTGCTCCCAGAGATAGAGAGAGAGAGAGATCCCAGTGTATATATACACTGCTCCCAGAGATAGGGAGAGGTAGATCCCAGGGTATATATACACTGCTCCCAGAGATAGAGAGAGGGAGATCCCAGTGTATATATACACTGCTCCCAGACATAGAGAGAGGGAGATCCCAGTGTATATAAACACTGCTCCCAGAGAGAGAGAGAGGGAGATCCCAGTGTATATATACACTGCTCCCAGAGATAGAGAGAGAGAGAGATCCCAGTGTATATATACTCTGCTCCCAGAGATAGAGAGAGGGAGATCCCAGTGTATATAAACACTGCTCCCAGAGAGAGAGAGGGAGATCCCAGTGTATATATACATGCTCCCAGAGAGAGAGAGGGGGAGATCCCAGTGTATATATACACTGCTCCCAGACATAGAGAGAGGGAGATCCCAGTGTATATAAAACTGCTCCCAGAGAGAGAGAGAGGGAGATCTCAGTGTATATATACACTGCTCCCAGAGATAGAGAGAGGTAGATCCCAGTGTATATATAAACTGCTCCCAGAGACAGAGAGAGAGAGAGATCCGAGTGTATATATACACTGCACCCAGAGATAGAGAGAGAGGGAGATCCCAGTGTATATATAAACTGTTCCCAGAGATAGAGAGAGCAAGATTCCAGTGTATATATACACTGCACCCAGAGATAGAGAGAGAGGGAGATCCCAGTGTATATATAAACTGCTCCCAGAGATAGAGAGAGGGAGATCCCAGTGTATATATACACTGCTCCCAGAGATAGAGAGAGGGAGATCCCAGTGTTTATATGCACTGCTCCCAGAGATAGAGAGAGAGAGATCCCAGTGTATATATACACGGCTCCCAGAGATAGAGTGAGGGAGATCCCAGTGTATATATACACTGCTCCCAGAGATAGAGTGAGGGAGATCCCAGTGTATATATACACTGCACCCAGAGATAGAGAGAGGGAGATCCCAGTGTATATATACACGGCTCCCAGAGATAGAGTGAGGGAGATCCCAGTGTATATATACACTGCTCCCAGAGATAGAGAGAGGGAGATCCCAGTGTATATATACACTGCACCCAGAGATAGAGAGAGGGAGATCCCAGTGTTTATATGCACTGCTCCCAGAGATAGAGAGAGAGAGATCCCAGTGTATATATACACGGCTCCCAGAGATAGAGTGAGGGAGATCCCAGTGTATATATACACTGCACCCAGAGATAGAGAGAGGGAGATCCCAGTGTATGTATACACTGCTCCCAGCGACAGAGAGAGGGAGATCCCAGTGTATATATACACTGCTCCCAGAGATAGAGAGAGGGAGATCCCAGTGTATATATACACTGCTCCCAGAGATAGAGAGAGGGAGATCCCAGTGTATATATACACGGCTCCCAGAGATATAGTGAGGGAGATCCCAGTGTATATATACACTGCTCCCAGAGATAGAGAGAGGGTGATCCCAGTGTATATATACACTGCTCCCAGAGATAGAGAGAGGGAGATCCCAGTGTATATATACACTGCTCCCAGAGATAGAGAGAGGGAGATCCCAGTGTATATATACACTGCTCCCAGAGATAGAGAGAGGGAGATCCCAGTGTATATATACACGGCTCCCAGAGATAGAGTGAGGGAGATCCCAGTGTATATATACACTGCTCCCAGAGATATAGAGAGGGTAATCCCAGTGTATATATACACTGCTCCCAGAGATAGAGAGAGGGAGATCCCAGTGTATATATACACTGCTCCCAGAGATAGAGAGAGGCAGATCCCAGTGTATATATACACTGCTCCCAGAGATAGAGAGAGGGAGATCCCAGTATATATATACACTGCTCCCAGAGATAGAGAGAGGGAGATCCCAGTGTATATATACACTGCTCCCAGAGATAGAGAGAGGGAGATCCCAGTGTATATATACACTGCTCCCAGAGATAGAGAGAGGGAGATCCCAGTGTATATATACACGGCTCCCAGAGATAGAGTGAGGGAGATCCCAGTGTATATATACTCTGCTCCCTGAGATAGAGAGAGGGAGATCCCACTGTATATATACACTGCTCACAGAGATAGGGAGAGGTAGATCCCATTGTATATATACACTGCTCCCAGAGATAGAGAGAGGGAGATCCCAGTGTATATATACACTGCTCCCAGAGAGCCAGTGTATATATACACTGCTCCCAGCGATAGAGAGATGGCGATCCCAGTGTATATATACACATCTCCCAGAGATAGAGAGAGGGAGATCCCAGTGTATATATACACTGCTCACAGAGATAGGGAGAGGTAGATCCCAGTGTATATATACACTGCTCCCAGAGATAGAGAGAGGGAGATCCCAATGTATATATACACTGCTCCCAGCGATAGAGAGATGGCGATCCCAGTGTATATATACACATCTCCCAGAGATAGAGAGAGGGAGATCCCAGTGTATATATACACTGCTCCCAGAGATAGAGAGAGAAGGAGATCCCAGTGTATATATACACTGCTCCCAGAGATAGGGAGAGGTAGATCCCAGGGTATATATACACTGCTCCCAGAGATAGAGAGAGGGAGATCCCAGTGTATATATACTCTGCTCCCTGAGATAGAGAGAGGGAGATCCCACTGTATATATACACTGCTCACAGAGATAGGGAGAGGTAGATCCCATTGTATATATACACTGCTCCCAGAGATAGAGAGAGGGAGATCCCAGTGTATATATACACTGCTCCCAGAGAGCCAGTGTATATATACACTGCTCCCAGCGATAGAGAGATGGCGATCCCAGTGTATATATACACATCTCCCAGAGATAGAGAGAGGGAGATCCCAGTGTATATATACACTGCTCACAGAGATAGGGAGAGGTAGATCCCAGTGTATATATACACTGCTCCCAGAGATAGAGAGAGGGAGATCCCAATGTATATATACACTGCTCCCAGCGATAGAGAGATGGCGATCCCAGTGTATATATACACATCTCCCAGAGATAGAGAGAGGGAGATCCCAGTGTATATATACACTGCTCCCAGAGATAGAGAGAGAGAGAGATCCCAGTGTATATATACACTGCTCCCAGAGATAGGGAGAGGTAGATCCCAGGGTATATATACACTGCTCCCAGAGATAGAGAGAGGGAGATCCCAGTGTATATATACACTGCTCCCAGACATAGAGAGAGGGAGATCCCAGTGTATATAAACACTGCTCCCAGAGAGAGAGAGAGGGAGATCCCAGTGTATATATACACTGCTCCCAGAGATAGAGAGAGAGAGAGATCCCAGTGTATATATACTCTGCTCCCAGAGATAGAGAGAGGGAGATCCCAGTGTATATAAACACTGCTCCCAGAGAGAGAGAGGGAGATCCCAGTGTATATATACATGCTCCCAGAGAGAGAGAGGGGGAGATCCCAGTGTATATATACACTGCTCCCAGACATAGAGAGAGGGAGATCCCAGTGTATATAAAACTGCTCCCAGAGAGAGAGAGAGGGAGATCTCAGTGTATATATACACTGCTCCCAGAGATAGAGAGAGGTAGATCCCAGTGTATATATAAACTGCTCCCAGAGACAGAGAGAGAGAGAGATCCGAGTGTATATATACACTGCACCCAGAGATAGAGAGAGAGGGAGATCCCAGTGTATATATAAACTGTTCCCAGAGATAGAGAGAGCAAGATTCCAGTGTATATATACACTGCACCCAGAGATAGAGAGAGAGGGAGATCCCAGTGTATACATAAACTGCTCCCAGAGATAGAGAGAGGGAGATCCCAGTGTATATATACACTGCTCCCAGAGATAGAGAGAGGGAGATCCCAGTGTTTATATGCACTGCTCCCAGAGATAGAGAGAGAGAGATCCCAGTGTATATATACACGGCTCCCAGAGATAGAGTGAGGGAGATCCCAGTGTATATATACACTGCTCCCAGAGATAGAGTGAGGGAGATCCCAGTGTATATATACACTGCACCCAGAGATAGAGAGAGGGAGATCCCAGTGTATATATACACGGCTCCCAGAGATAGAGTGAGGGAGATCCCAGTGTATATATACACTGCTCCCAGAGATAGAGAGAGGGAGATCCCAGTGTATATATACACTGCACCCAGAGATAGAGAGAGGGAGATCCCAGTGTTTATATGCACTTCTCCCAGAGATAGAGAGAGAGATCCCAGTGTATATATACACTGCTCCCAGAGATAGAGTGAGGGAGATCCCAGTGTATATATACACTGCACCCAGAGATAGAGAGAGGGAGATCCCAGTGTATATATACACTGCTCCCAGCGACAGAGAGAGGGAGATCCCAGTGTATATATACACTGCTCCCAGAGATAGAGAGAGGGAGATCCCAGTGTATATATACACTGCTCCCAGAGATATAGTGAGGGAGATCCCAGTGTATATATACACTGCTCCCAGAGATAGAGAGAGGGTGATCCCAGTGTATATATACACTGCTCCCAGAGATAGAGAGAGGGAGATCCCAGTGTATATATACACTGCTCCCAGAGATAGAGAGAGGGAGATCCCAGTGTATATATACACTGCTCCCAGAGATAGAGAGAGGGAGATCCCAGTGTATATATACACTGCTCCCAGAGATAGAGAGAGGGAGATCCCAGTGTATATATACACGGCTCCCAGAGATAGAGTGAGGGAGATCCCAGTGTATATATACACTGCTCCCAGAGATATAGAGAGGGAGATCCCAGTGTATATATACACTGCTCCCAGAGAGAGAGAGAGGGAGATCCCAGTGTATATATACACTGCTCCCAGAGATAGAGAGAGGCAGATCCCAGTGTATATATACACTGCTCCCAGAGATAGAGAGAGGGAGATCCCAGTATATATATACACTGCTCCCAGAGATAGAGAGAGGGAGATCCCAGTGTATATATACACTGCTCCCAGAGTAAGAGTGAGGGAGATCCCAGTGTATAAATACACTGCTCCCAGAGATAGAGAGAGGGAGATCCCAGTGTATATATACACTGCTCCCAGAGATAGAGAGAGGGAGATCCCAGTGTATATATACAATGCTCCCAGAGATAGAGAGAGGGAGATCCCAGTGTATATATACACTGCTCCCAGAGATAGAGAGAGGGAGATCCCAGTGTATATATACACTGCTCCCAGATATAGAGAGAGGGAGATCCCAGTGTATATATACACTGCTCCCAGAGATAGAGAGAGGGAGATCACAGTGTATATATACACTGCTCCCAGAGATAGATGGAGATCCCAGTGTATATATACACTGCTCCCAGAGATAGAGAGAGGGAGATCCCAGTGTATATATACACTGCTCCCAGAGATAGAGAGAGGGAGATCCCAGTGTATATATACACTGCTCCCAGAGATAGAGAGAGAGAGATCCCAGTGTATATTTACACTGCTCCCAGAGATAGAGAGAGGGAGATCCCAGTGTATACATACACTGCTACCAGAGATAGAGAGAGGGAGATCCCAGTGTATAAATACACTGCTCCCAGAGATAGAGAGAGGGAGATCCCAGTGTATATATACTCTGCTCCCTGAGATAGAGAGAGGGGAATTCCAGTGTATATATACACTGCTCCCTGAGATAGAGAGAGGGAGATCCCAGTGTATATATACACTGCTCCCAGAGATAGAGAGATAGAGATCCCAGTGTATATATACAGTGCTCCCAGACATAGAGAGAGGGAGATCCCAGTGTAATTATACACTGCTCCCAGAGATAGAGAGAGGGTAATCCCAGTGTATATATACACTGCTCCCAGAGATAGAGAGAGGGAGATCCCAGTCTATATATACACTGCTCCCAGAGATAGAGAGAGGGAGATCCCATGTGTATATATACACTGCTCCCAGAGATAGAGAGAGAGAGATCCCAGTGTATATATACACTGCTCCCAGAGATAGAGAAAGGGAGATCCCAGTGTATATATACACTGCTCCCAGAGATAGAGAGAGGCAGATCTCAGTGTATATATACACTGCTCCCAGAGATAGAGAGAGGGAGATCCCAGTGTATATATACACTGCTCCCAGAGATAGAGAGAGGGAGATCCCAGTGTATATATACACTGCTCCCAGAGATAGAGAGAGAGAGATCCCAGTGTATATTTACACTGCTGCCAGAGATAGAGAGAGGGAGATCCCAGTGTATACATACACTGCTCCCAGAGATAGAGAGAGGGAGATCCCAGTGTATATATACACTGCTCCCAGAGATAGAGAGAGGGAGATCCCAGTGTATATATACACTGCTCCCAGAGATAGAGAGAGGGAGATCCCAGTGTATATATACACTGCTCCCAGAGATAGAGAGAGGGAGATCCCAGTGTATATATACACTGCTCCCAGAGATAGGGAGAGGTTGATCCCAGTGTATGTACACACTGCTCCCAGAGATAGAGAGAGGGAGATCCCAGTGTATATATACTCTGCTCCCAGAGATAGAGAGAGGGAGATCCCAGTGTATATATACACTGCTCCTAGAGATAGAGAGAGAGAGATCCCAGTGTATATATTCACTGCTCCCAGAGATAGAGAGAGGGAGATCCCAGTGTATATATACAATGCTCCCAGAGATAGAGAGAGGGAGATCCCAGTGTATATATACACTGCTCCCAGAGATAGAGAGAGGGAGATCCCAGTGTATATATACACTGCTCCCAGAGATAGAGAGAGGGAGATCCCAGTGTATATATACACTGCTCCCAGAGATAGAGAGAGGGAGATCACAGTGTATATATACACTGCTCCCAGAGATAGATGGAGATCCCAGTGTATATATACACTGCTCCCAGAGATAGAGAGAGGGAGATCCCAGTGTATATATACACTGCTCCCAGAGATAGAGAGAGGGAGATCCCACTGTATATATACACTGCTCCCAGAGATAGAGAGAGAGAGATCCCAGTGTATATTTACACTGCTCCCAGAGATAGAGAGAGGGAGATCCCAGTGTATACATACACTGCTACCAGAGATAGAGAGAGGGAGATCCCAGTGTATAAATACACTGCTCCCAGAGATAGAGAGAGGGAGATCCCAGTGTATATATACTCTGCTCCCTGAGATAGAGAGAGGGGAATTCCAGTGTATATATACACTGCTCCCTGAGATAGAGAGAGGGAGATCCCAGTGTATATATACACTGCTCCCAGAGATAGAGAGATAGAGATCCCAGTGTATATATACAGTGCTCCCAGACATAGAGAGAGGGAGATCCCAGTGTAATTATACACTGCTCCCAGAGATAGAGAGAGGGTAATCCCAGTGTATATATACACTGCTCCCAGAGATAGAGAGAGGGAGATCCCAGTCTATATATACACTGCTCCCAGAGATAGAGAGAGGGAGATCCCATGTGTATATATACACTGCTCCCAGAGATAGAGAGAGAGAGATCCCAGTGTATATATACACTGCTCCCAGAGATAGAGAAAGGGAGATCCCAGTGTATATATACACTGCTCCCAGAGATAGAGAGAGGCAGATCCCAGTGTATATATACACTGCTCCCAGAGATAGAGAGAGGGAGATCCCAGTGTATATATACACTGCTCCCAGAGATAGAGAGAGGGAGATCCCAGTGTATATATACACTGCTCCCAGAGATAGAGAGAGAGAGATCCCAGTGTATATTTACACTGCTGCCAGAGATAGAGAGAGGGAGATCCCAGTGTATACATACACTGCTCCCAGAGATAGAGAGAGGGAGATCCCAGTGTATATATACACTGCTCCCAGAGATAGAGAGAGGGAGATCCCAGTGTATATATACACTGCTCCCAGAGATAGAGAGAGGGAGATCCCAGTGTATATATACACTGCTCCCAGAGATAGAGAGAGGGAGATCCCAGTGTATATATACACTGCTCCCAGAGATAGGGAGAGGTTGATCCCAGTGTATGTACACACTGCTCCCAGAGATAGAGAGAGGGAGATCCCAGTGTATATATACTCTGCTCCCAGAGATAGAGAGAGGGAGATCCCAGTGTATATATACACTGCTCCTAGAGATAGAGAGAGAGAGATCCCAGTGTATATATTCACTGCTCCCAGAGATAGAGAGAGGGAGATCCCAGTGTATATATACTCTGCTCCCTGAGATAGAGAGAGGGAGATCCCAGTGTATATATACACTGCTCACAGAGATAGGGAGAGGTAGATCCCAGTGTATATATACACTGCTCCCAGAGATAGAGAGAGGGAGATCCCAGTGTATATATACTCTGCTCCCTGAGATAGAGAGAGGGAGATCCCAGTGTATATATACACTGCTCCCAGAGATAGAGAGAGGGAGATCCCAGTGTATATATACTCTGCTCCCTGGGATAGAGAGAGGGAGATCCCAGTGTATATATACACTGCTCACAGAGATAGGGACAGGTAGATCCCAGTGTATATATACACGGCTCCCAGAGATAGAGTGAGGGAGATCCCAGTGTATATATACACTGCACCCAGAGATAGAGAGAGGGAGATCCCAGTGTATATATACACTGCTCCCAGCGACAGAGAGAGGGAGATCCCAGTGTATATATACACTGCTCCCAGAGATAGAGAGAGGGAGATCCCAGTGTATATATACACTGCTCCCAGAGATAGAGAGAGGGAGATCCCAGTGTATATATACACGGCTCCCAGAGATAGAGTGAGGGAGATCCCAGTGTATATATACACTGCTCCCAGAGATAGAGAGAGGGTGATCCCAGTGTATATATACACTGCTCCCAGAGATAGAGAGAGGGAGATCCCAGTGTATATATACACAGCTCCCAGAGATAGAGAGAGGGAGATCCCAGTGTATATATACACTGCTCCCAGAGATAGAGAGAGGGAGATCCCAGTGTATATATACACGGCTCCCAGAGATAGAGTGAGGGAGATCCCAGTGTATATATACACTGCTCCCAGAGATATAGAGAGGGAGATCCCAGTGTATATATACAATGCTCCCAGAGATAGAGAGAGGGAGATCCCAGTGTATATATACACTGCTCCCAGAGATTGAGAGAGGGATTTCCCAGTGTATATATACACTGCTCCCATAGATAGAGAGATGGAGATCCCAGTGTATATATACACTGCACCCAGAGATAGAGAGAGGGAGATCCCAGTGTATATATACACGGCTCCCAGAGATAGACAGAGGGATTTCCCAGTGTATATATACGCTGCACCCAGAGATAGAGAGAGGGAGATCCCAGTGTATATATACACGGCTCCCAGAGATAGCGAGAGGGAGATCCCAGTGTATATATACACTGCACACAGAGATAGAGAGAGGGAGATCCCAGTGTATATATACACGGCTCCCAGAGATAGAGAGAGGGAGATCCCAGTGTATATATACACGGCTCCCAGAGATAGAGAGAGGGAGATCCCAGTGTATATATGCACTGCTCCCAGAGATAGAGAGAGCGAGTTCCCTGTGTATATATACACTGCTCCCAGAGATAGAGAGAGGGAGATCCCAGTGTTTATATACACTGCTCCCAGCGACAGAGAGAGGGAGATCCCAGTGTATATATACACTGCTCCCAGAGATAGAGAGAGGGAGATCCCAGTGTATATATACTCTGCTCCCTGAGATAGAGAGAGGGAGATTCCAGTGTATATATACTCTGCTCCCTGAGATAGAGAGAGGGAGATCCCAGTGTATATATACACTGCTCCCAGAGATAGGGAGAGGTAGATCCCATTGTATATATACACTGCTCCCAGAGATAGAGAGAGGGAGATCCCAGTGTATATATACTCTGCTCCCTGAGATAGAGAGAGGGAGATCCCAGTGTATATATACACTGCTCCCAGAGATAGAGAGAGGGAGATCCCAGTGTATATATACTCTGCTCCCTGGGATAGAGAGAGGGAGATCCCAGTGTATATATACACTGCTCACAGAGATAGGGACAGGTAGATCCCAGTGTATATATACACTGCTCCCAGAGATAGAGAGAGGGAGATCCCAGTGTATATATACTCTGCTCCCTGAGATAGAGAGATGGAGATCCCAGTGTATATATACACTGCTCACAGAGATAGGGAGAGGTAGATCCCATTGTATATATACACTGCTCCGAGAGATAGAGAGAGGGAGACCCCAGTGTATATATACACTGCTCCCAGAGAGCCAGTGTATATATACACTGCTCCCAGCGATAGAGAGATGGCGATCCCAGTGAATATATACACATCTCCCAGAGATAGAGAGAGGGAGATCCCAGTGTATATATACACTGCTCCCAGAGTAAGAGTGAGGGAGATCCCAGTGTATATATACACTGCTCCCAGAGATAGAGAGAGGGAGATCCCAGTGTATATATACACTGCTCCCAGAGATAGAGAGAGGGAGATCCCAGTGTATATATACAATGCTCCCAGAGATAGAGAGAGGGAGATCCCAGTGTATATATACACTGCTCCCAGAGATAGAGAGAGGGAGATCCCAGTGTATATATACACTGCTCCCAGAGATAGAGAGAGAGAGATCCCAGTGTATATTTACACTGCTGCCAGAGATAGAGAGAGGGAGATCCCAGTGTATACATACACTGCTCCCAGAGATAGAGAGAGGGAGATCCCAGTGTATATATACACTGCTCCCAGAGATAGGGAGAGGTTGATCCCAGTGTATGTACACACTGCTCCCAGAGATAGAGAGAGGGAGATCCCAGTGTATATATACTCTGCTCCCAGAGATAGAGAGAGGGAGATCCCAGTGTATATATACACTGCTCCTAGAGATAGAGAGAGAGAGATCCCAGTGTATATATTCACTGCTCCCAGAGATAGAGAGAAGGAGATCCCAGTGTATATATATTCTGCTCCCTGAGATAGAGAGAGGGAGATCCCAGTGTATATATACACTGCTCACAGAGATAGGGAGAGGTAGATCCCAGTGTATATATACACTGCTCCCAGAGATAGAGAGAGGGAGATTCCAGTGTATATATACTCTGCTCCCTGAGATAGAGAGAGGGAGATCCCAGTGTATATATACACTGCTCACAGAGATAGGGAGAGGTAGATCCCATTGTATATATACACTGCTCCCAGAGATAGAGAGAGGGAGATCCCAGTGTATATATACTCTGCTCCCTGAGATAGAGAGATGGAGATCCCACTGTATATATACACTGCTCACAGAGATAGGGAGAGGTAGATCCCAGTGTATATATCCACTGCTCCCAGAGATAGAGAGAGGGATATCCCAGTGTATATATACTCTGCTCCCTGAGATAGAGAGAGGGAGATCCCAGTGTATATATACACTGCTCCCAGAGATAGAGAGAGGGAGATCCCAGTGTATATATACTCTGCTCCCTGGGATAGAGAGAGGGAGATCCCAGTGTATATATACACTGCTCACAGAGATAGGGACAGGTAGATCCCAGTGTATATATACACTGCTCCCAGAGATAGAGAGAGGGAGATCCCAGTGTATATATACTCTGCTCCCTGAGATAGAGAGATGGAGATCCCAGTGTATATATACACTGCTCACAGAGATAGGGAGAGGTAGATCCCATTGTATATATACACTGCTCCCAGAGATAGAGAGAGGGAGATCCCAGTGTATATATACACTGCTCCCAGAGAGCCAGTGTATATATACACTGCTCCCAGCGATAGAGAGATGGCGATCCCAGTGAATATATACACATCTCCCAGAGATAGAGAGAGGGAGATCCCAGTGTATATATACACTGCTCACAGAGATAGGGAGAGGTAGATCCCAGTGTATATATACACTGCTCCCAGAGATAGAGAGAGGGAGATCCCAGTGTATATATACACTGCTCCCAGCGATAGAGAGATGGCGATCCCAGTGTATATATACACATCTCCCAGAGATAGAGAGAGGGAGATCCCAGTGTATATATACACTGCTCACAGAGATAGGGAGAGGGAGATCCCAGTGTATATCTTCAATGCTCCCAGAGATAGAGAGAGCGAGATCCCAGTGTATATATATACACTGCTACCAGAGATAGAGAGAGGCAGATCCAAGTGTATATATACACTGCTCCCAGAGATAGAGAGAGGGAGATCCCAGTATATACATACACTGCTCCCAGAGATAGGGAGAGGGAGATCCCAGTGTATATATACACTGCTCCCAGAGATAGAGAGAGGGAGATCCCAGTGTATATATACACTGCTCCCAGAGATAGAGAGAGGGAGATCCCAGTGTATATATACACTGCTCCCAGAGATAGAGAGAGGGAGATCCCAGTGTATATATACACTGCTCCCAGAGATAGAGAGAGAGAGAGATCCCAGTGTATATATACGCTGCTCCCGGAGATAGGGAGAGGTAGATCCCAGGGTATATATACACTGCTCCCAGAGATAGAGAGAGGGAGATCCCAGTGTATATATACACTGCTCCCAGACATAGAGAGAGGGAGATCCCAGTGTATATATACACTGCTCCCAGAGATAGAGAGAGGGAGATCCCAGTGTATATATACACTGCTCCCAGAGATAGAGAGAGAGAGAGATCCCAGTGTATATATACTCTGCTCCCAGAGATAGAGAGAGGGAGATCCCAGTGTATATATACACTGCTCCCAGAGAGAGAGAGGGAGATCCCAGTGTATATATACATGCTCCCAGAGAGAGAGAGGGGGAGATCCCAGTGTATATATACACTGCTCCCAGACATAGAGAGAGGGAGATCCCAGTGTATATAAAACTGCTCCCAGAGAGAGAGAGAGGGAGATCTCAGTGTATATATACACTGCTCCCAGAGATAGAGAGAGGTAGATCCCAGTGTATATATAAACTGCTCCCAGAGACAGAGAGAGAGAGAGATCCGAGTGTATCTATACACTGCACCCAGAGATAGAGAGAGAGGGAGATCCCAGTGTATATATAAACTGCTCCCAGAGATAGAGAGAGCGAGATTCCAGTGTATATATACACAGCACCCAGAGATAGAGAGAGAGGGAGATCCCAGTGTATATATACACTGCTCCCAGAGATAGAGAGAGGGAGATCCCAGTGTATATATACACTGCTCCCAGAGATAGAGAGAGGGAGATCCCAGTGTATATATACACGGCTCCCAGAGATAGAGTGAGGGAGATCCCAGTGTATATATACACTGCACCCAGAGATAGAGAGAGGGAGATCCCAGTGTTTATATGCACTGCTCCCAGAGATAGAGAGAGAGAGATCCCAGTGTATATATACACGGCTCCCAGAGATAGAGTGAGGGAGATCCCAGTGTATATATACACTGCACCCAGAGATAGAGAGAGGGAGATCCCAGTGTATATATACACTGCTCCCAGCGACAGAGAGAGGGAGATCCCAGTGTATATATACACTGCTCCCAGAGATAGAGAGAGGGAGATCCCAGTGTATATATACACTGCTCCCAGAGATAGAGAGAGGGAGATCCCAGTGTATATATACACGGCTCCCAGAGATAGAGTGAGGGAGATCCCAGTGTATATATACACTGCTCCCAGAGATAGAGAGAGGGTGATCCCAGTGTATATATACACTGCTCCCAGAGATAGAGAGAGGGAGATCCCAGTGTATATATACACAGCTCCCAGAGATAGAGAGAGGGAGATCCCAGTGTATATATACACTGCTCCCAGAGATAGAGAGAGGGAGATCCCAGTGTATATATACACGGCTCCCAGAGATAGAGTGAGGGAGATCCCAGTGTATATATACACTGCTCCCAGAGATATAGAGAGGGAGATCCCAGTGTATATATACACTGCTCCCAGAGATAGAGAGAGGGAGATCCCAGTGTATATATACACTGCTCCCAGAGATTGAGAGAGGGATTTCCCAGTGTATATATACACTGCTCCCAGAGATAGAGAGAGGGAGATCCCAGTGTATATATACACTGCACCCAGAGATAGAGAGAGGGAGATCCCAGTGTATATATACACGGCTCCCAGAGATAGACAGAGGGATTTCCCAGTGTATATATACGCTGCACACAGAGATAGAGAGAGGGAGATCCCAGTGTATATATACACGCCTCCCAGAGATAGCGAGAGGGAGATCCCAGTGTATATATACACTGCACACAGAGATAGAGAGAGGGAGATCCCAGTGTATATATACACGGCTCCCAGAGATAGAGAGAGGGAGATCCCAGTGTATATATACACGGCTCCCAGAGATAGAGAGAGGGAGATCCCAGTGTATATATGCACTGCTCCCAGAGATAGAGAGAGCGAGTTCCCTGTGTATATATACACTGCTCCCAGAGATAGAGAGAGGGAGATCCCAGTGTTTATATACACTGCTCCCAGCGACAGAGAGAGGGAGATCCCAGTGTATATATACACTGCTCCCAGAGATAGAGAGAGGGAGATCCCAGTGTATATATACTCTGCTCCCTGAGATAGAGAGAGGGAGATTCCAGTGTATATATACTCTGCTCCCTGAGATAGAGAGAGGGAGATCCCAGTGTATATATACACTGCTCCCAGAGATAGGGAGAGGTAGATCCCATTGTATATATACACTGCTCCCAGAGATAGAGAGAGGGAGATCCCAGTGTATATATACTCTGCTCCCTGAGATAGAGAGAGGGAGATCCCACTGTATATATACACTGCTCACAGAGATAGGGAGAGGTAGATCCCAGTGTATATATCCACTGCTCCCAGAGATAGAGAGAGGGAGATCCCAGTGTATATATACTCTGCTCCCTGAGATAGAGAGAGGGTGATCCCAGTGTATATATACACTGCTCCCAGAGATAGAGACAGGGAGATCCCAGTGTATATATACTCTGCTCCCTGGGATAGAGAGAGGGAGATCCCAGTGTATATATACACTGCTCACAGAGATAGGGACAGGTAGATCCCAGTGTATATATACACTGCTCCCAGAGATAGAGAGAGGGAGATCCCAGTGTATATATACTCTGCTCCCTGAGATAGAGAGATGGAGATCCCAGTGTATATATACACTGCTCACAGAGATAGGGAGAGGTAGATCCCATTGTATATATACACTGCTCCCAGAGATAGAGAGAGGGAGATCCCAGTGTATATATACACTGCTCCCAGAGAGCCAGTGTATATATACACTGCTCCCAGCGATAGAGAGATGGCGATCCCAGTGAATATATACACATCTCCCAGAGATAGAGAGAGGGAGATCCCAGTGTATATATACACTGCTCACAGAGATAGGGAGAGGTAGATCCCAGTGTATATATATACACTGCTCCCAGAGATAGAGAGAGGGAGATCCCAGTGTATATATACACTGCTCCCAGCGATAGAGAGATGGCGATCCCAGTGTATATATACACATCTCCCAGAGATAGAGAGAGGGAGATCCCAGTGTATATATACACTGCTCACAGAGATAGGGAGAGGGAGATCCCAGTGTATATATACACTGCCCCCAGAGATAGAGAGAGAGAGATCCCAGTGTATATATATACACTGCTACCAGAGATAGAGAGAGGCAGATCCAAGTGTATATATACACTGCTCCCAGAGATAGAGAGAGGGAGATCCCAGTATATACATACACTGCTCCCAGAGATAGGGAGAGGGAGATCCCAGTGTATATATACACTGCTCCCAGAGATAGAGAGAGGGAGATCCCAGTGTATATATACACTGCTCCCAGAGATAGAGAGAGGGAGATCCCAGTGTATATATACACTGCTCCCAGAGATAGAGAGAGGGAGATCCCAGTGTATATATACACTGCTCCCAGAGATAGAGAGAGAGAGAGATCCCAGTGTATATATACGCTGCTCCCGGAGATAGGGAGAGGTAGATCCCAGGGTATATATACACTGCTCCCAGAGATAGAGAGAGGGAGATCCCAGTGTATATATACACTGCTCCCAGACATAGAGAGAGGGAGATCCCAGTGTATATAAAACTGCTCCCAGAGAGAGAGAGAGGGAGATCTCAGTGTATATATACACTTCTCCCAGAGATAGAGAGAGGGAGATCCCAGTGTATATATACACGGCTCCCAGAGATAGAGTGAGGGAGATCCCAGTGTATATATACACTGCTCCCAGAGATATAGAGAGGGAGATCCCAGTGTATATATACACTGCTCCCAGAGATAGAGAGAGGGAGATCCCAGTGTATATATACACTGCTCCCAGAGATTGAGAGAGGGATTTCCCAGTGTATATATACACTGCTCCCAGAGATAGAGAGAGGGAGATCCCAGTGTATATATACACTGCACCCAGAGATAGAGAGAGGGAGATCCCAGTGTATATATACACGGCTCCCAGAGATAGACAGAGGGATTTCCCAGTGTATATATACGCTGCACCCAGAGATAGAGAGAGGGAGATCCCAGTGTATATATACACGGCTCCCAGAGATAGAGAGAGGGAGATCCCAGTGTATATATGCACTGCTCCCAGAGATAGAGAGAGCGAGTTCCCAGTGTATATATACACTGCTCCCAGAGATAGAGAGAGCGAGTTCCCAGTGTATATATACACTGCTCCCAGAGATAGAGAGAGGGAGATCCCAGTGTTTATATACACTGCACACAGAGATAGAGAGAGGGAGATCCCAGTGTATATATACACGGCTCCCAGAGATAGAGAGAGGGAGATCCCAGTGTATATATACACGGCTCCCAGAGATTGAGAGAGGGAGATCCCAGTGTATATATGCACTGCTCCCAGAGATAGAGAGAGCGAGTTCCCAGTGTATATATACACTGCTCCCAGAGATAGAGAGAGGGAGATCCCAGTGTTTATATACACTGCTCCCAGCGACAGAGAGAGGGAGATCCCAGTGTATATATACACTGCTCCCAGAGATAGAGAGAGTGAGATCCCAGTGTATATATACACTGCTCCCAGAGATAGAGGGAGATCCCAGTGTATATATACACTGCACCCAGAGATAGAGAGAGGGAGATCCCAGTGTATATATACACTGCTCCCAGAGATAGAGAGAGCGAGATCCCAGTGTATATATACACTGCTCCCAGAGATAGAGTGAAGGAGATCCCAGTGTATATCTTAAATGCTCCCAGAGATAGAGAGAGCGAGATCCCAGTGTATATATACACTGCTCCCAGAGATAGAGAGAGGCAGATCCCAGTGTATATATACACTGCTCCCAGAGATAGAGAGAGGGAGATCCCAGTGTATATATACACTGCTCCCAGAGATAGAGAGAGGGAGATCCCAGTGTATACATACACTGCTCCCAGAGATAGAGAGAGGGAGATCCCAGTGTATATATACACTGCTCCCAGACATAGAGAGAGGGAGATCCCAGTGTATATATATACACTGCTCCCAGAGATAGAGAGAGGGAGATCCCAGTGAATACATACACTGCTCCCAGAGATAGAGAGTGGGAGATCCCAGTGTATATATACACTACTCCCAGAGATAGAGAGAGGGAGATCCCAGTGTATACATACACTGCTCCCAGAAATAGAGAGAGGGAGATCCCAGTGTATATATACACTGCTCCCAGAGATAGAGAGAGGGAGATCCCAGTGTATATATATACACTGCTCCCAGAGATAGAGAGAGGGAGATCCCAGTGTATATATACACTGCTCCCAGAGATAGAGAGAGGGAGATCCCAGTGTAAATATACACTGCTCCCAGAGATAGAGAGAGGGAGATCCCAGTGTATACATACACTGCTCCCAGAGATAGAGAAAGGGAGATCCCAGTGTATATATACACTGCTCCCAGAGATAGAGAGAGGTAGATCCCAGTGTAGATATACACTGCTCCCAGAGATAGAGAAAGGGCGATCCCAGTGTATATAATACACTACTCCCAGAGATAGAGAGAGGGAGATCCCAGTGTATATATACACTGCTCCCAGAGATAGAGAGAGGGAGATCCCAGTGTATATATACACTGCTCCCAGAGATAGAGAGAGGGAGATCCCAGTGTATATATACACTGCTCCCAGAGATAGAGAGAGGGAGATCCCAGTTTATATATACACTGCTCCCAGAGATAGAGAGAGTGAGATCCCAGTTTATATATACACAGCTCCCAGACATAGAGAGGGGGAGATCCCAGTGTATATCTACACTGCTCCCAGAGATAGAGAGAGGGAGATCCCAGTGTATATATACACTGCACCCAGAGATAGAGAGAGGGTAATCCCAGTGTATATATAAACTGCTCCCAGAGATAGAGAGAGAGATCCCAGTGTATATATATACACTGCTCCCAGAGATAGAGAGAGGGAGATCCCAGTGCATATATACACTGCTCCCAGAGATAGAGAGAGGGAGATCCCAGTGTATATATACACTGCTCCCAGAGATAGAGAGAGCGAGATCCCAGTGTATATATACACTGCTCCCAGACATAGAGAGAGGGTAATCCCAGTGTATATATACACTGCTCCCAGAGATAGAGAGACAGAGATCCCAGAGTATATATACACTGCTCCCAGAGATAGAGAGAGGGAGATCCCAGTGTATATATACACTGCTCCCAGAGATAGAGGGAGATCCCAGTGTATATATACACTGCTCCCAGAGATAGAGAGAGGGAGATCCCAGTGTATATATACACTGCTCCCAGAGATAGAGAGAGGGAGATCCCAGTGTATATATACACTGATCCCAGAGATAGAGAGAGGGAGATCCCAGTGTATATATACACTACTCCCAGAGATAGAGAGAGGGAGATCCCAGTGTATATATACACTGCTCCCAGAGATAGAGAGAGGGAGATCCCAGTGTATATATACACTGATCCCAGAGATAGAGAGAGGGAGATCCCAGTGTATATATACACTACTCCCAGAGATAGAGAGAGGGAGATCCCAGTGTATACATACACTGCTCCCAGAGATAGAGAGAGGGAGATCCCAGTGTATATATACACTACTCCCAGAGATATAGAGATGGAGATCCCAGTGTATATATACACTGCTCCCAGAGATAGAGAGAGGGAGATCCCAGTGTATATATACACAGCTCCCAGACATAGAGAGAGGGAGATCCCAGTGTATATATACACTGCTCCCAGAGATAGAGAGAGGGAGATCCCAGTGTATATATACACTGCTCCCAGAGATAGAGGGTAATCCCAGTGTATATATAAACTGCTCCCAGAAATAGGGAGAGAGAGATCCCAGTGTATATATACACTGCTTCCAGAGATAGAGAGAGGGAGATCCCAGTGTATATATACACTGCTCCCAGAGATTGAGAGAGGGATTTCCCAGTGTATATATACACTGCTCCCAGAGATAGAGAGAGGGAGATCCCAGTGTATATATACACTGCACCCAGAGATAGAGAGAGGGAGATCCCAGTGTATATATACACGGCTCCCAGAGATAGACAGAGGGATTTCCCAGTGTATATATACGCTGCACCCAGAGATAGAGAGAGGGAGATCCCAGTGTATATATACACGGCTCCCAGAGATAGAGAGAGGGAGATCCCAGTGTATATATGCACTGCTCCCAGAGATAGAGAGAGCGAGTTCCCAGTGTATATATACACTGCTCCCAGAGATAGAGAGAGCGAGTTCCCAGTGTATATATACACTGCTCCCAGAGATAGAGAGAGGGAGATCCCAGTGTTTATATACACTGCACACAGAGATCGAGAGAGGGAGATCCCAGTGTATATATACACGGCTCCCAGAGATAGAGAGAGGGAGATCCCAGTGTATATATACACGGCTCCCAGAGATAGAGAGAGGGAGATCCCAGTGTATATATGCACTGCTCCCAGAGATAGAGAGAGCGAGTTCCCAGTGTATATATACACTGCTCCCAGAGATAGAGAGAGGGAGATCCCAGTGTTTATATACACTGCTCCCAGCGACAGAGAGAGGGAGATCCCAGTGTATATATACACTGCTCCCAGAGATAGAGAGAGTGAGATCCCAGTGTATATATACACTGCTCCCAGAGATAGAGGGAGATCCCAGTGTATATATACACTGCACCCAGAGATAGAGAGAGGGAGATCCCAGTGTATATATACACTGCTCCCAGAGATAGAGAGAGCGAGATCCCAGTGTATATATACACTGCTCCCAGAGATAGAGTGAAGGAGATCCCAGTGTATATCTTAAATGCTCCCAGAGATAGAGAGAGCGAGATCCCAGTGTATATATACACTGCTCCCAGAGATAGAGAGAGGCAGATCCCAGTGTATATATACACTGCTCCCAGAGATAGAGAGAGGGAGATCCCAGTGTATATATACACTGCTCCCAGAGATAGAGAGAGGGAGATCCCAGTGTATACATACACTGCTCCCAGAGATAGAGAGAGGGAGATCCCAGTGTATATATACACTGCTCCCAGACATAGAGAGAGGGAGATCCCAGTGTATATATATACACTGCTCCCAGAGATAGAGAGAGGGAGATCCCAGTGTATACATACACTGCTCCCAGAGATAGAGAGTGGGAGATCCCAGTGTATATATACACTACTCCCAGAGATAGAGAGAGGGAGATCCCAGTGTATACATACACTGCTCCCAGAGATAGAGAGAGGGAGATCCCAGTGTATATATACACTGCTCCCAGAGATAGAGAGAGGGAGATCCCAGTGTATATATATACACTGCTCCCAGAGATAGAGAGAGGGAGATCCCAGTGTATACATACACTGCTCCCAGAGATAGAGAGAGGGAGATCCCAGTGTATATATACACTGCTCCCAGAGATAGAGAGAGGGAGATCCCAGTGTATATATACACTGCTCCCAGAGATAGAGAGAGGGAGATCCCAGTGTATACATACACTGCTCCCAGAGATAGAGAAAGGGAGATCCCAGTGTATATATACACTGCTCCCAGAGATAGAGAGAGGTAGATCCCAGTGTAGATATACACTGCTCCCAGAGATAGAGAAAGGGCGATCCCAGTGTATATAATACACTACTCCCAGAGATAGAGAGAGGGAGATCCCAGTGTATATATACACTGCTCCCAGAGATAGAGAGAGGGAGATCCCAGTGTATATATACACTGCTCCCAGAGATAGAGAGAGGGAGATCCCAGTGTATATATACACTGCTCCCAGAGATAGAGAGAGGGAGATCCCAGTTTATATATACACTGCTCCCAGAGATAGAGAGAGGGAGATCCCAGTTTATATATACACAGCTCCCAGACATAGAGAGGGGGAGATCCCAGTGTATATCTACACTGCTCCCAGAGATAGAGAGAGGGAGATCCCAGTGTATATATACACTGCTCCCAGAGATAGAGAGAGGGTAATCCCAGTGTATATATAAACTGCTCCCAGAGATAGAGAGAGAGAGATCCCAGTGTATATATACACTGCTCCCAGAGATAGAGAGAGGGAGATCCCAGTGCATATATACACTGCTCCCAGAGATAGAGAGAGGGAGATCCCAGTGTATATATACACTGCTCCCAGAGATAGAGAGAGCGAGATCCCAGTGTATATATACACTGCTCCCAGACATAGAGAGAGGGTAATCCCAGTGTATATATACACTGCTCCCAGAGATAGAGAGACAGAGATCCCAGAGTATATATACACTGCTCCCAGAGATAGAGAGAGGGAGATCCCAGTGTATATATACACTGCTCCCAGAGATAGAGGGAGATCCCTGTGTATATATACACTGCTCCCAGAGATAGAGAGAGGGAGATCCCAGTGTATATATACACTGCTCCCAGAGATAGAGAGAGGGAGATCCCAGTGCATATATACACTGCTCCCAGAGATAGAGAGAGGGAGATCCCAGTGTATATATACACTGCTCCCAGAGATAGAGAGAGCGAGATCCCAGTGTATATATACACTGCTCCCAGACATAGAGAGAGGGTAATCCCAGTGTATATATACACTGCTCCCAGAGATAGAGAGACAGAGATCCCAGAGTATATATACACTGCTCCCAGAGATAGAGAGAGGGAGATCCCAGTGTATATATACACTGCTCCCAGAGATAGAGGGAGATCCCTGTGTATATATACACTGCTCCCAGAGATAGAGAGAGGGAGATCCCAGTGTATATATACACTGCTCCCAGAGATAGAGAGAGGGAGATCCCAGTGTATATATACACTGATCCCAGAGATAGAGAGAGGGAGATCCCAGTGTATATATACACTACTCCCAGAGATAGAGAGAGGGAGATCCCAGTGTATATATACACTGCTCCCAGAGATAGAGAGAGGGAGATCCCAGTGTATATATACACTGATCCCAGAGATAGAGAGAGGGAGATCCCAGTGTATATATACACTACTCCCAGAGATAGAGAGAGGGAGATCTCAGTGTATACATACACTGCTCCCAGAGATAGAGAGAGGGAGATCCCAGTGTATATATACACTACTCCCAGAGATATAGAGATGGAGATCCCAGTGTATATATACACTGCTCCCAGAGATAGAGAGAGGGAGATCCCAGTGTATATATACACAGCTCCCAGACATAGAGAGAGTGAGATCCCAGTGTATATATACACTGCTCCCAGAGATAGAGAGAGGGAGATCCCAGTGAAAATATACACTGCTCCCAGAGATAGAGGGTAATCCCAGTGTATATATAAACTGCTCCCAGAAATAGGGAGAGAGAGATCCCAGTGTATATATACACTGCTCCCAGAGATAGAGAGAGGGAGATCCCAGTGTATATATACACTGCTCCCAGAGATAGAGAGAGGGAGATCCCAGTGTATATACACTGCTCCCAGAGATAGAGAGAGCAAGATCCCAGTGTATATATACACTGCTCCCAGAGATAGAGAGAGGGAGATCCCAGTGTATATATACACTGCTCCCAGAGATAGAGAGAGGGAGATCCCAGTGTATATATACACAGCTCCCAGACATAGAGAGAGGGAGATCCCAGTGTATATATACACTGCTGCCAGAGATAGAGAGAGGGAGATCCCAGTGTATATATACACTGCTCCCAGAGACAGAGAGAGGGTAATCCCAGTGTATATATAAACTGCTCCCAGAGATAGAGAGAGAGAGATCCCAGTGTATATATACACTGCTCCCAGAGATAGAGAGAGGGAGATCCCAGTGCATATATACACTGCTCCCAGAGATAGAGAGAGGGAGATCCCAGTGTATATATACACTGCTCCCAGAGATAGAGAGAGCGAGATCCCAGTGTATACATACACTGCTCCCAGAGATAGAGAAAGGGAGATCCCAGTGTATATATACACTGCTCCCAGAGATAGAGAGAGGTAGATCCCAGTGTATATATACACTGCTCCCAGAGATAGAGAGAGCAAGATCCCAGTGTATATATACACTGCTCCCAGAGATAGAGAGAGGGAGATCCCAGTGTATATATACACTGCTCCCAGATATAGAGAGAGGGAGATCCCAGTGTATATATACACAGCTCCCAGACATAGAGAGAGGGAGATCCCAGTGTATATATACACTGCTCCCAGAGATAGAGAGAGGGAGATCCCAGTGTATATATACACGGCTCCCAGAGATAGAGTGAGGGAGATCCCAGTGTATATATACACTGCTCCCAGAGATAGAGAGAGGGAGATCCCAGTGTATATATACACTGCTCCCAGAGATAGAGAGAGGGAGATCCCAGTGTAAATATACACTGCTCCCAGAGATAGAGAGAGGGAGATCCCAGTGTATACATACACTGCTCCCAGAGATAGAGAAAGGGAGATCCCAGTGTATATATACACTGCTCCCAGAGATAGAGAGAGGTAGATCCCAGTGTAGATATACACTGCTCCCAGAGATAGAGAAAGGGCGATCCCAGTGTATATAATACACTACTCCCAGAGATAGAGAGAGGGAGATCCCAGTGTATATATACACTGCTCCCAGAGATAGAGAGAGGGAGATCCCAGTGTATATATACACTGCTCCCAGAGATAGAGAGAGGGAGATCCCAGTGTATATATACACTGCTCCCAGAGATAGAGAGAGGGAGATCCCAGTTTATATATACACTGCTCCCAGAGATAGAGAGAGTGAGATCCCAGTTTATATATACACAGCTCCCAGACATAGAGAGGGGGAGATCCCAGTGTATATCTACACTGCTCCCAGAGATAGAGAGAGGGAGATCCCAGTGTATATATACACTGCACCCAGAGATAGAGAGAGGGTAATCCCAGTGTATATATAAACTGCTCCCAGAGATAGAGAGAGAGATCCCAGTGTATATATATACACTGCTCCCAGAGATAGAGAGAGGGAGATCCCAGTGCATATATACACTGCTCCCAGAGATAGAGAGAGGGAGATCCCAGTGTATATATACACTGCTCCCAGAGATAGAGAGAGCGAGATCCCAGTGTATATATACACTGCTCCCAGACATAGAGAGAGGGTAATCCCAGTGTATATATACACTGCTCCCAGAGATAGAGAGACAGAGATCCCAGAGTATATATACACTGCTCCCAGAGATAGAGAGAGGGAGATCCCAGTGTATATATACACTGCTCCCAGAGATAGAGGGAGATCCCAGTGTATATATACACTGCTCCCAGAGATAGAGAGAGGGAGATCCCAGTGTATATATACACTGCTCCCAGAGATAGAGAGAGGGAGATCCCAGTGTATATATACACTGATCCCAGAGATAGAGAGAGGGAGATCCCAGTGTATATATACACTACTCCCAGAGATAGAGAGAGGGAGATCCCAGTGTATATATACACTGCTCCCAGAGATAGAGAGAGGGAGATCCCAGTGTATATATACACTGATCCCAGAGATAGAGAGAGGGAGATCCCAGTGTATATATACACTACTCCCAGAGATAGAGAGAGGGAGATCCCAGTGTATACATACACTGCTCCCAGAGATAGAGAGAGGGAGATCCCAGTGTATATATACACTACTCCCAGAGATATAGAGATGGAGATCCCAGTGTATATATACACTGCTCCCAGAGATAGAGAGAGGGAGATCCCAGTGTATATATACACAGCTCCCAGACATAGAGAGAGGGAGATCCCAGTGTATATATACACTGCTCCCAGAGATAGAGAGAGGGAGATCCCAGTGTATATATACACTGCTCCCAGAGATAGAGAGAGGGAGATCCCAGTGTATATATACACTGCTCCCAGAGATTGAGAGAGGGATTTCCCAGTGTATATATACACTGCTCCCAGAGATAGAGAGAGGGAGATCCCAGTGTATATATACACTGCACCCAGAGATAGAGAGAGGGAGATCCCAGTGTATATATACACGGCTCCCAGAGATAGACAGAGGGATTTCCCAGTGTATATATACGCTGCACCCAGAGATAGAGAGAGGGAGATCCCAGTGTATATATACACGGCTCCCAGAGATAGAGAGAGGGAGATCCCAGTGTATATATGCACTGCTCCCAGAGATAGAGAGAGCGAGTTCCCAGTGTATATATACACTGCTCCCAGAGATAGAGAGAGCGAGTTCCCAGTGTATATATACACTGCTCCCAGAGATAGAGAGAGGGAGATCCCAGTGTTTATATACACTGCACACAGAGATAGAGAGAGGGAGATCCCAGTGTATATATACACGGCTCCCAGAGATAGAGAGAGGGAGATCCCAGTGTATATATACACGGCTCCCAGAGATAGAGAGAGGGAGATCCCAGTGTATATATGCACTGCTCCCAGAGATAGAGAGAGCGAGTTCCCAGTGTATATATACACTGCTCCCAGAGATAGAGAGAGGGAGATCCCAGTGTTTATATACACTGCTCCCAGCGACAGAGAGAGGGAGATCCCAGTGTATATATACACTGCTCCCAGAGATAGAGAGAGTGAGATCCCAGTGTATATATACACTGCTCCCAGAGATAGAGGGAGATCCCAGTGTATATATACACTGCACCCAGAGATAGAGAGAGGGAGATCCCAGTGTATATATACACTGCTCCCAGAGATAGAGAGAGCGAGATCCCAGTGTATATATACACTGCTCCCAGAGATAGAGTGAAGGAGATCCCAGTGTATATCTTAAATGCTCCCAGAGATAGAGAGAGCGAGATCCCAGTGTATATATACACTGCTCCCAGAGATAGAGAGAGGCAGATCCCAGTGTATATATACACTGCTCCCAGAGATAGAGAGAGGGAGATCCCAGTGTATATATACACTGCTCCCAGAGATAGAGAGAGGGAGATCCCAGTGTATACATACACTGCTCCCAGAGATAGAGAGAGGGAGATCCCAGTGTATATATACACTGCTCCCAGACATAGAGAGAGGGAGATCCCAGTGTATATATATACACTGCTCCCAGAGATAGAGAGAGGGAGATCCCAGTGTATACATACACTGCTCCCAGAGATAGAGAGTGGGAGATCCCAGTGTATATATACACTACTCCCAGAGATAGAGAGAGGGAGATCCCAGTGTATACATACACTGCTCCCAGAGATAGAGAGAGGGAGATCCCAGTGTATATATACACTGCTCCCAGAGATAGAGAGAGGGAGATCCCAGTGTATATATATACACTGCTCCCAGAGATAGAGAGAGGGAGATCCCAGTGTATACATACACTGCTCCCAGAGATAGAGAGAGGGAGATCCCAGTGTATATATACACTGCTCCCAGAGATAGAGAGAGGGAGATCCCAGTGTATATATACACTGCTCCCAGAGATAGAGAGAGGGAGATCCCAGTGTATACATACACTGCTCCCAGAGATAGAGAAAGGGAGATCCCAGTGTATATATACACTGCTCCCAGAGATAGAGAGAGGTAGATCCCAGTGTAGATATACACTGCTCCCAGAGATAGAGAAAGGGCGATCCCAGTGTATATAATACACTACTCCCAGAGATAGAGAGAGGGAGATCCCAGTGTATATATACACTGCTCCCAGAGATAGAGAGAGGGAGATCCCAGTGTATATATACACTGCTCCCAGAGATAGAGAGAGGGAGATCCCAGTGTATATATACACTGCTCCCAGAGATAGAGAGAGGGAGATCCCAGTTTATATATACACTGCTCCCAGAGATAGAGAGAGGGAGATCCCAGTTTATATATACACAGCTCCCAGACATAGAGAGGGGGAGATCCCAGTGTATATCTACACTGCTCCCAGAGATAGAGAGAGGGAGATCCCAGTGTATATATACACTGCTCCCAGAGATAGAGAGAGGGTAATCCCAGTGTATATATAAACTGCTCCCAGAGATAGAGAGAGAGAGATCCCAGTGTATATATACACTGCTCCCAGAGATAGAGAGAGGGAGATCCCAGTGCATATATACACTGCTCCCAGAGATAGAGAGAGGGAGATCCCAGTGTATATATACACTGCTCCCAGAGATAGAGAGAGCGAGATCCCAGTGTATATATACACTGCTCCCAGACATAGAGAGAGGGTAATCCCAGTGTATATATACACTGCTCCCAGAGATAGAGAGACAGAGATCCCAGAGTATATATACACTGCTCCCAGAGATAGAGAGAGGGAGATCCCAGTGTATATATACACTGCTCCCAGAGATAGAGGGAGATCCCTGTGTATATATACACTGCTCCCAGAGATAGAGAGAGGGAGATCCCAGTGTATATATACACTGCTCCCAGAGATAGAGAGAGGGAGATCCCAGTGCATATATACACTGCTCCCAGAGATAGAGAGAGGGAGATCCCAGTGTATATATACACTGCTCCCAGAGATAGAGAGAGCGAGATCCCAGTGTATATATACACTGCTCCCAGACATAGAGAGAGGGTAATCCCAGTGTATATATACACTGCTCCCAGAGATAGAGAGACAGAGATCCCAGAGTATATATACACTGCTCCCAGAGATAGAGAGAGGGAGATCCCAGTGTATATATACACTGCTCCCAGAGATAGAGGGAGATCCCTGTGTATATATACACTGCTCCCAGAGATAGAGAGAGGGAGATCCCAGTGTATATATACACTGCTCCCAGAGATAGAGAGAGGGAGATCCCAGTGTATATATACACTGATCCCAGAGATAGAGAGAGGGAGATCCCAGTGTATATATACACTACTCCCAGAGATAGAGAGAGGGAGATCCCAGTGTATATATACACTGCTCCCAGAGATAGAGAGAGGGAGATCCCAGTGTATATATACACTGATCCCAGAGATAGAGAGAGGGAGATCCCAGTGTATATATACACTACTCCCAGAGATAGAGAGAGGGAGATCTCAGTGTATACATACACTGCTCCCAGAGATAGAGAGAGGGAGATCCCAGTGTATATATACACTACTCCCAGAGATATAGAGATGGAGATCCCAGTGTATATATACACTGCTCCCAGAGATAGAGAGAGGGAGATCCCAGTGTATATATACACAGCTCCCAGACATAGAGAGAGTGAGATCCCAGTGTATATATACACTGCTCCCAGAGATAGAGAGAGGGAGATCCCAGTGAAAATATACACTGCTCCCAGAGATAGAGGGTAATCCCAGTGTATATATAAACTGCTCCCAGAAATAGGGAGAGAGAGATCCCAGTGTATATATACACTGCTCCCAGAGATAGAGAGAGGGAGATCCCAGTGTATATATACACTGCTCCCAGAGATAGAGAGAGGGAGATCCCAGTGTATATACACTGCTCCCAGAGATAGAGAGAGCAAGATCCCAGTGTATATATACACTGCTCCCAGAGATAGAGAGAGGGAGATCCCAGTGTATATATACACTGCTCCCAGAGATAGAGAGAGGGAGATCCCAGTGTATATATACACAGCTCCCAGACATAGAGAGAGGGAGATCCCAGTGTATATATACACTGCTGCCAGAGATAGAGAGAGGGAGATCCCAGTGTATATATACACTGCTCCCAGAGACAGAGAGAGGGTAATCCCAGTGTATATATAAACTGCTCCCAGAGATAGAGAGAGAGAGATCCCAGTGTATATATACACTGCTCCCAGAGATAGAGAGAGGGAGATCCCAGTGCATATATACACTGCTCCCAGAGATAGAGAGAGGGAGATCCCAGTGTATATATACACTGCTCCCAGAGATAGAGAGAGCGAGATCCCAGTGTATATGTACACTGCTCCCAGACATAGAGAGAGGGTAATCCCAGTGTATATATACACTGCTCCCAGAGATAGAGAGACAGAGATCCCAGAGTATATATACACTGCTCCCAGAGATAGAGAGAGGGAGATCCCAGTGTATATATACACTGCTCCCAGAGATAGAGGGAGATCCCAGTGTATATATACACTGCTCCCAGAGATAGAGAGAGGGAGATCCCAGTGTATATATACACTGATCCCAGAGATAGAGAGAGGGAGATCCCAGTGTATATATACACTACTCCCAGAGTTAGAGAGAGGGTGATCCCAGTGTATATATACACTGCTCCCAGAGATAGAGAGAGGGAGATCCCAGTGTATATATACACTGATCCCAGAGATAGAGAGAGGGAGATCCCAGTGTATATATACACTACTCCCAGAGATAGAGAGAGGGAGATCCCAGTGTATACATACACTGCTCCCAGAGATAGAGAGAGGGAGATCCCAGTGTATATATACACTACTCCCAGAGATATAGAGATGGAGATCCCAGTGTATATATACACTGCTCCCAGAGATAGAGAGAGGGAGATCCCAGTGTATATATACACAGCTCCCAGACATAGAGAGAGGGAGATCCCAGTGTATATATACACTGCTCCCAGAGATAGTGAGAGGGAGATCCCAGTGTATATATACACTGCTCCCAGAGATAGAGAGAGGGTAATCCCAGTGTATATATAAATTGCTCCCAGAAATAGAGAGAGAGAGATCCCAGTGTATATATACACTGCTCCCAGAGATAGAGAGAGGGAGATCCCAGTGTATATATACACTGCTCCCAGAGATAGAGCAAGGGAGATCCCAGTGTATATATACACTGCTCCCAGAGATAGAGCAAGGGAGATCCCAGTGTATATATACACTGCTCCCAGAGATAGAGAGAGCAAGATCCCAGTGTATATATACACTGCTCCCAGAGATAGAGAGAGGGAGATCCCAGTGTATATATACACTGCTCCCAGATATAGAGAGAGGGAGATCCCAGTGTATATATACACAGCTCCCAGAGATAGAGAGAGGGAGATCCCAGTGTATATATACACTGCTCCCAGAGATAGAGAGAGGGAGATCCCAGTGTATATATACACTGATCCCAGAGATAGAGAGAGGGAGATCCCAGTGTATATATACACTACTCCCAGAGTTAGAGAGAGGGTGATCCCAGTGTATATATACACTGCTCCCAGAGATAGAGAGAGGGAGATCCCAGTGTATATATACACTGATCCCAGAGATAGAGAGAGGGAGATCCCAGTGTATATATACACTACTCCCAGAGATAGAGAGAGGGAGATCCCAGTGTATACATACACTGCTCCCAGAGATAGAGAGAGGGAGATCCCAGTGTATATATACACTACTCCCAGAGATATAGAGATGGAGATCCCAGTGTATATATACACTGCTCCCAGAGATAGAGAGAGGGAGATCCCAGTGTATATATACACAGCTCCCAGACATAGAGAGAGGGAGATCCCAGTGTATATATACACTGCTCCCAGAGATAGTGAGAGGGAGATCCCAGTGTATATATACACTGCTCCCAGAGATAGAGAGAGGGTAATCCCAGTGTATATATAAATTGCTCCCAGAAATAGAGAGAGAGAGATCCCAGTGTATATATACACTGCTCCCAGAGATAGAGAGAGGGAGATCCCAGTGTATATATACACTGCTCCCAGAGATAGAGCAAGGGAGATCCCAGTGTATATATACACTGCTCCCAGAGATAGAGAGAGCAAGATCCCAGTGTATATATACACTGCTCCCAGAGATAGAGAGAGGGAGATCCCAGTGTATATATACACTGCTCCCAGATATAGAGAGAGGGAGATCCCAGTGTATATATACACAGCTCCCAGACATAGAGAGAGGGAGATCCCAGTGTATATATACACTGCTGCCAGAGATAGAGAGAGGGAGATCCCAGTGTATATATACAGTGCTCCCAGAGATAGAGAGAGGGAGATCCCAGTGTATACATACACTGCTCCCAGAGATAGAGAAAGGGAGATCCCAGTGTATATATACACTGCTCCCAGAGATAGAGAGAGGTAGATCCCAGTGTAGATATACACTGCTCCCAGAGATAGAGAAAGGGAGATCCCAGTGTATATAATACACTACTCCCAGAGATAGAGAGAGGGAGATCCCAGTGTATATATACACTGCTCCCAGAGATAGAGAGAGGGAGATCCCAGTGTATATATACACTGCTCCCAGAGATAGAGAGAGGGAGATCCCAGTGTATATATACACTGCTCCCAGAGATAGAGAGAGGGAGATTCCAGTGTATATATACACTGCTCCCAGAGATAGAGAGAGGGAGATCCCAGTGTATATATACACAGCTCCCAGACATAGAGAGGGGGAGATCCCAGTGTATATATACACTGCTCCAAGAGATAGAGAGAGGGAGATCCCAGTGTATATATACACTGCTCCCAGAGATAGAGAGAGGGTAATCCCAGTGTATATATAAACTGCTCCCAGAGATAGAGAGAGAGAGATCCCAGTGTATATATACACTGCTCCCAGAGATAGAGAGAGGGAGATCCCAGTGCATATATACACTGCTCCCAGAGATAGAGAGAGGGAGATCCCAGTGTATATATACACTGCTCCCAGAGATAGAGAGAGCGAGATCCAAGTGTATATATACACTGCTCCCAGACATAGAGAGAGGGTAATCCCAGTGTATATATACACTGCTCCCAGAGATAGAGAGACAGAGATCCCAGAGTATATATACACTGCTCCCAGAGATAGAGAGAGGGAGATCCCAGTGTATATATACACTGCTCCCAGAGATAGAGGGAGATCCCAGTGTATATATACACTGCTCCCAGAGATAGAGAGACAGAGATCCCAGTGTATATATACACTGCTGCCAGAGATAGAGAGAGGGAGATCCCAGTGTATATATACAGTGCTCCCAGAGATAGAGAGAGGGAGATCCCAGTGTATACATACACTGCTCCCAGAGATAGAGAGAGGGAGATCCCAGTGTATATATACACTGCTCCCAGAGATAGAGAGAGGGAGATCCCAGTGTATATATACACTGCTCCCAGAGATAGAGAGAGCGAGATCCCAGTGTATATGTACACTGCTCCCAGACATAGAGAGAGGGTAATCCCAGTGTATATATACACTGCTCCCAGAGATAGAGAGACAGAGATCCCAGAGTATATATACACTGCTCCCAGAGATAGAGAGAGGGAGATCCCAGTGTATATATACACTGCTCCCAGAGATAGAGGGAGATCCCAGTGTATATATACACTGCTCCCAGAGATAGAGAGAGGGAGATCCCAGTGTATATATACACTGCTCCCAGAGATAGAGAGAGGGAGATCCCAGTGTATATATACACTGATCCCAGAGATAGAGAGAGGGAGATCCCAGTGTATATATACACTACTCCCAGAGTTAGAGAGAGGGTGATCCCAGTGTATATATACACTGCTCCCAGAGATAGAGAGAGGGAGATCCCAGTGTATATATACACTGATCCCAGAGATAGAGAGAGGGAGATCCCAGTGTATATATACACTACTCCCAGAGATAGAGAGAGGGAGATCCCAGTGTATACATACACTGCTCCCAGAGATAGAGAGAGGGAGATCCCAGTGTATATATACACTACTCCCAGAGATATAGAGATGGAGATCCCAGTGTATATATACACTGCTCCCAGAGATAGAGAGAGGGAGATCCCAGTGTATATATACACAGCTCCCAGACATAGAGAGAGGGAGATCCCAGTGTATATATACACTGCTCCCAGAGATAGAGAGAGGGAGATCCCAGTGTATATATACACTGCTCCCAGAGATAGAGAGAGGGTAATCCCAGTGTCGATATAAATTGCTCCCAGAAATGGAGAGAGAGAGATCCCAGTGTATATATACACTGCTCCCAGAGATAGAGAGAGGGAGATCCCAGTGTATATATACACTGCTCCCAGAGATAGAGCGAGGGTGATCCCAGTGTATATATACACTGCTCCCAGAGATAGAGAGAGCAAGATCCCAGTGTATATATACACTGCTCCCAGAGATAGAGAGAGGGAGATCCCAGTGTATATATACACTGCTCCCAGATATAGAGAGAGGGAGATCCCAGTGTATATATACACAGCTCCCAGACATAGAGAGAGGGAGATCCCAGTGTATATATACACTGCTGCCAGAGATAGAGAGAGGGAGATCCCAGTGTATATATACAGTGCTCCCAGAGATAGAGAGAGGGAGATCCCAGTGTATACATACACTGCTCCCAGAGATAGAGAAAGGGAGATCCCAGTGTATATATACACTGCTCCCAGAGATAGAGAGAGGTAGATCCCAGTGTAGATATACACTGCTCCCAGAGATAGAGAAAGGGAGATCCCAGTGTATATAATACACTACTCCCAGAGATAGAGAGAGGGAGATCCCAGTGTATATATACACTGCTCCCAGAGATAGAGAGAGGGAGATCCCAGTGTATATATACACTGCTCCCAGAGATAGAGAGAGGGAGATCCCAGTGTATATATACACAGCTCCCAGAGATAGAGAAAGGGAGATCCCAGTGTATATAATACACTACTCCCAGAGATAGAGAGAGGGAGATCCCAGTGTATATATACACTGCTCCCAGAGATAGAGAGAGGGAGATCCCAGTGTATATATACACTGCTCCCAGAGATAGAGAGAGGGAGATCCCAGTGTATATATACACAGCTCCCAGACATAGAGAGGGGGAGATCCCAGTGTATATATACACTGCTCCAAGAGATAGAGAGAGGGAGATCCCAGTGTATATATACACTGCTCCCAGAGATAGAGAGAGGGTAATCCCAGTGTATATATAAACTGCTCCCAGAGATAGAGAGAGAGAGATCCCAGTGTATATATACACTGCTCCCAGAGATAGAGAGAGGGAGATCCCAGTGCATATATACACTGCTCCCAGAGATAGAGAGAGGGAGATCCCAGTGTATATATACACTGCTCCCAGAGATAGAGAGAGCGAGATCCAAGTGTATATATACACTGCTCCCAGACATAGAGAGAGGGTAATCCCAGTGTATATATACACTGCTCCCAGAGATAGAGAGACAGAGATCCCAGAGTATATATACACTGCTCCCAGAGATAGAGAGAGGGAGATCCCAGTGTATATATACACTGCTCCCAGAGATAGAGGGAGATCCCAGTGTATATATACACTGCTCCCAGAGATAGAGAGACAGAGATCCCAGTGTATATATACACTGCTGCCAGAGATAGAGAGAGGGAGATCCCAGTGTATATATACAGTGCTCCCAGAGATAGAGAGAGGGAGATCCCACTGTATACATACACTGCTCCCAGAGATAGAGAGAGGGAGATCCCAGTGTATATATACACTGCTCCCAGAGATAGAGAGAGGGAGATCCCAGTGTATATATACACTGCTCCCAGAGATAGAGAGAGGGAGATCCCAGTGTATATATACACAGCTCCCAGACATAGAGAGGGGGAGATCCCAGTGTATATATACACTGCTCCAAGAGATAGAGAGAGGGAGATCCCAGTGTATATATACACTGCTCCCAGAGATAGAGAGAGGGTAATCCCAGTGTATATATAAACTGCTCCCAGAGATAGAGAGAGAGAGATCCCAGTGTATATATACACTGCTCCCAGAGATAGAGAGAGGGAGATCCCAGTGCATATATACACTGCTCCCAGAGATAGAGAGAGGGAGATCCCAGTGTATATATACACTGCTCCCAGAGATAGAGAGAGCGAGATCCAAGTGTATATATACACTGCTCCCAGACATAGAGAGAGGGTAATCCCAGTGTATATATACACTGCTCCCAGAGATAGAGAGACAGAGATCCCAGAGTATATATACACTGCTCCCAGAGATAGAGAGAGGGAGATCCCAGTGTATATATACACTGCTCCCAGAGATAGAGGGAGATCCCAGTGTATATATACACTGCTCCCAGAGATAGAGAGAGGGAGATCCCAGTGTATATATACACTGCTCCCAGAGATAGAGAGAGGGAGATCCCAGTGTATATATACACTGCTCCCAGAGATAGAGAGAGGGAGATCCCAGTGTATATATACACAGCTCCCAGACATAGAGAGGGGGAGATCCCAGTGTATATATACACTGCTCCCAGAGATAGAGAGAGGGAGATCCCAGTGTATATATACACTGCTCCCAGAGATAGAGAGAGGGTAATCCCAGTGTATATATAAACTGCTCCCAGAGATAGAGAGAGAGAGATCCCAGTGTATATATACACTGCTCCCAGAGATAGAGAGAGAGAGATCCCAGTGCATATATACACTGCTCCCAGAGATAGAGAGAGGGAGATCCCAGTGTATATATACACTGCTCCCAGAGATAGAGAGAGCGAGATCCCAGTGTATATATACACTGCTCCCAGACATAGAGAGAGGGTAATCCCAGTGTATATATACACTGCTCCCAGAGATAGAGAGACAGAGATCCCAGAGTATATATACACTGCTCCCAGAGATAGAGAGAGGGAGATCCCAGTGTATATATACACTGCTCCCAGAGATAGAGGGAGATCCCAGTGTATATATACACTGCTCCCAGAGATAGAGAGAGGGAGATCCCAGTGTATATATACACTGCTCCCAGAGATAGAGAGAGGGAGATCCCAGTGTACATATACACTGATCCCAGAGATAGAGAGAGGGAGATCCCAGTGTATATATACACTACTCCCAGAGATAGAGAGAGGGAGATCCCAGTGTATATATACACTGCTCCCAGAGATAGAGAGAGGGAGATCCCAGTGTATATATACACTGATCCCAGAGATAGAGAGAGGGAGATCCCAGTGTATATATACACTACTCCCAGAGATAGAGAGAGGGAGATCCCAGTGTATACATACACTGCTCCCAGAGATAGAGAGAGGGAGATCCCAGTGTATATATACACTACTCCCAGAGATATAGAGATGGAGATCCCAGTGTATATATACACTGCTCCCAGAGATAGAGAGAGGGAGATCCCAGTGTATATATACACAGCTCCCAGACATAGAGAGAGGGAGATCCCAGTGTATATATACACTGCTCCCAGAGATAGAGAGAGGGAGATCCCAGTGTATATATACACTGCTCCCAGAGATAGAGAGAGGGTAATCCCAGTGTATATATAAACTGCTCCCAGAGATAGAGAGAGAGAGATCCCAGTGTATATATACACTGCTCCCAGAGATAGAGAGAGGGAGATCCCAGCGTTTATATACACTGCTCCCAGAGATAGAGAGAGGGAGATCCCAGTGTATATATACACTGCTCCCAGAGATAGAGAGAGCGAGATCCCAGTGTATATATACACTGCTCCCAGAGATAGAGAGAGAGAGATCCCAGTGTATATATACACTGCTCCCAGACATAGAGAGAGGGTAATCCCAGTGTATATCTACACTGCTCCCAGAGATAGAGAGAGAGAGATCCCAGTGTATATATACACTGCTCCCAGAGATAGAGAGAGGGAGATACCAGTGTATATATACACTGCTCCCAGAGATAGAGGGAGATCCCAGTGTATATATACACTGCTCCCAGAGATAGAGAGAGGGAGATCCCAGTGTATATATACACTGCTCCCAGAGATAGAGAGAGGGAGATCCCAGTGTATATATACACTGATCCCGGAGATAGAGAGAGGGAGATCCCAGTGTATATATACTCTGCTCCCAGAGATCGAGAGAGGGAGATCCCAGTGTATATATACACTGCTCCCAGAGATAGAGAGAGAGAGATCCCAGTGTATATATACACTGCTCCCAGAGATAGAGAGATGGAGATCCCAGTGTATATATGCACTGCTCCCAGAGATAGAGGGAGATCCCAGTGTATATATACACTGCTCCCAGAGATAGAGAGAGGGAGATCCCAGTGTATATATACACTGCTCCCAGAGATAGAGAGAGGGAGATCCCAGTGTATATATACACTGATCCCAGAGATAGAGAGAGGGAGATCCCAGTGGACATATACACTACTCCCAGAGATAGAGAGAGGGAGATCCCAGTGTATATATACACTGCTCCCAGAAATAGAGAGAGGGAGATCCCAGTGTATATATACACTGATCCCAGAGATAGAGAGAGGGAGATCCCAGTGTACATATACACTACTCCCAGAGATAGAGAGAGGGAGATCCCAGTGTATACATACACTGCTCCCAGAGATAGAGAGAGGGAGATCCCAGTGTATATATACACTACTCCCAGAGATATAGAGATGGAGATCCCAGTGTATATATACACTACTCCCAGAGATAGAGAGAGGGAGATCCCAGTGTATATATACACTACTCCCAGAGATAGAGAGAGGGAGATCCCAGTGTATATATACACTGCTCCCTGAGATAGAGTGAGGGAGATCCCAGTGTATATATACACTGCTCCCAGAGATAGAGAGTGGGAGATCCGAGTGTATATATACACTGCACCCAGAGATAGAGAGTGGGAGATCCCAGTGTATATATACACTGCTCCCAGATAGAGAGAGGGAGATCCCAGTGTATATATACACTGCTCCCAGAGATAGAGAGAGGGATTTCCCAGTGTATATATACACTGCACCCAGAGATAGAGAGAGGGAGATCCCAGTGTATATATACACGGCTCCCAGAGATAGAGAGAGGGATTTCCCAGTGTATAAATACACTGCACCCAGAGATAGAGCGAGGGAGATCCCAGTGTATATATACTCTGCTCCCAGAGATAGAGAGAGGGAGATCCCAGTGTATATATACACTGCTCCCAGAGATAGAGAGAGGGAGATCCCAGTGTATATATACACTGCACCCAGAGATAGAGAGAGGGAGATCCCAGTGTATATATACACGGCTCCCAGAGATAGAGAGAGGAATTTCCCAGTGTATATATACACTGCTCCCAGAGATAGAGAGAGGGAGATCCCAGTGTATATATACACTACTCCCAGAGATAGAGAGAGGGAGATCCCATTGTATACATACACTGCTCCCAGAGATAGAGAGAGGGAGATCCCAGTGTATATATACACTACTCCCAGAGATATAGAGATGGAGATCCCAGTGTATATATACACTGCTCCCAGAGATAGAGAGAGGGAGATCCCAGTGTATATATACACAGCTCCCAGACATAGAGAGAGGGAGATCCCAGTGTATATATACACTGCTCCCAGAGATAGAGAGAGGGAGATCCCAGTGTATATATACACTGCTCCCAGAGATAGAGAGAGGGTAATCCCAGTGTATATATATAAACTGCTCCCAGAAATAGAGAGAGAGAGATCCCAGTGTATATATACACTGCTCCCAGAATAGAGAGAGGGAGATCCCAGTGTATATATACACTGCTCCCAGAGATAGAGAGAGGGAGATCCCAGTGTATATATACACTGCTCCCAGAGATAGAGAGAGCAAGATCCCAGTGTATATATACACTGCTCCCAGAGATAGAGAGAGGGAGATCCCAGTGTATATATACACTGCTCCCAGAGATAGAGAGAGGGAGATCCCAGTGTATATATACACAGCTCCCAGACATAGAGAGAGGGGGATCCCAGTGTATATATACACTGCTGCCAGAGATAGAGAGAGGGAGATCCCAGTGTATATATACACTGCTCCCAGAGATAGAGAGAGGGTAATCCCAGTGTATATATAAACTGCTCCCAGAGATAGAGAGAGAGAGATCCCAGTGTATATATACACTGCTCCCAGAGATAGAGAGAGGGAGATCCCAGTGTATATATACACTGCTCCCAGAGATAGAGAGAGGGAGATCCCAGTGTATATATACACTGCTCCCAGAGATACAGAGAGCGAGATCCCAGTGTATATATACACTGCTCCCAGAGATAGAGAGAGAGAGATCCCAGTGTATATATACACTGCTCCCAGACATAGAGAGAGGGTAATCCCAGTGTATATATACACTGCTCCCAGAGATAGAGAGGGAGAGATCCCAGTGTATATATACACTGCTCCCAGAGATAGAGAGAGGGAGATACCAGTGTATATATACACTGCTCCCAGAGATAGAGGGAGATCCCAGTGTATATATACACTGCTCCCAGAGATAGAGAGAGGGAGATCCCAGTGTATATATACACTGCTCCCAGAGATAGAGAGAGGGAGATCCCAGTGTATATATACACTGATCCCGGAGATAGAGAGAGGGAGATCCCAGTGTATATATACTCTGCTCCCAGAGATCGAGAGAGGGAGATCCCAGTGTATATATACACGGCTCCCAGAGATAGAGAGAGGAATTTCCCAGTGTATATATACACTGCTCCCAGAGATAGAGAGAGAGAGATCCCAGTGTATATATACACTGCTCCCAGAGATAGAGAGATGGAGATCCCAGTGTATATATACACTGCTCCCAGAGATAGAGGGAGATCCCAGTGTATATATACACTGCTCCCAGAGATAGAGAGAGGGAGATCCCAGTGTATATATACACTGCTCCCAGAGATAGAGAGAGGGAGATCCCAGTGTATATATACACTGATCCCAGAGATAGAGAGAGGGAGATCCCAGTGTATATATACACTACTCCCAGAGATAGAGAGAGGGAGATCCCAGTGTATATATACACTGCTCCCAGAAATAGAGAGAGGGAGATCCCAGTGTATATATACACTGATCCCAGAGATAGAGAGAGGGAGATCCCAGTGTATATATACACTACTCCCAGAGATAGAGAGAGGGAGATCCCAGTGTATACATACACTGCTCCCAGAGATAGAGAGAGGGAGATCCCAGTGTATATATACACTACTCCCAGAGATATAGAGATGGAGATCCCAGTGTATATATACACTACTCCCAGAGATAGAGAGAGGGAGATCCCAGTGTATATATACACTACTCCCAGAGATAGAGAGAGGGAGATCCCAGTGTATATATACACTGCTCCCTGAGATAGAGTGAGGGAGATCCCAGTGTATATATACACTGCTCCCAGAGATAGAGAGTGGGAGATCCGAGTGTATATATACACTGCACCCAGAGGTAGAGAGAGGGAGATCCCAGTGTATATATACACTGCTCCCAGATAGAGAGAGGGAGATCCCAGTGTATATATACACTGCTCCCAGAGATAGAGAGAGGGATTTCCCAGTGTATATATACACTGCACCCAGAGATAGAGAGAGGGAGATCCCAGTGTATATATACACGGCTCCCAGAGATAGAGAGAGGTATTTCCCAGTGTATATATACACTGCACCCAGAAATAGAGCGAGGGAGATCCCAGTGTATATATACTCTGCTCCCAGAGATAGAGAGAGGGAGATCCCAGTGTATATATACACGGCTCCCAGAGATAGAGAGAGGGATTTCCCAGTGTATATATACACTGCTCCCAGAGATAGAGAGAGGGAGATCCCAGTGCATATATACACTGCACCCAGAGATAGAGAGAGGGAGATCCCAGTGTATATATACACGGCTCCCAGAGATAGAGAGAGGGATTTCCCAGTGTATATATACACTGCACCCAGAAATAGAGCGAGGGAGATCCCAGTGTATATATACACTGCTCCCAGATAGAGAGAGGGAGATCCCAGTGTATATATACACTGCTCCCAGAGATAGAGAGAGGGATTTCCCAGTGTATATATACACTGCACCCAGAGATAGAGAGAGGGAGATCCCAGTGTATATATACACGACTCCCAGAGATAGAGAGAGGGATTTCCCAGTGTATATATACACTGCACCCAGAAATAGAGCGAGGGAGATCCCAGTGTATATATACTCTGCTCCCAGAGATAGAGAGAGGGAGATCCCAGTGTATATATACACGGCTCCCAGAGATAGAGAGAGGGATTTCCCAGTGTATATATACACTGCTCCCAGAGATAGAGAGAGGGAGATCCCAGTGCATATATACACTGCACCCAGAGATAGAGAGAGGGAGATCCCAGTCTATATATACTCTGCTCCCTGACATAGAGAGAGGGTAATCCCAGTGTATATCTACTCTACTCCCAGAGATAGAGAGAGGGAGATCCCACTGTATATATACACTGCTCCCAGAGATAGAGAGAGGGAGATCCCAGTGTATATATACACTGCACCCAGAGATAGAGAGAGGGAGATCCCAGTGTATATATACACTGCTCCCAGAGATAGAGAGAGGGAGATCCCAGTGTATATATACACTGCTCCCAGAGATAGAGGGAGATCCCAGTGTATATATACACTGCTCCCAGAGATAGAGAGAGGGAGATCCCAGTGTATATATACACTGCTCCCAGAGATAGAGAGAGGGAGATCCCCGTGTATATATACACTGCTCACAGAGAGAGAGAGAGGGAGATCCCAGTGTATATATACACTGCTCCCAGAGATAGAGAGAGGGAGATCCCAGTGTTTATATACACTGCTCCCAGAGATAGAGAGAGGGAGATCCCAGTGTATATATACACTACTCCCAAAGATAGAGAGAGGGAGATCCCAGTGTATATATACCCTGCTCCCAGAGATAGAGGGAGATCCCAGTGTATATATACACGGCTCCCAGAGATAGAGAGAGGGAGATCCCAGTGTATATATACACTGCTCCCAGAGATAGAGAGAGGGAGATCCCAGTGTATATATACACTTCTCCCAGAGATAGAGAGAGAGAGAGATCCCAGTGTATATATACACTGTTCCCAGAGATAGAGAGAGGGAGATCCCAGTGTTTATATACACTGCTCCCAGAGATAGAGAGAGGGAGATCCCAGTGTATATATACACTGCTCCTAGACATAGAGAGAGGGAGATCCCAGTGTATATATACACTGCTCCCAGAGATAGAGAGAGGGAGATCCCAGTGTTTATATACACTGGTCCCAGAGATAGAGAGAGGGAGATCCCAGTGTATATATACACGGCTCCCAGACATAGAGAGAGGGAGATCCCAGTGTATATATACACTGCTCCCAGAGATAGAGAGAGGAAGATCCCAGTGTATATATACACTGCTCCCAGCGACAGAGAGAGGGAGATCCCAGTGTATATATACACTGGTCCCAGAGATAGAGAGAGGGAGATCCCAGTGTATATATACACTACTCCCAGAGATAGAGAGAGGGAGATCCCAGTGTATATATACACTACTCCCAGAGATAGAGAGAGGGAGATCCCAGTGTAGACATACACTGCTCCCAGAGATAGAGAGAGGGAGATCCCAGTGTATATATACACTACTCCCAGAGATATAGAGATGGAGATCCCAGTGTATATATACACTACTCCCAGAGATAGAGAGAGGGAGATCCCAGTGTATATATACACTACTCCCAGAGATAGAGAGAGGGAGATCCCAGTGTATATATACACTGCTCCCTGAGATAGAGTGAGGGAGATCCCAGTGTATATATACACTGCTCCCAGAGATAGAGAGTGGGAGATCCGAGTGTATATATACACTGCACCCAGAGATAGAGAGTGGGAGATCCCAGTGTATATATACACTGCTCCCAGATAGAGAGAGGGAGATCCCAGTGTATATATACACTGCTCCCAGAGATAGAGAGAGGGATTTCCCAGTGTATATATACACTGCACCCAGAGATAGAGAGAGGGAGATCCCAGTGTATATATACACGGCTCCCAGAGATAGAGAGTGGGAGATCCCAGTGTATATATACACTGCTCCCAGATAGAGAGAGGGAGATCCCAGTGTATATATACACTGCTCCCAGAGATAGAGAGAGGGATTTCCCAGTGTATATATACACTGCACCCAGAGATAGAGAGAGGGAGATCCCAGTGTATATATACACGGCTCCCAGAGATAGAGAGAGGGATTTCCCAGTGTATAAATACACTGCACCCAGAGATAGAGCGAGGGAGATCCCAGTGTATATATACTCTGCTCCCAGAGATAGAGAGAGGGAGATCCCAGTGTATATATACACTGCTCCCAGAGATAGAGAGAGGGAGATCCCAGTGTATATATACACTGCACCCAGAGATAGAGAGAGGGAGATCCCAGTGTATATATACACGGCTCCCAGAGATAGAGAGAGGAATTTCCCAGTGTATATATACACTGCTCCCAGAGATAGAGAGAGGGAGATCCCAGTGTATATATACACTACTCCCAGAGATAGAGAGAGGGAGATCCCATTGTATACATACACTGCTCCCAGAGATAGAGAGAGGGAGATCCCAGTGTATATATACACTACTCCCAGAGATATAGAGATGGAGATCCCAGTGTATATATACACTGCTCCCAGAGATAGAGAGAGGGAGATCCCAGTGTATATATACACAGCTCCCAGACATAGAGAGAGGGGGATCCCAGTGTATATATACACTGCTGCCAGAGATAGAGAGAGGGAGATCCCAGTGTATATATACACTGCTCCCAGAGATAGAGAGAGGGTAATCCCAGTGTATATATAAACTGCTCCCAGAGATAGAGAGAGAGAGATCCCAGTGTATATATACACTGCTCCCAGAGATAGAGAGAGGGAGATCCCAGTGTATATATACACTGCTCCCAGAGATAGAGAGAGGGAGATCCCAGTGTATATATACACTGCTCCCAGAGATACAGAGAGCGAGATCCCAGTGTATATATACACTGCTCCCAGAGATAGAGAGAGAGAGATCCCAGTGTATATATACACTGCTCCCAGACATAGAGAGAGGGTAATCCCAGTGTATATATACACTGCTCCCAGAGATAGAGAGGGAGAGATCCCAGTGTATATATACACTGCTCCCAGAGATAGAGAGAGGGAGATACCAGTGTATATATACACTGCTCCCAGAGATAGAGGGAGATCCCAGTGTATATATACACTGCTCCCAGAGATAGAGAGAGGGAGATCCCAGTGTATATATACACTGCTCCCAGAGATAGAGAGAGGGAGATCCCAGTGTATATATACACTGATCCCGGAGATAGAGAGAGGGAGATCCCAGTGTATATATACTCTGCTCCCAGAGATCGAGAGAGGGAGATCCCAGTGTATATATACACGGCTCCCAGAGATAGAGAGAGGAATTTCCCAGTGTATATATACACTGCTCCCAGAGATAGAGAGAGAGAGATCCCAGTGTATATATACACTGCTCCCAGAGATAGAGAGATGGAGATCCCAGTGTATATATACACTGCTCCCAGAGATAGAGGGAGATCCCAGTGTATATATACACTGCTCCCAGAGATAGAGAGAGGGAGATCCCAGTGTATATATACACTGCTCCCAGAGATAGAGAGAGGGAGATCCCAGTGTATATATACACTGATCCCAGAGATAGAGAGAGGGAGATCCCAGTGTATATATACACTACTCCCAGAGATAGAGAGAGGGAGATCCCAGTGTATATATACACTGCTCCCAGAAATAGAGAGAGGGAGATCCCAGTGTATATATACACTGATCCCAGAGATAGAGAGAGGGAGATCCCAGTGTATATATACACTACTCCCAGAGATAGAGAGAGGGAGATCCCAGTGTATACATACACTGCTCCCAGAGATAGAGAGAGGGAGATCCCAGTGTATATATACACTGCTCCCAGAGATAGAGAGAGGGAGATCCCAGTGTTTATATACACTGCTCCCAGAGATAGAGAGAGGGAGATCCCAGTGTATATATACACTACTCCCAAAGATAGAGAGAGGGAGATCCCAGTGTATATATACCCTGCTCCCAGAGATAGAGGGAGATCCCAGTGTATATATACACGGCTCCCAGAGATAGAGAGAGGGAGATCCCAGTGTATATATACACTGCTCCCAGAGATAGAGAGAGGGAGATCCCAGTGTATATATACACTTCTCCCAGAGATAGAGAGAGAGAGAGATCCCAGTGTATATATACACTGTTCCCAGAGATAGAGAGAGGGAGATCCCAGTGTTTATATACACTGCTCCCAGAGATAGAGAGAGGGAGATCCCAGTGTATATATACACTGCTCCCAGACATAGAGAGAGGGAGATCCCAGTGTATATATACACTGCTCCCAGAGATAGAGAGAGGGAGATCCCAGTGTTTATATACACTGCTCCCAGAGATAGAGAGAGGGAGATCCCAGTGTATATATACACGGCTCCCAGACATAGAGAGAGGGAGATCCCAGTGTATATATACACTGCTCCCAGAGATAGAGAGAGGAAGATCCCAGTGTATATATACACTGCTCCCAGCGACAGAGAGAGGGAGATCCCAGTGTATATATACACTGGTCCCAGAGATAGAGAGAGGGAGATCCCAGTGTATATATACACTGCTCCCAGAGATAGAGAGAGGGAGATCCCAGTGTATATATACACTGCTCCCAGAGATAGCGAGAGGGAGATCCCAGTGTATATATACACTGCTCCCAGCGACAGAGAGAGGGAGATCCCAGTGTATATATACACTGCTCCCAGAGATAGAGAGAGGGAGATCCCAGTGTATATATACACTGCTCCCTGCGACAGAGAGAGGGAGATCCCAGTGTATATATACACTGCTCCCAGCGACAGAGAGAGAGGGAGATCCCAGTGTATATATAAACTACTCGCAGCGACAGAGAGAGGGAAATCCCAGTGTATATATACACTGCTCCCAGCGACAGAGAGATGGAGATCCCAGTGTATATATACACTACTCCCAGCGACAGAGAGAGGGAGATCCCAGTGTATATATACACTACTCCCAGCGACAGAGAGATCCCAGTGTATATATACACTGCTCCCAGCGACAGAGAGAGGGAGATCCCAGTGTATATATACACTACTCCCAGCGACAGAGAGAGGGGGATCCCAGTGTATATATACACTGCTCCCAGCGACAGAGAGAGAGGGAGATCCCAGTGTATATATACACTACTCCCAGCGACAGAGTGAGGGAAATCCCAGTGTATATATACACTGCTCCCAGACATAGAGAGAGAGAGATCCCAGTGTATATATACACTGCTCCCAGAGATAGAGAGAGGGAGATCCCAGTGTATATATACACTACTCCCAGAGATAGAGAGAGGGAGATCCCAGTGTAAATATACACTGCTCCCAGACATAGAGAGAGAGAGATCCCAGTGTATATATACACTGCTCCCAGAGATAGAGAGAGGGAGATCCCAGTGTATATATACACTGCTCCCAGATAGAGAGAGGGAGATCCCAGTGTATATATACACTGCTCCCAGAGATAGAGAGAGGGATTTCCCAGTGTATATATACACTGCACCCAGAGATAGAGAGAGGGAGATCCCAGTGTATACATACACGGCTCCCAGAGATAGAGAGAGGGATTTCCCAGTGTATATATACACTGCACCCAGAGATAGATCGAGGGAGATCCCACTGTATATATACACTGCTCCCAGAGATAGAGAGAGGGAGATCCCAGTGTATATATACACTGCTCCCAGAGATAGAGAGAGGGAGATCCCAGTGTATATATACACTGCTCCCAGAGATAGAGTAGGGAGATCCCAGTGAATATATACACTGCTCCCAGAGATAGAGAGAGGGAGATCCCAGTGTAGATATACACTGCTCCCAGAGATAGAGAAAGGGAGATCCCAGTGTATATAATACACTGCTCCCGTATCAGACTCCTCTTGATGTGGTTCCCATGCCTTGACCGTTCAGGTGCTGCCCTGCAGTATCCCCCCCCCCCCCGGAGGGTCACCCACTTTGTGTTGGTCTGCTGTGTCCTCCCCAACCTGGCACAGCAGCGGCATGACGTGCTGGAGGGAGAGGGGGAGGAACATGTGGCCTCCTCTGAGGAGGATGATGGCAAGTTGGTCCCGGACCGGCGGGGGCTGGAAGACAAGCCCGGGGAGGAAGTGGTGGACCAGCTGGAGGCTGCAAGACAGGGGGCAGCAGTTGGGGTGTAGCAAGCACACAGGACCAGGAGGCCTTCATTGTCCACCCATTCACCGAGGATGCGGCCTAGTCTGTGATCGCTACCCCTTCCACCCCCCTCCCCCCACTTCCCACTCTCCCAGGGGATTTGTCACATCACTCCAGGGCGCTGTCGAGGGCAGCGGGGGTGATGATAACCCGCAGAGAGCTGGGCGCCGGTATGCCTCAGTCTATGCCATAGTCTGACACATGCCCGTCTCCTGAATGCTCGCTCACACCCATCACCTGCATGTGTTGTGCCTGCGGGCTGGGGTGGGGTTGGGGGTGGGGGGTGGGGGGGGGGGTCTCTCACATTAGTGCCCATCACTGCCCCCCTCTCCCGATGGTGCCGCCTCACTCTCCCCACCACCCCCTCACCTTCCCCCCATCCCCTTCCCCCACAATGCACAGTCCCCCCCCTCCCATTACCCCAGTGCTCCAGCACTGATCCTCAACACGCTTCGCCTTCCCTGCTCTACTGCTGTGTCTTTGTGTTTCCCCGAGATAGAAACACAGAATAAATAGGAGCAGGAGGAGGCCATTCGGTCCATCAAGCCCGCTCTACCATTCATCATGATCATGGCTGATCATCCAATCCAATCGCCTAATCCCGCATTCCCCCATAGCAATTGATCCCATTCGCCCCAGTGTGCCACATTTAACTGCTTCCTGAAACAAAGAACAAAGAAAAGTACAGCACAGGAACAGGCCCTTCGGCCCTCCAAGCCCGCGCCGACCATGCTGCCCGTCTGAACTAAAATCTTCTGCACTTCGAGTTCCAGGCACCCACTACCCTCTGTGTAAAATACTTGCCTCGTACATCTACTCTAAACCTTGCCCCTCGCACCTTAAACCTATGCCCCCTAGTAATTGACCCCTCTACCCTGGGGAAAAGTCACTGACTATCCACCCTGTCCATGCCCCTCATAATTTTGTAGACCTCTATCAGGTCGCCCCTCAACCCCCGTTGTCCCAGTGAGAACAAACCGAGTTTATTCAATCTAGAACATAGAACATAGAACATAGAACAATACAGCGCAGTACAGACCCTTCGGCCCACGATGTTGCACCGAAACAAAAGCCATCCAACCTACACTATGCCAATATCATCCATATGTTTATCCAATAAACTTTTAAATGCCCTCAATGTTGGCGAGTTCACCACTGTAGCAGGTAGGGCATTCCACGGCCTCACTACTCTTTGCGTAAAGAACCTACCTCTGACCTCTGTCCTATATCTATTACCCCTCAGTTTAAAGTTATGTCCCCTCGTGCCAGCCATATCCATCCGCGGGAGAAGGCTCTCACTGTCCACCCTATCCAACCCCCTGATTATTCTGTATGCCTCTATTAAGTCTCCTCTTAACCTTCTTCTCTCCAACGAAAACAACCTCAAGTCCATCAGCCTTTCCTCATAAGATTTTCCCTCTATACCAGGCAACATCCTGGTAAATCTCCTCTGCACCCGCTCCAAAGCCTCCACGTCCTTCCTATAATGCGGTGACCAGAACTGTACGCAATACTCCAAATGCGGCCGTACCAGAGTTCTGTACAGCTGCAACATGACCTCCCGACTCCGGAACTCAATCCCTCTACCAATAAAGGCCAACACTCCATAGGCCTTCTTCACAACCCTATCAACCTGGGTGGCAACTTTCGGGGATCTATGTACATGGACACCTAGATCCCTCTGCTCATCCACACTTTCAAGAACTTTACCATTAGCCAAATATTCCGCATTCCTGTTATTCCTTCCAAAGTGAATCACCTCACACTTCTCTACATTAAACTCCATTTGCCACCTCTCGGCCCAGCTCTGCAGCTTATCTATATCCCTCTGTAATCTGCTACATCCTTCCACACTATCGACAACACCACCGACTTTAGTATCGTCTGCAAATTTACTCACCCACCCTTCTGCGCCTTCCTCTAGGTCATTGATAAAAATGACAAACAGCAACGGCCCCAGAACAGATCCTTGTGGTACTCCACTTGTGACTGTACTCCATTCTGAACATTTCCCATCAACCACCACCCTATGTCTTCTTTCAGCTCGCCAATTTCTGATCCACATCTCTAAATCACCCTCAATCCCCAGCCTCCGTATTTTTTGCAATAGCCTACCGTGGGGAACCTTATCAAACGCTTTGCTGAAATCCATATACACCACATCAACTGCTCTACCCTCGTCTACCTGTTCAGTCACCTTCTCAAAGAACTCAAAAAGGTTTGTGAGGCATGACCTACCCTTCACAAAGCCATGCTGACTATCCCTGATCATATTATTCCTATCTAGATGATTATAAATCTTGTCTCTTATAATCCCCTCCAAGACTTTACCCACTACAGACGTGAGGCTCACCGGCCTATAGTTGCCGGGGTTGTCTCTGCTCCCCTTTTTGAACAAAGGGACCACATTCGCTGTCCTCCAGTCCTCTGGCACTATTCCTGTAGCCAATGATGACATAAAAATCAAAGCCAAAGGTCCAGCAATCTCTTCCCTGGCCTCCCATAGAATCCTAGGATAAATCCCATCAGGTCCCGGGGACTTATCTATTTTCAGCCTGTCCAGAATTGCCAACACCTCTTCCCTACGTACCTCAATGCCATCTATTCTATTAGCCTGGGGCTCAGCATTCTCCTCCACAACATTATCTTTTTCCTGAGTGAATACTGATGAAAAATATTCATTTAGTATCTCGCCTATCTCTTCAGACTCCACACACAATTTCCCATCCCTGTCCTTGACTGGTCCTACTCTTTCCCTAGTCATTCGCTTATTCCTGACATACCTATAGAAAGCTTTTGGGTTTTCCTTGATCCTTCCTGCCAAATACTTCTCATGTCCCCTCCTTGCTCGTCTTAGCTCTCTCTTTAGATCCTTCCTCGCTACCTTGTAACTATCCATCGCCCCAACCGAAATTTCACACTTCATCTTCACATAGGCCTCCTTCTTCCTCTTAACAAGAGATTCCACTTCCTTGGTAAACCACGGTTCCCTCGCTCGATGCCTTCCTCCCTGTCTGACCGGTACATACTTATCAAGAACACGCAGTAGCTGATCCTTGAACAAGCCCCACTTATCCAGTGTGCCCAACACTTGCAGCCTACTTCTCCACCTTATCCCCCCCAAGTCACGTCTAATGGCATCATAATTGCCCTTCCCCCAGCTATAACTCTTGCCCTGCGGTGTATACTTATCCCTTTCCATCATTAACGTAAACGTCACCGAATTGTGGTCACTGTCCCCAAAGTGCTCTCCTACCTCCAAATCCAACACCTGGCCTGGTTCATTACCCAAAACCAAATCCAACGTGGCCTCGCCTCTTGTTGGCCTGTCAACATATTGTTTCAGGAAACCCTCCTGCACACACTGTACAAAAAACGACCCATCTAATGTACTCGAACTATATCTTTTCCAGTCAATATTTGGAAAGTTAAAATCTCCCATAATAACTACCCTGTTACTTTCGCTCATATCCAGAATCATCTTCGCCATCCTTTCCTCTACATCCCTAGAACTATTAGGAGGCCTATAAAAAAACTCCCAACAGGGTGACCTCTCCTTTCCTGTTTCTAACTTCAGCCCATACTACCTCGGCAGAAGAGTCCCCATCTAGCATCCTCTCCGCCACCGTAATACTGCTCTTGACTAGCAGCGCCACACCTCCCCCTCTTTTGCCTCCTTCTCTGAGCTTACTAAAACACCTAAACCCCGGAACCTGCAACATCCATTCCTGTCCCTGCTCTGTCCATGTCTCCGAAATGGCCACAACATCGAAGTCCCAGGTACCAACCCACGCTGCCAGTTCCCCTACCTTGTTTCGTATACTCCTGGCATTGAAGTAGACACACTTCAAACCACCTACCTGAACACTGGCCCCCTCCTGCGATGTCAAATCTGTGCTCCTGACCTCTATACTCTCATTCTCCCTTACCCGAAAACTACAATCCAGGTTCCCATGCCCCTGCTGCATTAGTTTAAACCCCCCCAAAGAGCACTAACAAATCTCCCCCCCAGGATATTTGTGCCCCTCAGGTTCAGATGTAGACCATCCTGTCTGTAGAGGTCCCACCTTCCCCAGAAAGAGCCCCAGTTACCAAAAATCTGAATCCCTCCCGCCTGCACCATCCCTGTAGCCACGTGTTTAAATGCTCTCTCTCCTTATTCCTCATCTCACTATCACGTGGCACGGGCAACAACCCAGAGATAACAACTCTGTTTGTTCTAGTTCTGAGCTTCCATCCTAGCTCCCTGAAAGCCTGCCTGACATCCTTGTCCCCTTTCCTACCTATGTCGTTGGTGCCAATGTGGACCACGACTTGGGGCTGCTCCCCCTCCCCCCTAAGGACCCGGAAAACACGATCCGAGACATCACGTACCCTTGCACCTGGGAGGCAACATACCAAACGTGAGTCTCTCACGCTCCCACAAAATCTCCTATCTGTGCCCCTGACTATAGAGTCCCCAATTACTAATGCTCTGCTCCTCTCCCCCCTTCCCTTCTGAGCAACAGGGACAGACTCCGTGCCAGAGGCCCGTACCCCATGGCTTACCCCTGGTAAGTCGTCCCCCCCACAAGTATCCAAAGCGGTATACTTGTTTCTCAGGGGTACGACCGCAGGGATCCCTGCACTGACTGTTTTTTCCCAGTCCCTCTTACAGTTACCCACCTATCTCCAATCTTTGGTGTAACTAATTCCCTGAAGCTGCTATCTATGACCCCTTCTGCCTCCCGAATGATCCAAAGTTCTTCCAACTCCAGCTCCAGTTCCCTAACTCGGTCTTGGAGGAGCTGGAGATGGCAGCACTTCCTGCAGGTAAAATCAGCAGGGACACTAACTGCATCCCTCACCTCAAACATCCTGCAGGAGAAACATTGCACTCCCTTCCCTGCCATTCCTCTAACTTTCTACCAAGATCTGGCTAAAAAATAATAATAATATAATAAAATATGGTACTTACCTCAGACCAATGAGTTTTATTATTAGGTTAGAGGAGGAGGGCGGGTGGGAGACACTACACGTGTAGTGTCTCGGGTTTCCTCTCCACCAGAATTTATTGGGGAGGGTCTTCCCAGACGTCCGCGGGTCGACTTCCTGTTCCCGCCTAAAAAACTAATTTAAAATAAAAAAAAAGAAAAATTCTCAGCTCCTGCTGAAATTGACTAACCAGCCAGCTGTTCTCACGCCGCCGAAATCGACTGGCCTGCCCCTGCAAAGACAAGTGCTTTTAAAGGTTGACTTACCTCCCAGCAACCTCCTTCCGCAATGCTCCCGCTGAAACTGACTCACCACTCACCAGCTGTTCTCCCGCCGAAATCGACTGGCCTGCCCCTGCAAAGACAAGTGCTTTTAAAGGTTGACTTACCTCCCAGCAACCTCCTTCCGCAATGCTCCCGCTGAAACTGACTCACCACTCACCAGCTGTTCTCACGCCGCTGAAATCGACATCTCTCCTCATGGCTCTCGTTAAATTGTTGAGGTCACTTGGACAGTGTTGGTTTCTGGTGTTCAGGGTAATGGGGCAAAGTGGTTGGAGTTGGGATATGTCAGGTTTTCCCAAATCTTTCCTGCCACGGAACGCTTCTGACACATACACTGACTTACCCCCACACACAAACAAAGGACAAAGAACAATACAGCAGAGAAACAGGCCCTTCGGCCCCATACAATTCTTTGGGCTCAACTACTTCCTGTGGTAACGGATTCCACCATTCACCCCTCTCTGGCTGAAGAAATGTCTCCTCATCTCTGTCCGAAATGGTCGACCCGTATCCTCAGACTGTGACCCCTGGTTCTGGACACCCCCACCACCCGGAACACCCTTCCTGCATCTACCCTGTCCAGTCCTGTTAGAATTTCTGTGAGATCCTCCTACATTCCTCAGAACTCCAGCGAGAACAATCCCAACCGATTCAATCTCTCCTCGTACGTCAGCCCCGCCATACCTGGAATCAGTCTGGTAAACCTTCGCTGCACTCCCGCTACAGATAGGACATCCTTCCTCAGATAAGGAAACCAAAACTGCGCACAGTATTCCAGGTGTGGTGTGACCAAGGCCCTGTATAATTGCAGCAAGACATCCCTGCTCCTCTCCTTGAACCCTCTCGCTATGAAGGCCAGTATACCATTTGCCTTCTTTACCGCCTGCTGTACCTGCGCGCTTACCTTCAGTGACTGGTGTACGAGGACATCCAGGTCTCGATTCACATTCCCCTCTCCTAATTTATGACCATTCAGATAATAGTCTGCCTTCTCCTTTTGCTAACAAAGTGGATAGCCTCGCATTTGTCCACATTATACGGCATCTGCCATTCATTTGCCCACTCACTCAACTTGTACAAATCTCACTGAATGATCTCTGCATCCTCCTCACAGCTCCTCCTCCCACCCAACTTGGTGCCATTTGCAAATTTGGAGATATGACATTTTGTTCCCTCATCTCAATCATAGAACATAGAACAGTACAGCACAGAACAGGCCCTTCGGCCCTCGATGTTGTGCCGAGCATTGTCCGAAACCAAGATCAAGCTATCCCACTCCCTGTCATTCTGGTGTGCCCCATGTGCCTATCCAATAACCGCTTGAAAGTTCCTAAAATGTCCGACTCCACTATCACAGCAGGCAGTCCATTCCATACTCTAACAACTCTCTGAGTAAAGAACCTACCTCAGACATCCCTCCTGTATTTCCCACCCTGAATCTTATAGTTATGTCCCCTTGTAACAGCTACATCCACCCGAGGAAATAGTCTCTGAACGTCCACTCTATCTATCCCCCTCATTATCTTATAAACCTCTATTAAGTCGCCTCTCATCCTCCTCCGTTCCAAAGAGAAAAGCCCTAGCTCCCTCAACCTTTCCTCAGAAGACCTATCCTGCAAACCAGGCAGCATCCTGGTAAATCTCCTCTGCACCCTTTCCAATGCTTCCACATCCTTCCTATAATGAGGTGACCAGAACTGCACACAATACTCCAAATGTGGTCTCACCAGGATCATGTATAGTTGCAGCATAGCCCCGCGGCTCTTAAACTCAAGCCCCCTGTTAATAAATGCTAACACACTATAGGCCTTCTTCATGGCTCTATCCACTTGAGTGCCAACCTTCAGAGATCTGTGGACATGAACTCCAAGATCTCTCTGTTCCTCCACATTCCTCAGAACCCTGCCATTGACCTTGTAATCCGCATTCAAATTTTTCCTACCAAAATGAATCACCTCGCACTTATCAGGGTTAAACTCCATCTGCCATTTTTCGGCCCAGCTCTGCATCCTATCAATGTCTCTTTGCAGCCTACAACAGCTCTCCACCTCATCCACTACTCCACCAATCTTGGTGTCATCAGCAAATTTACTGACCCACCCTTCAGCCCCCTCCTCCAAGTCATTGATAAAAATCACAAATAGCAGAGGACCCAGCACTGATCCCCGTGGTACACCGCTGGTAACTGGTCTCCAGTCTGAAAATTTTCCATCCACCACCACCCTCTGTCTTCTATGTGATAGCCAGTTACTTATCCAATTGGCCAAATTTCCCTCTATCCCACACCTCCTTACTTTCTTCATGAGCCGACCATGGGGAACCTTATCAAACACCTTACTAAAATCCATGTATACGACATCAACTGCTCTACCTTCATCTACACACTTAGTTACCTCCTCAAAGAATTCAATCAAATTTGTGAGGCAAGACTTACCCTTCACGAATCCGTGTTGACTATCCCGGATTAAGCTGCATCTTTCCAAATGGTCATAAATCCTATCCTTCAGGACCTTTTCCATTATCTTCCCGACCACCGAAGTAAGACTAACTGGCCTATAATTACCAGGGTCATTCCTATTCCCTTTCTTGAACAGAGGACAACATTCTCCACTCTCCAGTCCTCTGGCACTATCCCCGGGGACAGCGAGGACCCAAAGATCAAAGCCAAAGGCTCTGCAATCTCATCCCTTGCCTCCCAAAGAATCCTAGGATATATCCCATCTGGCCCAGGGGACTTGTCGACCCTCAGGTTTTTCAAAATTGCAAATACATCCTTCCTCAGAACATCTACTTCCTCCAGTCTACTCGCCTGAATCACACTCTCATCCTCAAAAACATGGCCCCTCTCCTTTGTGAACACTGAAGAAAAGTATTCATTGAACGCCTCTCCTATCTCTTCTGACTCCATGCACAAGTTCCCACTACTGTCCTTGACCGGCCCTACCCTCACCCTGGTCATTCTTTTATTTCTCACATAAGAGTAAAAAGCCTTAGGGGTTTTCCTTGATTCGACCCGCCAAGGACTTCTCATGCCCTCTCCTAGCTCTCCTAAGCCCTTTTTTCAGCTCATTCTTGCTACCTTGTAACCCTCAAGCGACCCAACTGTACCTTGTTTTCTCATCCTTACATACTCTTCCTTTTTCCTCTTGACAAGACATTCAACCTCTTTTGTGAACCATGGTTCCCTCACACGGCCATTTCCTCCCTGCCTGACAGAGACATGCCTATCAAGGACACGCAGCATTTGTTCCTTGAACAAGCTCCACTTTTCATTTGTGCCTTTCCCTGACAGTTTCTGTTCCCATCTTATGCTCCCTAATGTTTGCCTAATCGCATCATAATTACCCCTCCCCCAATTATAAACCTTGCCCTGCCATGTGGCCCTATCCCTCTCCATTACAATAGTGAAAGACACCGAATTGTGGTCACTATCTCCAAAGTGCTCTCCCACAAACAAATCTAACATTTGGCCCGGTTCATTACCCAGTACCAAATCCAATGTGGCCCCCCTCTTGTCGGCCTATCCACATATTGTGTCAGGAAACCCTCCTGCACACACTGTACAAAAACTGCCCCATCCGAACTGTTCGACCTATAGAGGTTCCAATCAATATTTGGAAAGTTAAAGTCACCCATGACAACTACCCTGAGACCTCCACATCTATCCATAATCTGCTTTGCAATTTCTTCCTCCACATCTCTATTACTATTTGGGGGCCTATAGAAAACTCCTAACACCGTGACCGCTCCTTTCCTATTTCTAACTTCGGCCCATATTACCTCAGTAGGCAGATCCCCTTCGAACTGCCTTTCTGCAGCCGTTAGACTATCCTTGCTTGACAATGCTACTCCTCCACCTCTTTTACCACCTTCCCTACTCTTACTGAAAGATCTATACCCCGGAACTTCCAACAACCATTCCTGTCCCTGTTCTAACCATGGCCGGGATTCTTCCCTACCCTGCGGGGCGCGGGTCCCGGCGGGATGGAGTGGCGTGAACCACTCTGGCGTCGGGCCGCCCCAAAGGTGCGGAATTCTCCGTACCTTTAGGGGCCGAGCCCTCACCTTGAGGGGCTAGGCCCGTGCTGGAGTGATTTCCGCCCCGCCGGCTGGCGGGAAAGGCCTTTGGCGCCACGCCAGCCAGCGCTGAAAGGACTTCGCCGGGCGATGCATGCGCGGGAGCGTCAGCGGCCGTTCACGGCATCCCCGCGCCTGCGCAGTGGAGGGGGTCTCTTCCGCCTCCGCCATAGTGAAGACCATGGCGAAGGCAGAAGAAAAAGAGTGCCCCCATGGCACAGGCCCGCCCGCCGATCGGTGGGCCCCGATCGCGGGCCAGGCCACCGTGGGGGCACACCCCAGGACCCCGGAGCCCGCCCGCGCCGTCTGCTCCCGCCGGTAAGGTAGGTGGTTCAATCCACGCCGGCTGGCGAGGGTTGACAGTGGTGGGACTTCGGCCATCGCGGGCCGGAGAATCGCCGGGGGGAGCCCACCGACCGGCACGGCGCGATTCCCGCCCCGCCGATTCTCTGGTAGCGGAGAATTCAGGACACGGTGGGTGAGAGATTCACGCCAGCCCCCGGCGATTCTCCAACCCGACGGGGGGGTCGGAGAATCGCGCCCCATGTCTCCGTAATGGCCACAACATCGTAGTCCCAAGGACAAATCCACGCTCCATGTTCACCTACCTTATTCCAGATGCTCCTTGCATTGAAGTAGACACACTTCAACCCACCTTCCTGCCTGCCGATACACTCCTGCGACCTTGATACCCTCCTCAGTACCTCACTACTCTCAACACGGGCTTCTGGACTACAGCTCGTTTTCCCAGCCCCCCCCCCCCTGACAAATTAGTTTAAACCCCTCCCCGAAGAGCCGAGCAAATTTCCCCCCCAGGATATTGGTGCCCCTCTGGTTCAGGTGCAAACCGTCCTGTCTGTACAGGGCCCACCTTCCCCAGAATGTGCTCCAATTATGCACATAACTGAAACCCTCCCTCCTACACCATCCCTGGAGCCACGTGTTTATCTGCACTCTCTCCCTGTTCCTCAGCTCACTAGCACGTGGCACCGGCAACAAACCAGAGGTGACAACATGGTTTGTCCTGGCTCTCAGCTTCCACCCTAGCTCCCTAAATTCCCGTTTTAAATCCCCGTCCCTTCTCTTACCTATGTCGTTGGTACCGATGTGTATCACGACTTGTGACTGTTCCCCCTCCCCTTTAAGGATTCTAAAAACACGGTCCGAGACGTCACGGACCCTGGCACCTGGGAGGCAACATACCATCCGTGAGTCTCTCGCTGTCATAGAACCATCCATCTGTCCCTCTAACTATCGAGTCTCCAATAACTATGGCTCTCCTGCTCCCCCTCCTTCCCTTCTGAGCCACAGGGACGGACTCAGTGCTGGAGATCCGTTCACCGTGGCTTACCCCTGGTAGGTCCCCCCCCCCCAACAGTATCCAAAGCGGTATACTTGTTACTAAGGGGAACGACCACAGGGGATCCCTGTACTGACTGCTTCCTCCCAGCCCCTCCCACCGTCACCCATCTACCTTTATTCTTCGGAGTAACTACATCTATCTATGACCACCTCTGCCTCCCGAATGATCCGAAGTTCATCCAGCTCCAGCTCCAGTTCCCTAACGCTGTTTCTGAGGAGCTGGAGATGGGTGCACTTCCCACAGGTGAAATCAGCAGGGACACTGACGGCGCCCCTCACCTCAAACATTCTGCAGGAGGAATGTTGCACTGCCTTCCCTGCCATACCCTCTGGATAAAAAAAGAAAAAGAAAGAAAGAGCTTACCTGTTATTCACTCTACCCTTTAGGTTAAAGGAGGTGGAAGGGTGGGGAACACTACAAGTATAGTGTCTAGGGTTTAGAAACTGCCCAACTTAAATACAGGTAAAAATAAAACACTTAACCAGCAACCATTGCGCCCCACACAAGAACAGCATCAGCTGTTATGGGCCTGCGCAAACAATTTAAATCTTTACTACTTACCCAGCAGTCACTCTGTCCTCACTCCACCGGATTCAGCTGGAAACTCCCAACAGTAAGTTTTAAAAAATTTTACTCCCCTTCTCAGCAAGCACTCACTCAGCAACCACTGCGCCCCGCACGATAACACCTCAGGGAAAAGAAAAACTACTTACCAGTCACCAAAATGCAAATTTTCCCCACAACAGCCAATCAGCAGCTCTGCTCTACTGCCTTCTGCTGGATGCTTGCCTTCACTTGAACACCTAGGGTGCCTTGCTCAGGTACACTTTCTGGATGCAGTGACCACAATGCACTGGTGCAAATTTTCCCCACAACAGCCAATCAGCAGCTCCGCTCTACTGCCCTCTGCTATCACTAATATAAATTGTGAATATCTGGAATCCTAGCACCGATCCCTGCGGTACCCCACTGGTCACTGTCTGCCAATTTGAAAAAGACCTGTTAATTCCTACTCTTTGTTTCCTGTCTGCCAACCAGTTTTTTATCCATCTCAATACACTACCCCTAATCCCATGTGCTTTAATTTTACACGCTAATCTTTTATGCGAGACTTTGTCAAAAGCCTTCTGAAAGTCCAAATATACCACATCCACTGGCTCCCCTTTATCAATTTTACTAGTTACACCCTCGAAGAATTCCAATAGATTTGTCAAGCATGATTTCCCCATTAGTAAATCCATGCTGACTCTGTCTGATCCTGCCACTGTTTTCGAAGTGCTCTGCTTTAAAATCTTTAACAATGGTTCTGTAATTTTCCCACTACTGATGTCAGGCTTCCTGGTCTATAATTCCCTGTTTTCTCACAACCCCCCTTTTTAAATAGTGGGGTTACATTAGGTGCCCTCCAATCTGCAGCAATTGTTCCAGAGTCTAGAATTTTGGAAGATGGTCACCAATGCATCCACTATTTCTTTTCTTTTAATTTATTAAAATAAATTTAGAGTACCCAATTATTGTTTTCCAATTAAGGGGCAATTTAACGTGGCCAATCCACCTAACCTGCACATCTTTGGGTTGTGGGGGCGAAACCCGCGCAAACACGGGGCGAATGCGCAAACTCCACACGGACAGTGACCCGGGGCCGGGATCGAACCTGGGACATCGTTGCCGTGAGGCTGCAGGGCTAACCACTGTGCCACCGTGCTGACCCTCATCCACTATTTCTTGAGCCACCTCCTTCAGTACTCTGGGATGTAGATTATCAGGCCATGGGGATTTATCAGCCTTCAATCCCATCAATTTCCCCAACACCATTTCTCTACTGATATTGATCACCTTCAGTACCTCCATCTCACTAAACCTTGCATTACCTTTCTCACTAAACCCTGCATTCTCTTTCTCGCTAAACCCACCATTCCCTTTCTCACTAAACCCTGTGTTCCCCAACATTTGTGGTATCTTATTTGTGTCCTCATTTGTGAAGACAGAACCAAAGTATTTAATTAGTTGCTCCGCCATTTCTTTGACCCTATAATACATACCCCTGTTTCTGACTGTAAGGGACCTACATTTGTCTTCACCAATCTTTTTCTCTTCGCGTACCTATAGAAACTTTTACAGTCAGTTTTTATGTTCCCTGCAAGCTTACTCTCATACTCTATTTTCCCCTTCTTAATCAATCCCTTTGTCCTTCTTTGCTGAATTCTAAACTGCTCCCAATCCTCAAACCTGTTATTTTTCTTGGCCAATTTGTATGCTACTTCCCTGGATTGAATACTATCCCTAATTTCCCTTGTAAGCTATGATTGGCCACCTTTCCCGTTTTACTTTTGTGCCAGAAAGGAATAAACAATTGTTGCAGTTCCTCCATGCACTCTTTGATTGTTTGCCATTACCTATCCACAGTCATCACTTTCAGCAACGTTCCCCAATCGATCATTGCCAACTCACGCCTCATTTCATCGTAGTTTTGATTGTTAAGATTCAGCACCCTAGTCTCTGAATCAACTACTTCACTCTCCATCTTGATGAAAAATTCTGTGATGTTATGGTCGCTCATCCCCAAGGGGTCTCGCACAACTAGATTGGCAATGATTCCCTTCTCATTGCACAGTACCCAGTCTAGGATGCCTGTTCTCTAGTTGGCTTCTCAATGTATTGGTCCAGTATACATTCCAGGAATTCCTCCTCTACGGTATTGTGGCTAATTTGATTTTTCCAATCTATATGCAGATTAAAATCACCCATAATTCCCGTACCAGCCTCCCTGAACAGGCGCCGGAATGTGGCGACCAGGGGCTTTTCACAGTAACTTCATTCAAAGCCTTATTGTGACAATAAGCGATTTTCATTTCATTTTTAATTACAGTTGTTCCTTTATCACATGCGTCTCTAATTTCCTGTTTAATGGCATTCTCAACAAGGGAATGGCATTGAACCGTTCCACCAAAGAGAAGGACTTGGTGGATGAGGAGTATAGGGTAGAGTGTGTAGAGTGTGGAGATATTCTGAGTCATGTTGATATTAATAAAGAGGAGGTGTTGGTCATCTTAAACAGCAGTAAAGTAGATACGTCCCCAGGGCCTGATGGGATCTACCCCAGAATACAGCTGGAGGCAAGGGAGGAAATTGCTGGGGCCTTGACAGTAATCTTTGTATCCTCATTGGCTACAGGTGAAGTTCCAGTGGACTGGGGTATAGCCAGTGTTGTTCCATTGTTTAAGAAGGGCAGCAGGAATAATCCAGGAAATTATAGGCCGGTGAGCCTTACGCTAGTGGTAGGGAAACTATTGGAAAAGATTCTTAGAGATAGGATTTACTCACATTTGGAAACAAATGGACTTATTAGTGATGGACAGCATGGTTTTGTGACGGGGAGGTCGTGCCTCACTAATTTGATCGAGTTTTTAGAGGAAGTGACAAAGATGAGATGAGGGAAAGGCAGTAGATGTTGTATGCATGGACTTCAGTAAAGCCTTTGACAAGGTACCTCATGGTAGACTGGTACAAAAGGTGAAGTCACATGGGATCAGTGGAGAGCTGGCAAGTTGGATACAGAACTGGCTTGGGCACAGAAGACAGAGGGTAGCAGTAGAAGGGTGTTTTTCTGAATGGAAGGCTGTGACTAGCGGCGTTCCACAGGGATCAGTTTTGGGGCCTTTGTTGTTCGTGGTGTATACAAATGATTTGGAAGAAAATGTAACTGTTCTGATTAGTAAGTTTGCAGACGACACAAATATTGGTGGAGTTGCGGATAGTGAAGAGGATTGTCAGAGGATACAGCAGGATATAAACTGGTTGGAGTCATGGGCGGAGAAATGGCAGATGGAGTTTAATCCGGACAAGTGGGAGGTAATGCTCTTTGGAAGGTCCAATGCATGTAGGAATTACACAGTAAATGGTAGAAGTCTTGAGAGCACTGACAGAGAGATCTGGGCGGGCGTGTCCACCGATCCCTGAAAGTGGCAACACAGGTGGATAAGGTGGTCAAGAAGGCATACGGCATGCTGGCCTTCATCGGTTGGGGCATTGAATATAAAAATTGGCAAGTCATGTTGCAGCTGTGCAGGACCTTGAGTTAGGCCTCATTTGGAATATTGTGTACAATTCTGGTCGCCGCACTACCAGAAGGATGTGGAGGCTTTGGAGAGGGTACAGAAGCGTTTTATTAGGATGTTGCCTGGTATGGAGGGCATTAGCTATGAGGGTAGGTTAGATAAACTCAGTCTGTTCTCACTGGAACGACGGAGGTTAAGGGGCGACCTGATAGAGGTCTACAAGTTTATGAGAGGCAAGGACAGAGTGTATAGTCAAATGCTCTTTCCTAGGTCGGAGAGTCAAGTACGAGGGGACATGGGTTTAACGTGCGCGGGGAAAAGTTTAGAAGAGATGTGCGAGGCAGGTTTTTTACACAGAGCGTGGTAAATATATGGAATGCGCTGCCTGGGGAGGTGGTGGGAGCAGGTACGATAGCGGCATTTAAGTGGCATCTAGACAAATATATGAGTAGGGTGGGAATGGAAGGATACGGATGCCGTAAGTGCAGACGGTTTTAGTTTAGTCGGGTACCAGGGTCGGCGCAGGCTTGGAGGGCCGAAGGGCCTGTTCCTGTGCTGTATTGTTCTTTGTTCTTCCCTGACTTAGAACAAAGTCAGGAGTGTAATGGAATACTCTCCACTTGCCTGGATGGGTGCAACTCCAATAAACTCAAGAAGCTCGACACCATCCAGAACAAAGCAGCCCGCTTGATTGACATCCCATCCACAAACACTCAATCCCTCCACCGTCATCTCAGTGTCAACTGTGTGTACCATCTACAAGATGCACTGCAGAAACTCACCAAGGTTCTTGAGACAGCACCTTCCAAGCCCACGGCCACTACCATCTAGAAGAACAAGAGCAGCAGATACCTGGGAACCCCACCACCTGGAGGTTCCCCTCCAAGTCACTCACCACCCTGACTTGGGGATATATCGCCGTTCCTTCACTGTCACTGGGGCAACATCCTGGAACTCCCTCCCTGACAGCACAGTGGGTGTACCTACACCACACGGACTTCAGCGGTTCAAGAAGGCAGCTCACCACCACCTACTGAAGGGCACTTCTGGAAGGGCAATAAATGCTGTCCTAACCAGTGACTCCCACATTCCGCGAAAGAATAACATTTAAAAAATGCAAATGATTCCGTGACACTGTTTTGTCGGAGAGTAGCAGAGATATCCCTGGTGTTCCGACCAATGTCTATCTCTTAACCAACGTCACCAAAGAACAGCCTATCTTTTTTAAAATAAATTTAGATTGCCCAATTATTCTTTTTTCCAATTAAGGGGCAATTTAGCGTGGCCAATCCACCTACCCTGCGCATCTTTGGGTTGTGGGGGTGAAACCCACACAGAGAGAATGTGCAAACTCCGCAGGGACAGTGGCCCAGGGCCGTGCTTCGAACCCGGGTCCTCAGCGCCGCAGACCCAGTGCTAACCGCTGCGCCACATGAACAGCCTATCTGGTCATTGTCACAAAGCTGTTAGTGGACAATTGCAGAGTGTCCACAACATGTAAATTGACTGTTCCATTTCTTCTATTGGATACACTTCAAAAGTATGTCACTGGCTTTAAGCACTTTGGGATATAGAGAGGTTATGAAAGCTGCGAGGTATATTTATATTATATATAAGATGTAAGTTGTTTCTTGTATTCTCAAATTGATAATTCTTCCTGCTTTCAGAGTCCATGAATTGATCTCTATCAACACTCTTCAAGGTGTATGTAGAATATGTGGAAGTGGCGAAGGACAGGTTTGAAGAATAGAGAAGTGGTACAGTAGTCTATATAAACCAAGTTCACATGGATGTGTTAATCAGGAACTCTGCCTTAGGTCAGTACTAGATCTGCAACCTTTTTGACTGCATGGCCTTGAGGATATTACTGTGGTGAATTGTCACCATGGTAACTGATCCACCAATCATTGACTGAAGAAAATACACTGCCTGTTACACAGGAAGAGGACAAGCTCCTTCAGCCCCTCAAGCCTGTCACACAGGAACAGGAGGAGACCCTTCAGCCCTTTGAGCCTGTCACACAGGAACAGGAGGAGGCCATTCAGCCCCTCGAGCCTGTCATACGGGGACAGGAGGAATCCATTCAGCCCCTCGAGCCTGTCACACAGGGACAGCAGCAGGCCATTCAGCCCCTCGAGCCTCGGGCACAGGAACAGAAGAACGATATTCAGCCCCTTGAGCCTGGAACACAGGAAGAAGTGGAAACCACTCGGCCCCCCTAACTCCAGGCAGGAACTGCAGCAGCCCCTCTGACATTCAGACCCTTATGTTAGTTCCACCATTCAATTAAATCACCTATAACCTGTACCAGAGCTCCATGAGAAAGAATTAAAGCGACTTGAATACGATAGAGAGAGAGGAAAAAGAGAGGGAAAGAGAGAGAGAGGAAGAAGGAGCGAGAAGAAAAGAGAAAAGAAAGAATAGCCCTAGCAGAACAAAAAGAAAAAGAGAGGGAGAGACAGATCAGGGAAAAAGATAAAGAGAGGGAATTTGAACTTCAGAAAATGGCCATGAAACATGACAGTCAGTTAAAATTGGCAGACGTAAAGGGAAACGTACAGTTGGATGATAGTGATGAGGATAGTGAGAAAGAGCGTCATAGTCTAAGGCTTGGTGGGAATCTATTTAAATATGTCCAAGCATTGCCCAGGTTTGACGAGAAGGAGGTAGAAACCTTTTTCATTTCATTTGAGAAGGTAGCTAAACAAATGCAATGGCCACAGGACATGTGCGTGTTGCTGATTCAAACAAAGTTGTTAGGTAGAGATAGTGAAATGTTTGTATGTAGGAAGTATCTGGAATGTATGAGGAGGTGAAGAAATCCATCTTAGGTGCATATGAGCTAGCGCCTGAAGCCTACAGACAAAGCTTTAGAAATTTAAGGAAAGAATTTGGTCAAACATACATGGAGTTTGAAAGGCTCAAACAGAGTAATTTTGATAGGTGGATAAGGGCTTTGAAAATAGACCAAACGTATGAAGCTCTCAGAGAAATTATACTTTTGGAGGAGTTTAAAAATTCAATTCCTGATGTAGTGAGAACTCATGTGGAAGAACAGGGTTAAAATTGTGAGATTAGCAGCGGAAATGGCAGATGATTATGAATTAGTTCATAAATCAAAGATTGGTTTCCAACATCAGTTTCAGCCGGTGAGGGATAGAAACTGGGGACATGAGAAATACTCAAGTGATAAAGGTAAAGGTGATCTGATGGGAGATAATAAGGAGAGTGTACCTCAGATTAGAAAAGAAATCCAGGAGGGTGGAAAAGAGATGAAAAAATTCAAATGTTTTCACTGTAATAAACTAGGCCATGTAACGTCACAGTGTTGGTGGTTGAAGAAAAGCACTGGGAAGGCTGATGTGGTAAAACAGGATAAGACGGTGGGGTTTGTTAGAGTGGTAAAGGAAAGCCCAAGGGAAGGGAAGGAGGTGCAAATGATTGTACAGCCTGTTCAAGTAGTAATTGTTAAGAAGGTGCCAGATGTCTTTAAAGAATTTACTTGTGTGGGTAAAGTTTACTCATGTGTATCAGGAGGAGCAGGTAAAGAAGTCACAATTTTAAGAGATACGGGAGCTAGTCAATCTTAATGGTAAGAGATGAGGAATTATGTTGTTTGGGAAGAAAGTTGCCAGAAAAGGTGGTGATATGTGGAATTCAGGGTGAGAGGAGTAGTGTCTATTATATAAGGTAAGGTTGGAAAGTGCAGTGAAGAGTGGTGAAGTGGTAGTAGGAGTAATAGATAAACTATCATGTCCAGGAAAACAGTTTATCTTGGGTAATGATAGAGCTGGATCGCAGGTGGGAGTGATGCCTACTGTGGTTGATAAGCCAGTGGAAAATCAGTCAACTGAAGTGTTGAAGGACGAATATCCTGGGATTGTGTAGTAACAAGGTCGCAAAGTCACAGGTTAAGACAAGAGGATAAATCAAAGAGTGAAGATGAGGTTGAAGTGCAATTATCAGAAACGATTTTTGATCAGATGGTTGAAAAAGAACAAGAACAGGTGGAGGATGAGGCGGATATTTTTAGTTCATGAAAATTGGCGGAGTTGCAACAGAAAGATGTCGAAATAAAACGGATATATCAGAAAGCATATACGGAAGAGGAATCTGAGAGTATACCAGAGTGTTATTACCGTAAAAGTGATGTCTTCATGAGAAAATGGAGACCTGTACATATGCAGGCGGATGAAAAGTGGGCAGAAGTTCATCAAGTAGTATTGCCGATAGGATATAGAAAGGAGGTGTTGCGAGTTGCACATGAGGTAGCAGTGGGAGGTCATTTGGGAATAAGGAAAACTCAAGCTAAAATCCAGAAGTATTTTTATTGGCCTGGACTATATAAAGATGTAGTTAAATTTGTCAATCATGTCACACATGTCAATTGATAGGGAAACCTTAAGCAGTGATAAAACCAGCGCCCTTAATACCCATTCCAGCATTTGAGGAACGTTTTACAAGGGTCCTAATCGATTGTGTAGGACCGCTTTCTAAAACAAAAAGTGGGAATCAATACCTTTTGACGATAATGGATGTGTCTACTAGGTTTCCAGAGGCCATTCCAGTACGTAATATTAAAGCTAAGAGGATTGTGGAGGAGTTACTTGAATTCTTTACTAGATATGGACTACCCACAGAAATACAATCGGATCAAGGATCAAATTTTACTTCAAAGTTATTCAAAGAAGTTATGGATAGCTTAGGAATAAAACAATTTAAATCAACTGCGTACCATCCAGAATCGCAGGGAGCGTTAGAAAGGTGGCATCAGACATTAAAGACAATGTTGAGGGCTTATTGTCATTATTATCCAGAGGATTGGGATAAAGGAATTCCATTTGTATTGTTTGCAATTAAGGATGCACCTAATGAGTCCTTTTGAACTAATTTTTGGTCATGAGGTAAGAGGACCACTTAAATTAATCGGAAATTACACTATTGGATTATGTATCAAATTTTAGGGAATGATTAAATAGAGCAGGTGAATTGGCAAGACAACATTTGAAAGTTGCACAAAATTTAATGAAACGGGTAGCGGTCAAGAAATCCAAAGTTCGTAGTTTTGCCACTGGGGATAAAGTTTTAGTGTTGTTACCAGTGGTAGGTGAGCCTTTGAAAGCTAGGTTTTGTGGACCGTATCAGATTGAAAGGAAATTAAGCAAGGTGAATTATGTGGTAAAAACACCAGATAGAAGGAAGACTCACCAAGTGTCCATGTGAATATGCTTAAAAGGTACTTTGAAAAGGAAGGAGAGAAAAAGGAGGTTTTAATGATTCTAACTCAAAGTGATGAACCAAATCCAGATGGCTGTGAATTTGACATACCTCAAACTAAATTGGAAAATGAGGATGTTCTTAAAAATTGGGATGAATTGTTGTTACCTTCCAGAGGAAACATTAACTGACCTGAAAGAGTTATTGATATCACATGGGCAAGTTTGTAGAGATAAATTGGGAAGTACTAAAATGGCTATACATGATGTAGATGTGGGAAATGCTGTTCCTATCAAACAACATCCATATAGACTTAATCCTTTAAAATTGGCACAGGTTAACAGAGAGATTGAGAGTATTCTGAAGAATGGCATAATTGAAGTGGGTTGCAGCCAATGGAGCTCACCCATAGTGATGGTACCTAAACCAGACGGTACCCAACGGTTGTGTGTGGACTATCGAAAGGTGAATGCAGTTACAAGAACGGACTCTTATCCTATCCCGTGTTTGAAGGATTGCATTGAGAAATTGGGACGATCTGCTTTCATTTACAACTTTCAGACATGGAAAGAACATTTAAAACATCGTGTGGAGTTCTTCGATCGACTTCAGTCGGCGGGTTTGGTGATGAACCTAGCCGAAAGTGAATTTGGAGAAGCCCGAATCCCTTTCCTTGCGGAGTTTCCGATACCCTCAAGACGAAGGAAAATAATGCAATCTCTTAGCATGAGTGGATTTGATCGAACAGTTGTGCAAAAGTTTTGTGGTGTGATTACTCCACTGATGGAATTGCTGACGAAACTTAAAAAAATTCAATGGACAGCGGACTTTCAACAGGCATTTGACTGCCTGAAAGCTGTGATCACCAATGTTCCTGTATTGGAGAATTGCAAGGGACTCTGTGGTCAGATTGAACTAAAGTATCTGATTCTGAAGAGAAATGCCGAGGAGTAGAGGAATGGATGGATCGTGCAGAGACTTTGTTCAAAGAGACTGTCAATCGAGAAGGATTTTGGTTGGAAGAAGAACAAAGAAAAATGGACTATATTATTATACCTGTTTGCGTGTGTTGTTTTTTTTTAAAAAACCGAAAAGGTATATTTACTGTGTACATTTCTTAGTGGATGGTGCAAAAGTGAAAAAGGAAACCATCTTGAAGTTGATGGTTTATTTTTTTTTCTTGAGGGGAGGTGTCATATGAGAGTGCTTTTAAGAAATGGATGTTTAAGCAATGTACCTTTGAGAAATGCAGTGATGTCAGAGTGTGGGTGGAGCTGGGCTTTAGATCAGCCATTTTGCAGTTTTTTTGTTTCAGTTTGAAAAGAGCTTGGGAGTGTCTGTGTTTTGCAGTGAGCTGGATCTGCTGTGCTCTCTGCCATGAAAGGCTATCTCTGGACCATTTGGGTGATTTAAACTCATAATAGTAAAGCCTTTAACCTGATGTGTTTCTGTTTAAAGGTGTTTCGTCTCTCTTGGATGTTGAAAGGACTAACTGAAGGATTATTTAGTGTAATTTTTTTGGGGTTATCTTTGAAGTAAGGGGGTGTTAAGAGATCTAATGTTTATTTAAAAGGGTTAAGTTGAGTTCATGGAATAAACATTGTTTTGTGTTTAAAAACCATTTGTCCATAATTGCTGTCTCACACCTGGGGAACAAGCCGTGTGCTTGGAAAAGCAACAATCCATTAAAGGGGGGAGGTTGGTTGAACTCCATGATACATTTTGGGATTCTGAAAATGCCTCACCCATAACAGAGGTGATGTGAGGAGCTGAGGGAGGGGGCGGGGAAAGAGTTGTGAGAGGGTTGGGATAGGGGTGGAAGACATGAGAGAGACTGTTTGGGGGGGGGGTGGATGTGGATGTTGTGGGGTAGAATAGGGGATGGGGAGGAATGTTGGAGGGATGTGGAGGGGTGAGATGAGATTGTGGAGGGGTTGGGGAGGTGGTGTCACGGAGATATGAGGGAAGAGCGGTGGAGGGATGGGGGAATGAAGAGGCAGTGTGAGAGAGGGAAGAGTTGGCAGAGATATAAACAAAGTGGAATGGTGAAGGGTTGTTGAAAGGGTATGGGAAGGATGGGGAGGGGTGTCAGAAGAGTTGGGTGAGGGGCAGGTAGGGGTGGAGCCCTGGGTGAGGGATCAAGAAGGGGTGGATGAGGGATGGAGGGATAGATGAAGGTTTGAGGAGGGGTGGATGAGGGATAGAGGAGGGGTGGATGAAGGATTGAGGAATGGTGGGTGAGGGAGAGAGGAGGGGTAGATGAGGAATGGCGGAGGGGTGCAACAGGGGTGAAGGAGGCGTGCATGAGGGATGGAGGAGGGTTGCATGAGAGGACAGAAAGGGTGGGTGAAGGGTGGGTGATTGACGTCAGTGGCCCCCAAGGGCGACTGAGTTTCTAAGTGTGGTCCATGTGAGACCAGACAGAGCTGAGGACCATAAACAGGTCTACAGGTAACATTTATTTGAATCATGGACTGGCTACAGCATAGAAGAAAGCCAGTCAGCCATCCATATCTGTGCCAGAACGAGGAACTCAGCCAAAGGCATTTATTTGACCATCCCTAATTGCCCGAAGGAAGGTGGTGGTAAGCCGCCTTCTTGAATGGCTGCAGTTCCGTGGTGTAGGTATACCAACCTGCTGTTAGGGAGGGAGTGCCAGGAGTTTGACCCAGCGACAGTACGGGAACGGGGATGGTGGGCGGGGGGGGGGTGAATGTAATGCGACATGAATCCAAGGTACGGGTTGAGACCGTTCTCATGTGTGCGGAACTTGGCTATAGGTTTCTGCTCGCCGATTCTGCGTTGTTGCGCGTCCTGAAGACCGCCTTGGAGAACGCTTACCCGGAGATCAGAGGCTGAATGCCCTTGACTGCTGAAGTGTTCCCCGACTGGAAGGGAAGATTCCTGCCTGGCAATTGTTGCGCGATGTCCGTTCATCCGTTGTCGCAGCGTCTGCATGGTCTCGCCAATGTACCACGCTTCGGAACAACCTTTCCTGCAGCGTATGAGGTAGACAATGTTGGCTGAGTCGCACGAGTATGTACCGCGTACCTGGTGGATGGTGTTCTCACGTGTAATGGTGGTACCCATGTCGATGATCTGGCACGTCTTGCAGAGATTGCCATGGCAGGGTTGTGTGGTGTCGTGTTCACCGTTCTGAAGGCTGGGTAGTTTGCTGCAAACAATGGTTTGTTTGAGGTTGCGCGGTTGTTTGAAGGCAAGTAGTGGGGGTGTGGGGATGACCTTGGCAAGATGTTCATCTTCATCGATGACATATTGAAGGCTGCAAAGAAGATGTTGTAGTTTCTCCGCTCCGGGGAAGTACTGGACAACGAAGGGTATTCTGTCGGTTGTGTCCCATGTTTGTCTTCTGAGGAGGTTGGTGCGGTTTTTCGCTGTGGCGCGTTGGAACTGTTGATCGATGAGTCGAGCGCCGTATCCCGTTCTTACGAGGGCATCTTTCAGCATCTGTAGATGTCTGTTACGTTCCTCCTCGTCTGAGAAGATTGTCCTTGGACACACGCATCTCCATCAAGGACGGTCACCTCAGCACTTCGCTTTACCGCAAGCCCACGGATAACCTCACGATGCTCCACTTCTCCAGCTTCCACCCTAAACACATTAAAGAAGCCATCCCGTATGGACAAGCCCTCCGTATACACAGGATCTGCCCATTCCTAATTGCCCTTGAACTCAGTGGCTTGCTCGGCCATTTCAGGGCAGTTAAGACTCATCCACATTGCTATGGATCTGGAGTCACAGATAAGGAAGGCAGATTTCCTTCCCTAAAGGATATCAGTGAACCAGATAGGTTTTTAACGACAATCGCTGATCGTGTCACCAGGACTGAAATCAGCTTCAGAGATTCCAGATTTTATTAATTGAATTGAAATTCCACCAGCTAACCTTCTTCCGTCGGGCAGGAGATACAGAAGTCTGAGAACACGCACGAACAGACTCAAAAACAGCTTCTTCCCGCTGTTACCAGACTCCTGAATGACCCTCTTATGGACTGACCTGATTAATACTAAACTCCTGTACGCTTCACCCGATGCCGGTGTCTATGTATTTGCATTGTGTACCTTGTGTTGCCCTATTATGTATTTTCTTTTCATGTACTAAATGATCTGTTTGAGCTGCTCGCAGAAAAATACTTTTCACTGTACCTTGGTACACGTGACAATAAACAAATCCAATCCAATCCAGCCGCCGTGGTGGGGTTTGAACCCACGTGCCCAGAGCATTAGCCTGTGCCTCTGGATTACAATCTCCCGTTGGCATGTCACTATGGAATTTGACGCAGCGTGTCATACTTTACCCTCAGGAAGAAACTCTTCCACACGTCGCACCAACCAGATCTTATTCTTTGACTGCCTGCACACCTTTGCACAATGGTTCCACTAAAGCATGAAATGCACCTTTCCCTTCAAGTTCCTGGGTCCGTATCCCTCTATTCCCATCCTATTCATGTATTTGTCAAGATGCCCCTTAAATGTCACTATCGTCCCTGCTTCCACCACCTCCTCCGGTAACGAGTTCCAGGCACCCACTATCCTCTGTGTAAAAAACTTGCCTCGTACATCTACTCTAAACCTTGCCCCTCGCACCTTAAACCTATGCCCCTAGTAATTGACCCCTCTACCCCGGGGAAAAGCCTCTGACTATCCACTCTGTCTATGCCCCTCATAATTTTGTAGACCTCTATCAGGTCGCCCCTCAACCTCCTTCGTTCCAGTGAGAACAAACCGAGTTTATTCAACCGCTCCTCATAGCTAATGCCCTCCATACCAGGCAATATTCTGGTAAATCTCTTCTGCACCCTCTCTAAAGCCTCCACATCCTTCTGGTAGTGTGGTGACCAGAATTGAACACTATACTCCAAGAGTGGCCTAATTAAGGTACAGCTGCAACATGACTTGCCAATTCTTATACTCAATGCTCCGGCCAACGAAGGCAAGCATGCCATATGCCTTCTTGACTACCTTCTCCACCTGTGTTGCCCCTTTCAGTGACCTGTGGACCTGTACTCCTAGATCTCTTTGACTTTCAATACTCTTGAGGATTCTACCATTCACTTTATATTCCCTACCTGCATTAGACCTTCCAAAATGCATTACCTCACATTTGTCCGGATTAAACTCCATCTGCCATCTCTCCGCCCAAGTCTCCAAACAATCTAAATCCTGCTGTATCCTCTGACAGGCCTCATCGCTATCCGCAATTCCACCAACCTTTGTGTCGTCTGCAAACTTACTAATCAGAACAGTTACATTTTCCTCCAAATCATTTATATATACAACAAACAGCAAAGGTCCCAGCACTGATCCCTGTGGAACACCACTGGTCACAGCCCTCCAATTAGAAAAGCATCCTTCCATTGCTACTCTCTGCCTTCTATGACCTAGCCAGTTCTGTATCCAACTTGCCAGCTCACCCCTGATCCCGTGTGACTTCACCTTTTGTACTAGTCTACCATGAGGGACCTTGTCAAAGGCCTTACTGAAGTCCATATAGACAACATCCACTGCCCTACCTGCATCAATCATCTTAGTGACCTCCTCGAAAAACTCTATCAAGTTAGTGAGACACGACCTCCCCTTCACAAAACCATGCTGCCTCTCACTAATACGTCCATTTGCTTCCAAATGGGAGTAGATCCTGTCTCGAAGAATTCTCTCCAGTAATTTCCCTACCACTGAAGTAAGGCTCACTGGCCTGTAGTTCCCTCGATTATCCTTGCTACCCTTCTTAAACAGAGGAACAACATTGGCTATTCTCCAGTCCTCCGGGACATCACCTGAAGACAGTGAGGATCCAAAGATTTCTGTCAAGGCCTCAGCAATTTCCTCTCCAGCCTCCTTCAGTATTCTGGGGTAGATCCCATCAGGCCCTGGGGACTTATCTACCTTAATACACCCAACACCTCGTCTTTTTGGATCTCAATGTGACCCAGGCTATCTACACACCCTTCTCCAGACTCAACATCTACCAATTTCTTCTCTTTGGTGAATACTGATGCAAAGTATTCATTTAGTGCCTCGCCCATTTCCTCTGGCTCCACACATAGATTCCCTTGCCTATCCTTCAGTGGGCCAACCCTTTCCCTGGCTACCCTCTTGCTTTTTATGTACGTGTAAAAAGCCTTGTGATTTTCCTTAACCCTATTTGCCAATGACTTTTTGTGACCCCTTCTAGTCCTCCTGACTCCTTGCTTAAGTTCCTTCCTACTTTCCTTATATTCCACACAGGCTTCGTCTGTTCCCAGCCTTCTAGCCCTGACAAATGCCTCCTTTTTCTTCTTGACGAGGCCTACAATATCTCTCGTTATCCAAGGTTCCCGAAAATTGCCCTATTTATCCTTCTTCCTCACAGGAACATGCCGGTCCTGAATTCCTTTCAACTGACACTTGAAAGCCTCCCACATGTCAGATGTTGATTTGCCCTCAAACATCCGCCCCCAATCTATGTTCTTCAGTTCCCGCCTAATATTGTTATAATTAGCCTTCCCCCAATTTAGCACATTCATTCTAGGACCACTCTTATCCTTGTCCACCAGCACTTTAAAACTTACTGAATTGTGGTCACTGTTCCCGAAATGCTCCCCTACTGAAACATCTACCACCTGGCCGGGCTCATTCCCCAATACCAGGTCCAATACCGCCCCTTCCCTAGTTGGACTGGCTCCATATTGTTTTAAGAAGCCCTCCTGGATGCTCCTTACAAACTCCGCCCCGTCTAAGCCCCTGGCACTAAGTGAGTCCCAGTCAATATTGGGGAAGTTGAAGTCTCCCATCACCACAACCCTGTTGTATTTACTCTTTTCCAAAATCTGTCTACCTATCTGCTCCTCTATCTCCTGCTGGCTGTTGGGAGGCCTGTAGTAAACCCCCAACATTGTAACTGCACCCTTTTTATTCCTGATCTCTACCCATATAGCCTCACTGCCCGCTGAGGTGTCCTCCCGCAGTACAGCTGTGATATTCTCCCTAACCAGTAGCGCAACTCCGCCACCCCTTTTACATCCCCCTCTATCCTGCCTGAAACATCTAAATCCTGGAACGTTTAGCTGCCAATCCTGCCCTTCCCTCAACCAGATCTCTGTAATGGCAACAATATCATAGTTCCAAGTACTAATCCAAGCTCTAAGTTCATCTGCCTTACCCGTAATACTTCTTGCATTAAAACATATGCACTTCAGGCCACCAGACCCGCTGTGTTCAGCAACTTCACCCTGTCTGCTCTGCCTCAGAGCCCCACTGTCCCTATTCCCTAGTTCTCCCTCAATGCTCTTACCTTCTGACCTATTGCTCCCGTGCCCACCCCCCTGCCATACTAGTTTAAACCCTCCCGTGTGACACTAGCAAACCTCGCGGCCAGGATATTTATGCCTCTCCAGTTTAGATGCAACCCGTCCTTCTTAGGTCACACCTGCCCCGGAAGAGCTCCCAGTGGTCCAGATAATGGAAACCCTCCCTCCTACACCAGCTGTTTAGCCACGTGTTTAGCTGCTCTATCTTCCTATTTCTAGCCTCACTGGCACGTGGCACAGGGAGTAATCCCGAGATTACAACCCTATAGATCCTGTCTTTTAACTTTCTGCCTAGCTCCCTGAACTCCTGCTGCAGGACCTCATGCCCCTTCCTGCCTATGTTGTTATTATCAATATGTCCAACGACCTCTGCCTGTTTGCCCTCCCCCTTCAGGATGCCCACTACCCGTTCGGAGACATCCTGGACCCTGACACCAGGGAGGCAACATACCATCCTGGAGTCTCTTTCACGTCCACAGAAGCACCTATCTGTGCCCCTGACTATAGAGTCACCTATTACTATTGCTCTTCTGCGCTTTGACCCTCCCTTCTGAACATCAGAGCCAGCCGTGGTGCCACTGCTCTGGCTGCTGCTGTTTTCCCCTGATAGGCTATCCCCTCCGACAGTATCCAAAGGGGTATACCTGTTCAAGAGGGGGACAACCACAGGGGATTCCTGCACTGACTGCCTGCCCTTTCTGGTGGTCACCCATTTCTCTGCCTGCACCTTGGGTGTGACCACATTTATATAACTGCGATCTATGATGCTTTCTGCCACCTGCATGCTCCTAAGTGCATCCAATTGCTGCTCCAACCGAACCATGCGGTCTGTGAGGAGCTCCAGTTGGGTGCACTTTCTGCAGATGAAGCCATCCGGGACGCTGGAAGCCTCCTGGACCTGCCACATCTCATAGTCAGAGCACTGCACCCCTCTAACTGCCATTGCGTCAATTAATTAAAATTAAAAGTTTTTAAAAAAAATTATATTAAATTTTTTTTTGGAAAAAGTTACTGTTAACTATCTGTTTCCTAGCACTAGATTTCTAATATAAATGCGAAAGCTAAATATAGTACTCTCCGATCTCTGGGTTAGATACCCCTCTAAATTATAATTAAATAATTATGTTTAATTAGTTACCAATGCTTAATTTTTTTAATTTAGTGTAGATTCCCAACCAGCCACTCAGGTCACAGCTTTTCTGTGATGTCACTTCAGTTTCCCCCCGACACACACAATTTGAAAAAGGTATAAAAGTAAAAATGAGTAAAAATCACGAACTTACCTTCTTACCTTCTGAGTGTCTTAGATGTTCTCAGGTTCTCTCCCTGACAGAGACTGCTCCTCCTCCTCCGAACAGCTCCCGAAACTAGGCTGCGATCTTTTAAAATCTCCGCTCTGACTCGCAGCTCCTGCGCTTTTTAAATCTCCCCCGCTTTTTAAATCTCCTGTGGAACTGTACACCTAGATCTCTTTGACTTTCAATACTCTTGAGGGTTCTACCATTCACTGTATATTCCCTACCTGCATTAGCCCTTCCAAAATGCATTACCTCACATTTGTCCGGATTAAACTCCATCTGCCATCTCTCCGCCCAAGTCTCCAAACGATCTAAATCCTTCTGTATCCTCTGACAGTCCTCATCGCTATCCGCAATATTCCTTCAATGAGTAATCATTCTCTAAGGCATGGAATTGAAGCCTTTTCTATGAATAGGTCATGAATTGACTGATTGGTAAGGGCATCAAATTTATATCCAGAAGCCCATTGGCACAATGCTGCCAGGTACTGTTTAATAGACTCACCTGTTTCGCTGGGAGCTCTGACTGAATGAATATTGTTTGATTATCACACTGTTCTTTAGCCGGTGGTATTTTTTGAGAGCACCTCCTGTCTTAACAAGCAGAGACCATAGGACCATAAGATGTAAGAGCAGGAGAAGGCCATTCGGCCCATCCGGTCTACTCTGTCATTCAAGACCATCACTGCTCTGATATGGTAATCCTCAACTCCACTTTCCCGCCTTATCCCCTGAACCCTCGATTCCCTCACTGATTAAAAATCTGTCCATCTCAGCCTTGAACACACTTAGCGACCCGGCCTCTGCAGCTCTCTACGGTAGCAATTCCACAGATTCACTGCCCTGTGAGTGAAGAAACTCCTCCTCATCTCTGTCTTAAATGGGTGACTCCTTACTCTGAGATGCATCTTCTGTGACCTGTTGCTCTGAGACAATGTACCCCACAAGTGTTACTTTTATGGAACACTGCTATGTCTGGATTATCCCTTCCTGCAGAAACCAAGTCAGTCTTGAACCCCAAATTCCATTTCTCCCAGGCCCTGGTGAAAAGAGAAATGTTTCTGGAAGTGGTAAAGTTAAACTTTTCTCAACCGTTGTTGACATCGCTTTTGGTCTGTATTCGTGGCTTTTGCGGTATGTCTTCAATGTCTAATTACCTCAGAACAATGCATAGATGACACACGTTCTAAATCTAAACGGGTTAGTTTACAATACTTTGGAATATCTCAGAACTTACAGGATTTCACCACACGCACATCAGCTCAGATCCTGGGCGGGATTCGCCGGTCTCCGACGCCGAAATCGTGTTCAGTGATCAGCTTAAACGGGGGACTCTAGGAGCACGCCGCACTCCGTCGGGGGGACCTCAGGACGTTACCTGAGGCCCCCCCCCCCCCCACGATGCTCCGCCCCCCCCAGGGGCCGGGTTCCCGACGGCGTTGGTCACGTGAGGTATTTATTTTCGGGAATTCGGCGCGGCGGCTGCGGACTAAGTCGCTGCCACAGTCTGTGGGGGGGGGGGGGAGCCGATCCGCGGGCAGGGGAGGCTTTGGCGGGGGCTGGGGGCACTGGTGGGGGTTGGCCCAGGGGTGGCCTGGCCACAGGGGCTCCCTATTTGGCCGGCCGGGTCTGCGCGCGGCCGGCTGCGTGTTGCATGGCGTATGCACGGCCATGGACCCGGCAATTCTTCTGCCGTACCCGCAGCAAGAGCTGGGTGGTCTACGCTGCGTGCCTGCAATCCCCCCCACCAGTCGGAGGATCGGTGGCCGTTCTGCGCTGTTTTTTCGGTCGGAAAACAACACCGTTCCCACGCCGGGGTCAGCACTTAGTCTCAGAATCGGAGAATCCAGCCCTCTCTCTTAACTGCCTCGCTGTTTAATTGGCTCTCTAGCTCCACCCACAGGTTTAATCAATCCAACACAGTGAAGACGGATCAGTCACCAGACTGACATAATCAAACACAGATCAATCAAACCATTGACTGTGGATCTCAATTGAGGGATTGTCACTATTAAAGGCATCCCTGTCCCATTTAAATGGGATCTCAATCGGCTGCCCCTTTAACGGGGTCCCAGGTGCCTTCAAATGAAGTTCTGAGCTCAGTTTCCAGGTGCAGATTGATCTCGAGATTTAACGCTCAATTTGAATAATTTTGCTGAGCATTTCCTGAGTTTCACAAAACTTCACAATCTGGGTGACGGCAATGCGTGATGCGTTGTGCACGCTCTCCTCATCCTCCATAGCAACACAGAGACAAGAGCAAATCAGTGAGTTTATTGTTTCTTAAAGAGGCCGAGTGCGATCGAAAAAAATCAGCAGGCATCAAAATCACAAAAGGATTTCCGTTGGAACACAACAGTTGGCTGAATTAAAGATTACATCTGGACAAAACTCTTCAGTAAAATATTATTCCCAGATATTAGAATCTATCATTAAAGACCAATTGATAAAAGATTGAGACAGGTATGAAGAGCCTTATCTGAATGGTTTGGTTAGTAAATAATTCAGGGCAAGTGGCATCAAATCTCACCGTGGACAATCTGACAATTTGAAATCAATTGATAAAGAAATGTGGAAATTGAAATTTGGTCTCAGTGAGAGAGACAATTGTGGGGGACATGGGGGCGGGGGGGGCCGGGGTGAATTTTACACGTCTCAACCCTGAGCCCAACTCATCAGCTTGTGGGGGCGAGGGAGTGTCTGTTCACAATAGACTGAAACCTTGCTTCAAACTCTCCTGACTGGTATTGAGGGAGCACCGGGTATTCTGGGGAGGGTGGAAATGTGGGAAGAGTGGGGGGGGGGGGGAGGGGGGGGGGAGTGAGTCCAGGGGCTGGGGTAAGAGAGCCAGGGAGGGGAGTAATGGAGGAGGGGGTTGGGGGTGAGAGTGAGGGAAGGGGGAAAGAGCAGTGGGAGCAGGGGAGGGGACAAGGGGGAAATGGGCAACAGGTAGGGATGAGGGGGAAGGGACAGGAGGGGGGGGGGGGCGAGTCGAGGACAGAAGTCCAAGGGGAGGGAGCAAAGGGGGAGGAGAGTGAGTGGGGCGAGGGGGGGGGGGAGGAGAAACGAGGAGCGGGTGAGGGGGGGGGGGGTTTGAGCAAGGGGGATAGTGTGAAGATAAGGACTGGAGCTTAGGGCAGGGGACAAGATGAAGGGACCCAGGGGAGGGGACAAAGGGGAGGGAGCGAGGGGAGGAATTAAGGCTGGGCAGAGGAACGTAGGTGAGCAGAGAGGGCTGGCAGGAGGGAGTGGGCATGTGGGGAGGTTTGCTTTTTACTCTTTCACAGGACTCGGGCATTGGTGGCTATGCCAGCAGTTTATTGTCCATCCCGGTGGGGGTAGGGGGTGGGGGCTGAGATGTGTGCGGAATAGAGAATAAGGAGGACACTGGGGGGCGAGGGGAGTCTGGACAAATTGTTCGGGGGGAGGGGTACGTGGGCGTTTCACAGGTGAGTCCCAGTCTCCTCCTTGCTCTCCCGAGACTCCCGGGGGTAAAATTCAGCGACAATATTCCCTGGAATTCTCTTCAGCATCTCCTTCGGGAAAATCCGCAGCAGCTGCCAGCCAATGTCCAGGGAATCGAAAATTGACCGGTTCTCGTACGGACCTGAAACGGAAACCAAATGTGAGACGGACATAGGAACAGGAGGAGACGATTCAGCCCCTCGAGCCTGCTACACAGGGACAGCAGCAGGCCATTCAGCCCCTCGAGCCTGCTCCACAGGGACAGCAGGAGGCCATTCAGCCCCTCGAGCCTGCTCCACAGGGACAGTAGCAGGCCATTCAGCCCCTCGAGCCTGCTCCACAGGGACAGCAGGAGGCGATTCAGCCCCTCGAGCCTGCTCCACAGGGACAGCAGGAGGCCATTCAGCCCCTCGAGCCTGCTCCACAGGGACAGTAGCAGGCCATTCAGCCCCTCGAGCCTGCTCCACAGGGACAGCAGGAGGCGATTCAGCCCCTCGAGCCTGCTACACAGGGACAGCAGGAGGCCATTCAGCCCATCGAGCCTGCTCCACAGGAACAGGAGGAGGCCAGTCAGCCCCTCGAGCCTGCTCCACAGGGACAGCAGGAGGCGATTCAGCCCCTCGAGCCTGCTCCACAGGGACAGCAGGAGGCCATTCAGCCCCTCGACAGAGGCAGCAGGGCTCAGCTCTGAGACTGTTACAGCTACTCTTCTCTGTCCGGTGTCGCCCATGTGTCTCATTTCCTTACCTTGAGCAATAAAATTCTTCTCAAATTTTTGAAGGAATTCTAGGTACAGTAGGTCATCGGAGGTCAAGGCCTCTTCACCGACCACAGCCTTCATGGCCTGAACATCCTTCCCAATGGCATAGCAGGCATACTGTTGGAGCAAATGGTGAGAATGAGAATGGTTAGCGAGAAAGAGAGTCAGGGGGATGCGAGTGGATGGAACGACAATGGGTTCTTGGGAAAGAGAGAGAAAAACTGACAGATAAAGATATATATATATATAGATGTAGAGAGATATCCCACCTCGCTCTCTACCCAATCCCCCCTCTCTCTCTACCCACTCCCCCCTCACTCTCTACCCAATCCCATCTCGCTCTCTACCCAATCCCACCTCGCACTCTACCCAATCCCACCTCGCTCTCTACCCAATCCCGCCTCGCTCTCTACCCAATCCCACCTCGCTCTCTACCCAATCCCACCTCGCTCTCTACCCAATCCCACCTCGCTCTCTACCCAATCCCGCCTCGCTCTCTACCGAATCCCACTCGCTCTCTACCCAATCCCACCTCGCTCTCTACCCAATCCCGTCTCACACTGTATCCAATCCCGTCTCCCTCTGTACCCAATTCCACCTCGCTCTCTACCCAATCCCGCCTCGTTCTCTACCCAATCCCACCTCGCTCTCTACCCAATGCCGTTTCGCTCTCTTCCCAATCCCGCCTCGCACTCCACCCAATCCCACCTCGCTCTCTACCCAATCCCGCCTCGCTACCTACCCAATCACAACACACTCTCCGGACAATCCCGTCTCACTCTCCACCCAATCACGCCTCGTTCTCTACCCAATCCCACCTCGCTCTCTCCTAAATCCCACCTCGCTCTCTACCTAATCCCGTCTCCCTCTCTACCGAATCCCACATCGCTCTCTACCCAATACCACCTCGCTCTCTTCCCAATCCCAAATCGCTCGCTACCCAATCCCACCTCGCTCTCTACCCAATCCCACCTCGCTATCTACCCAATACCACCTCGCTCTCTTCCCAATCCCAAATCGCTCTCTACCCAATCCCGTCTCCCTCTTTACCGAATCCCAACTCGCTCTCTACCCAATACCACCTCGCTCTCTTCCCAATCCCAAATCGCTCTCTACCCAATCCCACATCACTCTCTACCCAATACCACCTCGCTCTGTACCCAATCCCACCTCACTCTCTACCGAATCCCACTTCGCTCTCTACCCAATCCCAACACACTCTCCACCCAATCCCGCCTCGCTCTCTACCCAATCCCGTCTCCCTCTCTACCGAATCCCACCTCGCTCTCTACCCAATACCACCTCGCTCTCTTCCCAATCCCAAATCGCTCTATACCCAATCCCACATCGCTCTGTACCCAATCCCGCCTCGCTCTCTACCCAATCCCACCACACTCTCTACCCAATCCCACCTCGCTCTCTTCCCAATCCCACCATGCTCTCTACCCAATCCCACCTCGCTCTCTACCCTATCCCACCTCGCTCTCTATCCAATCCCGTCTCGCTCTCTACCCAATCCCGCCTCGCTCTCAACCCAATACCGTCTCCTTCTCTACCGAATCCCAACCCGCTCTCTAACCAATCCCGCCTCGTTCTCTTCCCAATCCCACCACGCTCTCTACCCAATCCCGTCTCCCTCTCTACCCAATCCCGCCTCGCTCTCTACCCATTCCCGCCTCACTCTCTCCCCATTCCCACCTCAATCTCTACCCAATCCCACCTCGCTCTCTACCCAATCCCACCTCGCACTCTTCCCAATCCCACCTCGCTCTCTACCCAATCCCGTCTCACTCTCTACGCAATCCCACCTCGCTCTCTTCCCGATCCCACCTCGCTCTCTACCCAATCCCGTCTCACTCTCTAATCAATCCCACCACGTTCTATACCCAATCCCAGCTCGCTCACTTCCCAATCCCACCTCGCTCTCTACCCCATCCCATCTCGCTCTCTACACAATTCTGTCTCCCTCAGTACCCAATCCCGCCTCACTCTCTGCCCAATCCCGCCTCGCTCTCTACCCAATCCGACCTCGCTCTCTACACAATCCCTTCTCCCTCTGTACCCATTCCCACCACGCTCTCTACCCAATCCCGTCTCCCTCTCTACCCAATCCCACCACGCTCTCTACACAATCCCATCTCAGTCTGTCCCCAATCCCACCTCGCTCTTTACCCAATCCCGCTTCGCTCCCGACCCAATCCCACCTCGCACTCTACCCAATCCTACCTCGCTCTCTAACCAATCCCACATCGCTCCCTACCCAATCCCACCTCTCTCTCTACCCAATCCCACCTCGCACTCTACCCAATCCCACATCGCTCCCTACCCAATTCCACCTCGCTATCTACCCAATCCCACCTCGCTCTCTACCCAATCCCGTCTCCCTCTCTACCCAATCCCACCTCGCTCTCTACCCAATCCCACCTCGCTCTCTACACAATCACGTCTCCCTCTCTACCCAATCCCGTCTCCCTCTCTGCCCAATCCCATCTCACTCTGTCACCAATCCCACCTCGCTCTCTACCCAATCCCGCTTCACTCCCTACCCAATCCCACTTCGCACTCTACCCAATCCCACCTCGCTCTCTACCCAATCCCACATCGCTCCCTACCCAATCCCAACTCGCTCTCTACCCAATCCCACCTCGCTCTCTCCACAATCCCGTCTCCCTCTGTACCCAATTCGACATCGCTCTCCACCCAATCCCACATCGCTCCCTACCCAATCCCACCTCGCTCTCTAACCAATCCAACCTCGCTCTCTACACAATCCCGTCTCCCTCTGTACCCAATTCCACCTCACTCTCTACCCAATCCCGCCTCACTCACTACCCAATCACACCTCGCTCTCTACCCAATCCCACCTCGCTCTCTACCAAAACCCGTCTCGCTCTCCACCCAATCCGGCCTCGCTCTCTACCCAATCCCACCACACTCTCTATCCAATCCCACCTCGCTCTCTACCCAATCCCGCCTCGCTCTCTACCCAATCCCACCTCGCTCTCTACCCAATCCCACCTCGCTCTCTACCCAATCCCACCTGGCTCTCTACCCAATCCCAAATCGCTCTCTTCCCAATCCCGTCTCGCTCTCTACCCGATCCCGCCTCGCTCTCTACCACATCCCACCTCGCTCTCTACCCAATCCCGCGTCACTCTCCACAGAATCCCATCTCGCTCTCTACCGAATCCCACCTCGCTCTCTACCCAATCCCGTCTCACTCTCTACCCAATCCCACCACACTCTCCACCCAATCATGCCTCGCTCTCTACCCAATCCCACCACACTCTCTACCCAATCCCACCTCGCTCTCTACCCAATCCCGCCTCACTCCCCACCGAATCCCGCCTCGCTCCCTACCCAATCCTACCACACTCTCCACCCAATCCCTTCTCGTTCTCTACCCAAACCCGCCTCGCTCTATACCCAATCCAACCACGCTCTCTACCCAATCCCGCCTCGCTCTAAACCCAATCCCACCTCGCTCTCTACCCAATCCCACCTCGCTCTCTACCCAATCCCACCACGCTCTCTACCCAATCCCACCACGCTCTCTACCCAATCCCACCTCGCTCCCTACCCAATCCCACCTCGCTCTCTACCCAATCCCACCTCGCTCTCTACCCAATCCCACCTCGCTCTCTACACAATCCCGTCTCCCTTTGTACCCAATTCCACCTCGCTATCAACCCAATCCCACCTCGCTCTCCACCTAATCCCGCCTCGCTCTCGACCCAATCCCACCATTCTCTCTACCCAATCCCAACTCGCTCTCTACCCAATCCCACCTCACTCTCCACCGATTCCCGCCTCGCTATCTACCCAATCCCACCACACTCTCCACCCAATCCCATCTCGCTCTCTACCCAATCCCGCCTCGCTCTCTACCCAATCCCGTCTCACACTCCACCCAATCCCACCTCGCCCTCTACCAATCCCACCCCGCTCTCTACCCAATCTCGCCTCGCTCTCTTCCCAATCCCACCTCGCTCTCTACCCAATCCCACCTCGATCTCTACCCAATCCCGCCTCCCTCTCTACCCAATCCCACCTCTCCCTTGACCCAATCCCGCCTCGCACTCTACCCAATTCCGCCTCGCTCTCGACACAATCCCGCCTCGCTCTCGACACAATCCCGCCTCGCTCAATACCCAATCCCGCCTCGCTCTCTACCCAATCCCACCTCACTCTCTACCCAATCCCACCTCGCTCTCTTCCCAATCCCGTCTCGCTCTCTCCCCGATCCCGCCTCGCACTCTACCCCATCCCACCTCGCTCTCTACCCAATCCCGCGTCATTCTCAACCGAATCCCATCTCGCTCTCTACCCAATCCCACCTCGCTCTCTACCCAATCCCGTCTCACTCTCTACCCAATCCCACCACACTCTCCACCCAATCAGGCCTAGCTCTCTACCCAATCCCACCACACTCTCTACCCAATCCCACCTCGCTCTCTACCCAATCCCACCACACTCTCCACCCAATCCCGTCTTGTTCTCTACCCAATCCCGCCTCGCTCTACACCCAATCCCACCACGCTCTCTACCCAATCCCGCCTCGCTCTATACCCAATCCCACCACGCTCTCTACCCAATCCCATCTTACTCTGTACCCAATCCCACCTCGCTCTCTACCCAATCCCACCTCGCTCTCTACCCAATCCCACCACGCTCTCTACCCAATCCCGCCACGCTCTCTACCCAATCCCACCTCGCTCCCTACCCAATCCCAACTCGCTCTCTACCCAATCCCACCTCGCTCTCCACACAATCCCGTCTCCCTTTGTACCCAATTCAACTTGCTCTCTACTCAATCCCACCTCGCTCTCGACCCAATCCCACCACACTCTCTACCCAATCCCACCTCGCTCTCTTCCCAATCCCACCATGCTCTCTACCCAATCCCACCTCGCTCTCTACCCTATCCCACCTCGCTCTCTATCCAATCCCGTCTCGCTCTCTACCCAATCCCGCCTCGCTCTCAACCCAATACCGTCTCCTTCTCTACCGAATCCCAACCCGCTCTCTAACCAATCCCGCCTCGTTCTCTTCCCAATCCCACCACGCTCTCTACCCAATCCCGTCTCCCTCTCTACCCAATCCCGCCTCGCTCTCTACCCATTCCCGCCTCACTCTCTCCCCATTCCCACCTCAATCTCTACCCAATCCCACCTCGCTCTCTACCCAATCCCACCTCGCACTCTTCCCAATCCCACCTCGCTCTCTACCCAATCCCGTCTCACTCTCTACGCAATCCCACCTCGCTCTCTTCCCGATCCCACCTCGCTCTCTACCCAATCCCGTCTCACTCTCTAATCAATCCCACCACGTTCTATACCCAATCCCAGCTCGCTCACTTCCCAATCCCACCTCGCTCTCTACCCCATCCCATCTCGCTCTCTACACAATTCTGTCTCCCTCAGTACCCAATCCCGCCTCACTCTCTGCCCAATCCCGCCTCGCTCTCTACCCAATCCGACCTCGCTCTCTACACAATCCCTTCTCCCTCTGTACCCATTCCCACCACGCTCTCTACCCAATCCCGTCTCCCTCTCTACCCAATCCCACCACGCTCTCTACACAATCCCATCTCAGTCTGTCCCCAATCCCACCTCGCTCTTTACCCAATCCCGCTTCGCTCCCGACCCAATCCCACCTCGCACTCTACCCAATCCTACCTCGCTCTCTAACCAATCCCACATCGCTCCCTACCCAATCCCACCTCTCTCTCTACCCAATCCCACCTCGCACTCTACCCAATCCCACATCGCTCCCTACCCAATTCCACCTCGCTATCTACCCAATCCCACCTCGCTCTCTACCCAATCCCGCCTCCCTCTCTACCCAATCCCACCTCGCTCTCTACCCAATCCCACCTCGCTCTCTACACAATCACGTCTCCCTCTCTACCCAATCCCGTCTCCCTCTCTGCCCAATCCCATCTCACTCTGTCACCAATCCCACCTCGCTCTCTACCCAATCCCGCTTCACTCCCTACCCAATCCCACTTCGCACTCTACCCAATCCCACCTCGCTCTCTACCCAATCCCACATCGCTCCCTACCCAATCCCAACTCGCTCTCTACCCAATCCCACCTCGCTCTCTCCACAATCCCGTCTCCCTCTGTACCCAATTCGACATCGCTCTCCACCCAATCCCACATCGCTCCCTACCCAATCCCACCTCGCTCTCTAACCAATCCAACCTCGCTCTCTACACAATCCCGTCTCCCTCTGTACCCAATTCCACCTCACTCTCTACCCAATCCCGCCTCACTCACTACCCAATCACACCTCGCTCTCTACCCAATCCCACCTCGCTCTCTACCAAAACCCGTCTCGCTCTCCACCCAATCCGGCCTCGCTCTCTACCCAATCCCACCACACTCTCTATCCAATCCCACCTCGCTCTCTACCCAATCCCGCCTCGCTCTCTACCCAATCCCACCTCGCTCTCTACCCAATCCCACCTCGCTCTCTACCCAATCCCACCTGGCTCTCTACCCAATCCCAAATCGCTCTCTTCCCAATCCCGTCTCGCTCTCTACCCGATCCCGCCTCGCTCTCTACCACATCCCACCTCGCTCTCTACCCAATCCCGCGTCACTCTCCACAGAATCCCATCTCGCTCTCTACCGAATCCCACCTCGCTCTCTACCCAATCCCGTCTCACTCTCTACCCAATCCCACCACACTCTCCACCCAATCATGCCTCGCTCTCTACCCAATCCCACCACACTCTCTACCCAATCCCACCTCGCTCTCTACCCAATCCCGCCTCACTCCCCACCGAATCCCGCCTCGCTCCCTACCCAATCCTACCACACTCTCCACCCAATCCCTTCTCGTTCTCTACCCAAACCCGCCTCGCTCTATACCCAATCCAACCACGCTCTCTACCCAATCCCGCCTCGCTCTAAACCCAATCCCACCTCGCTCTCTACCCAATCCCACCTCGCTCTCTACCCAATCCCACCACGCTCTCTACCCAATCCCACCACGCTCTCTACCCAATCCCACCTCGCTCCCTACCCAATCCCACCTCGCTCTCTACCCAATCCCACCTCGCTCTCTACCCAATCCCACCTCGCTCTCTACACAATCCCGTCTCCCTTTGTACCCAATTCCACCTCGCTATCAACCCAATCCCACCTCGCTCTCCACCTAATCCCGCCTCGCTCTCGACCCAATCCCACCATTCTCTCTACCCAATCCCAACTCGCTCTCTACCCAATCCCACCTCACTCTCCACCGATTCCCGCCTCGCTATCTACCCAATCCCACCACACTCTCCACCCAATCCCATCTCGCTCTCTACCCAATCCCGCCTCGCTCTCTACCCAATCCCGTCTCACACTCCACCCAATCCCACCTCGCCCTCTACCAATCCCACCCCGCTCTCTACCCAATCTCGCCTCGCTCTCTTCCCAATCCCACCTCGCTCTCTACCCAATCCCACCTCGATCTCTACCCAATCCCGCCTCCCTCTCTACCCAATCCCACCTCTCCCTTGACCCAATCCCGCCTCGCACTCTACCCAATTCCGCCTCGCTCTCGACACAATCCCGCCTCGCTCTCGACACAATCCCGCCTCGCTCAATACCCAATCCCGCCTCGCTCTCTACCCAATCCCACCTCACTCTCTACCCAATCCCACCTCGCTCTCTTCCCAATCCCGTCTCGCTCTCTCCCCGATCCCGCCTCGCACTCTACCCCATCCCACCTCGCTCTCTACCCAATCCCGCGTCATTCTCAACCGAATCCCATCTCGCTCTCTACCCAATCCCACCTCGCTCTCTACCCAATCCCGTCTCACTCTCTACCCAATCCCACCACACTCTCCACCCAATCAGGCCTAGCTCTCTACCCAATCCCACCACACTCTCTACCCAATCCCACCTCGCTCTCTACCCAATCCCACCACACTCTCCACCCAATCCCGTCTTGTTCTCTACCCAATCCCGCCTCGCTCTACACCCAATCCCACCACGCTCTCTACCCAATCCCGCCTCGCTCTATACCCAATCCCACCACGCTCTCTACCCAATCCCATCTTACTCTGTACCCAATCCCACCTCGCTCTCTACCCAATCCCACCTCGCTCTCTACCCAATCCCACCACGCTCTCTACCCAATCCCGCCACGCTCTCTACCCAATCCCACCTCGCTCCCTACCCAATCCCAACTCGCTCTCTACCCAATCCCACCTCGCTCTCCACACAATCCCGTCTCCCTTTGTACCCAATTCAACATGCTCTCTACTCAATCCCACCTCGCTCTCGACCCAATCCCGCCTCGCTCTCGACCCAATCCCACCACACTCTCTAGCCAATCCCACCTCGCTCTCTACCCAATCCCGCCGCACTCTCCACCGAATCCCGCCTCGCTATCTACCCAATCCCACCACTCTCTCCACCCAATCCCGTCTCGCTCTCTACCCAATCCCGCCTCGCTCTCTACCCAATCCCGTCTCACACTCCACCCAATCCCACCTCGCCCTCTACCAATCCCACCTCGCTCTCTTCCCAATCCCACCTCGCTCTCTTCCCAATCCCACCTCGCTCTTCCAAACCTCACCTCGCTCTCTTCGCAACGACCCCCCCCGCTCTCTACCCAATCTCGCCTCGCTCTCTTCCCAATCCCACCTCACTCTCTTCCCAATCCCACCTCGATCTCTACCCAATCCCGCCTCGCTCTCTTCCCAATCCCACCTCGCTCTCTACACAATCCCACCTCGCTCTCTACCCAATCCCGCCTCGCTACCTACCCAATCCCACCTCGCTCTCTACCCAATCCCGCCTCGCTCTCTACCCAATCCCACCTCTCCCTTGACTCAATACCGCCTCGCACTCTACCCAATCCCGCCTCGCTCTCGACACAATCCCGCCTCGCTCTCGACCCAATCCCGCCTCACTCTCTACCCAATCCCACCTCGCTCTCATCCCAATCCCGATTCGCTCTCTACCCGATCCCGCCTCGCTCTCTTCCCCATCCCACCTCGCTCTTTACCCAATCCCGCGTCGTTCTCCACCGAATCCCATCTCGCTCTCTACCCAATCCCACCTCGCTCTCTATCCAATTCCGTCTCACTCTCTACCAAATTCCACCACACTCTCCACCCAATCATGCCTCGCTCTCTACCCAATCCCACCACACTCTCTACCCAATCCCACCTCGCTCTCTACCCAACCCCGCCTCACTCTCCACCGAATCCCGCCTCGCTCTCTACCCAATCCCACGACACTCTCCACCCAATCCCGTCTCGTTCTCAACCCAATCCAGCCTCGATCTATACCCAATCCCACCACGCTCTCTACCCAATCCCACCTCGCTCCCTACCCAATCCCAACTCGCTCTCTACCCAATCACACCTCGCTCTCTACACAATCCCGTCTCCCTTTGTACCCAATTCCACCTCGCTCTCTACTCAATCCCACCTCGCTCTCCACCCAATCCCGCCTCGCTCTCGACCCAATCCCACCACACTCTCTACCCAATCCCACCTCGCTCTCTACCCAATCCCGCCTCACTCTCCACCGAATCCCGCATCGCTATCTACCCAATCCCACCACACTATCCACCCAATCGGGTCTCGCTCTCTACCCAATCCCGCCTCGCTCTCTACCCAATCCCGTCTCACACTCCACCCTATCCCACCTCGCCCTCTACCAATCCCACTTCGCTCCCTTCCCAATCCCACCTCGCTCTCTTCCAAATCCCACCTCGCTCTCTTCCCAACGCTCCGTCCCGCTCTCAACCCAATCTCGCCTCCCTCTATTCCCAATCCCACCTCGCTCCCTTCCCAATCCCACCTCAATCTCTACCCAATCCCGACTCGCTCTCTACCCAATCCCACCTCTCCCTTGACCCAATCTCGCCTTGCACTCTACCCAATCCCGCCTCGCTCTCGACACAATCCCGCCTCGCTCTCTACCCAATCCCGCCTCACTCTCTACCCAATCCCACCTCGCTCTCTACCCAATCACATCTCACTCTCTACACAATTTGGCCTCACTCTCTCCCCAATCCCACCTCGCTCTCTACCCAATCCCACCTCGCTGTCTACCCAATCCCGTCTCGCTCTCTACCTAATCCCGTCTCACTCTCTACCCAATCCCACCTCGCTCTCTTCCCAATCCCAGCTCGCTCTCTACCCAATCCCGTCTCGCTCGCTTCCCAATCCCGCCTCGCTCTCTACCCAATTCCGCCTCGCTCTCGACACAATCCCGCCTCGCTCAATACCCAATCCCGCCTCGCTCTCTACCCAATCCCACCTCACTCTCTACCCAATCCCACCTCGCTCTCTTCCCAATCCCATCTCGCTCTCTCCCCGATCCCGCCTCGCACTCTACCCCATCCCACCTCGCTCTCTACCCAATCCCGCGTCATTCTCAACCGAATCCCATCTCGCTCTCTACCCAATCCCACCTCGCTCTCTACCCAATCCCGTCTCACTCTCTACCCAATCCCACCACACTCTCCACCCAATCAGGCCTAGCTCTCTACCCAATCCCACCACACTCTCTACCCAATCCCACCTCGCTCTCTACCCAATCCCACCACACTCTCCACCCAATCCCGTCTTGTTCTCTACCCAATCCCGCCTCGCTCTACACCCAATCCCACCACGCTCTCTACCCAATCCCGCCTCGCTCTATACCCAATCCCACCACGCTCTCTACCCAATCCCATCTTACTCTGTACCCAATCCCACCACGCTCTCTACCCAATCCCGCCACGCTCTCTACCCAATCCCACCTCGCTCCCTACCCAATCCCAACTCGCTCTCTACCCAATCCCACCTCGCTCTCCACACAATCCCGTCTCCCTTTGTACCCAATTCCACCTTGCTCTCTACTCAATCCCAACTCGCTCTCGACCCAATCCCGCCTCGCTCTCGACCCAATCCCACCACACTCTCTAGCCAATCCCACCTCGCTCTCTACCCAATCCCGCCGCACTCTCCACCGAATCCCGCCTCGCTATCTACCCAATCCCACCACTCTCTCCACCCAATCCCGTCTCGCTCTCTACCCAATCCCGCCTCGCTCTCTACCCAATCCCGTCTCACACTCCACCCAATCCCACCTCGCCCTCTACCAATCCCACCTCGCTCTCTTCCCAATCCCACCTCGCTCTTCCAAACCCCACCTCGCTCTCTTCGCAACGACCCCCCCCGCTCTCTACCCAATCTCGCCTCGCTCTCTTCCCAATCCCACCTCGCTCTCTTCCCAATCCCACCTCGATCTCTACCCAATCCCGCCTCGCTCTCTTCCCAATCCCACCTCGCTCTCTACACAATCCCACCTCGCTCTCTACCCAATCCCGCCTCGCTACCTACCCAATCCCACCTCGCTCTCTACCCAATCCCGCCTCGCTCTCTACCCAATCCCACCTCTCCCTTGACTCAATACCGCCTCGCACTCTACCCAATCCCGCCTCGCTCCCGACACAATCCCGCCTCGCTCTCTACCCAATCGCGCCTCACTCTCTACCCAATCCCACCTCGCTCTCATCCCAATCCCGATTCGCTCTCTACCCGATCCCGCCTCGCTCTCTTCCCCATCCCACCTCGCTCTTTACCCAATCCCGCGTCGTTCTCCACCGAATCCCATCTCGCTCTCTACCCAATCCCACCTCGCTCTCTATCCAATCCCGTCTCACTCTCTACCAAATTCCACCACACTCTCCACCCAATCATGCCTCGCTCTCTACCCAATCCCACCACACTCTCTACCCAATCCCACCTCGCTCTCTACCCAACCCCGCCTCACTCTCCACCGAATCCCGCCTCGCTCTCTACCCAATCCCACGACACTCTCCACCCAATCCCGTCTCGTTCTCAACCCAATCCCGCCTCGATCTATACCCAATCCCACCACGCTCTCTACCCAATCCCACCTCGCTCCCTACCCAATCCCAACTCGCTCTCTACCCAATCACACCTCGCTCTCTACACAATCCCGTCTCCCTTTGTACCCAATTCCACCTCGCTCTCTACTCAATCCCACCTCGCTCTCCACCCAATCCCGCCTCGCTCTCGACCCAATCCCACCACACTCTCTACCCAATCCCACCTCGCTCTCTACCCAATCCCGCCTCACTCTCCACCGAATCCCGCATCGCTATCTACCCAATCCCACCACACTCCCCACCCAATCGGGTCTCGCTCCCTACCCAATCCCGCCTCGCTCTCTACCCAATCCCGTCTCACACTCCACCCTATCCCACCTCGCCCTCTACCAATCCCACTTCGCTCCCTCCCCAATCCCACCTCGCTCTCTTCCAAATCCCACCTCGCTCTCTTCCCAACGCTCCGTCCCGCTCTCAACCCAATCTCGCCTCCCTCTATTCCCAATCCCACCTCGCTCCCTGCCCAATCCCACCTCAATCTCTTCCCAATCCCGACTCGCTCTCTACCCAATCCCACCTCTCCCTTGACCCAATCTCGCCTTGCACTCTACCCAATCCCGCCTCGCTCTCGACACAATCCCGCCTCGCTCTCTACCCAATCCCGCCTCACTCTCTACCCAATCCCACCTCGCTCTCTACCCAATCACATCTCACTCTCTACACAATTTGGCCTCACTCTCTCCCCAATCCCACCTCGCTCTCTACCCAATCCCACCTCGCTGTCTACCCAATCCCACCTCACTCTCTTCCCAATCCCGCCTTGCTCTCTACCCAATCCCGTCTCGCTCTCTACCTAATCCCGTCTCACTCTCTACCCAATCCCACCTCGCTCTCTTCCCAATCCCAGCTCGCTCTCTACCCAATCCCGTCTCGCTCGCTTCCCAATCCCGCCTCGCTCTCTATCCAATCCCGTATCACTGTCTACCCAATCCCACTTCACTCTGTAGCCAATCCCGCCTCGCTCTCTACCCAATCCCGCCTCGCTCTCTACCCAATCCCGCCTCACAATCAACACAATCCCACCTCGCTCTCGACCCAATCCCATCTCGCTCTCTACCCATTCCCGCCTCGCTCTCTACACAATCCCACCTCGCTCTCTACCCAATCCCGTCTCACTCTTTTCCCAATCCCGCCTCGCTCTCTACTCAATCCCTCCTCGCTCTCTACCCAATCACTTCTGGCTCTCTACCCAATCCCACCTCACTCTCTAACCAATCACACCTCGCTCTGTACCCAATCCCGCCTCGCTCTCTACCCAATCCCACCTCGCTCTCTACCCAATCCCACCTCGTCCTCTTCCCAATGCCGTCTCGCTCTCTACCCAATCCCACCTCGCTCTCTACCCAATGCCGTCTAACTCTCTACCCAATCCCACCACACTCTCCACCCAATCATGCCTCGCTCTCTACCCAATCGTACCACACTCTCTCACCAATCCCACCTCGCTCTCTACCCAATCCCGCCTCACTCTCCACCGAATCCCGCCTCACTCTCTAACCAATCCCACCACACTCTCCACCAAATCCCGTCTCGTCCTCTTCCCAATCCCGTCTCGCTCTCCACCCAATCCCACCTCGCTCTCTACCCAATCACACCTCGCTCTGTACCCAATCCCGCCTCGCTCTCTACACAATCCCACCTCGCTCTCTACCCAATCCCACCTCGCTCTCTACCCAATCCCACCTCGTCCTCTTCCCAATCCCGTCTCGCTCTCTACCCAATCCCACCTCGCTCTCTACCCAATGCCGTCTCACACTCTACCCAATCCCACCACACTCTCCACCCAATCATGCCTCGCTCTCTATCCAATCCCACCACACTCTCTACCCAATCCCGAATCGCTCTCTACCCAATCCCGACTCACTCTCCACCGAATCCCGCCTCACTCTCTACCCAATCCCACCACACTCTCCACCAAATCCCGTCTCCTTCTCTACCCAATCCCATCTCACTCTGAACCCAATCCCACCTCGCTCCCTACCTAATCCCACCTCACTCTCCACCCAATCCCACCACGCTCTCTACCCAATCCCACGACGCTCTCGACCCAATCCCACCTCGCTCCCTACCCAATCCCAACTCGCTCTCTACCCAATCCCACCTCGCTCTCTACACAATCCCGTTTCCCTTTGTACCCAATTCCACCTCGCTCTCTACTCAATCCCACCTCGCTCTCCACCCAATCCAGCCTCGCTCTCGACCCAATCCCACCACACGCTCTACCCAATCCCACCACGCTCTCTACCCAATCCCACCACAATCTCCACCCAATCCCGTCTCGCTCTCTACCCAATCCCGCATCGCTCTCTACCCAATCCCGTCTCACACTCCACCCAATCCCACCTCGCCCTCTACCAATCCCACCTCGCTCTCTTCCCAATCCCACCTCGCTCTCTTCCAAATCCCAACTCGCTCTCTTCCCAACGCTCCCCCCCGCTCTCTACCCAATTTCGCCTCGCTCTCTTCCCAATCCCACCTCGCTCTCTTCCCAATCCCACCTCAATCTCTACCCAATCCCGCCTCGCTCTCTACCAAATCCCACCTCTCCCTTGACCCAATCCCGCCTCGCACTCTACCCAATCCCGCCTCGCTCTCGACACAATCCCGCCTCGCTCTCTACCCAATCCCATCTCACTCTACCCAATCCGGCCTCACTCTCTCCCCAATCCCTCCTCGCTCTCTACCCAATCCCACCTCACTCTCTTCCCAATCCCGCATCGCTCTCTACCCAATCCCGTCTCGCTCTCTACCTAATCCCGTCTCACTCTCGACCCAATCCCACCTCGCTCTCTTCCCAATCCCAGCTCGCTCTCTACCCAATCCCGCCTCGCTCTCTACCCAATCCCGCCTCGCTCTCTACCCACTCCCGCCTCACAATCTACCCAATCCCACCTCGCTCTCGACCCAATCCCATTTTGCACTCTACCCAATCCCGCCTCGCTCTCTTCCCAATCCCACCTCGCTCTCTACACAATCCCACCTCGCTCTCTACCCAATCCCGCCTCGCTACCTACCCAATCCCACCTCGCTCTCTACCCAATCCCACCTCGCTCTCTACCCAATCCCACCTCGTCCACTTCCCAATCCCGTCTCACTCTCCACCGAATCCCGTCTCGCTCTCTACCCAATCCCGTCTCACTCTCTAGCCAATCCCAACACACTCTCCACCCAATCCCGCATCATTCTCCACCGAATCCCATCTCGCTCTCTACCCAATCCCACCTCGCTCTCTACCCAATCCCGTCTCACTCTCTACCCAATTCCACCACACTCTCCACCCAATCATGCCTCACTCTCTACCCAATCCCACCACACTCTCTACCCAATCCCAACTCGCTCTCTACCCAATCCCGCCTCACTCTCCACCGAATCCCACCTCGCTCTCTACCCAATCCCACCACACTCTCCACCCAATCCCGTCTCGTTCTCTACCCAAACCCGCCTCGGTCTATACCCAATCCCACCACGCTCTCTACCCAATCCCGCCTCGCTCTATACCCAATCCCACCACGCTCTCTATGAATCCCATTTTACTCTGTACCCAATCCCACCTCGCTCTCTATCCAATCCCACCACGCTCTCTACCCAATCCCATCACGCTCTCTACCCAATCCCACCTCGCTCCCTACCCAATCCCAACTCGCTCTCTACCCAATCCCACCTGGCTCTCTACACAAACCCGTCTCCCTTTGTACCCAATTCCACCTCGCTCTCTACTCAATCCCACCTCGCTCTCCACCCAATCCCGCCTCGCTCTCGACCCAATCCCACCACACTCTCTACCCATTCCCGCCTCGCTCTCTACCCAATCCCACCTCGCTCTCTACACAATCCCACCACGCTCTCTACCCAATCCCGTCTCACTCATTTCCCAATCCCGCCTCGCTCTCTACTCAATCAGTCCTCGCTCTCTACCCAATCACTTCTCGCTCACTACCCAATCCAACCTCACTCTCTACCCAATCACACCTCGCTCTGTACCCAATCCCGCCACGCTCTCTACCCAATCCCACCTCGCTCTCTACCCAATCCCACCTCGCTCTCTACCCAATCCCACCTCGTCCTCTTCCCAATCCCGTCTCGCTCTGTACCCAATCCCACCACACTCTCTACCCAATCCCACCACACTCTCTACCCAATCCCACCTCGCTCTCTACCCAATCCCGCCTCACTCTCCACCGAATCCCGCCTCGCTCTCTACCCAATCCCACCACACTCTCCACCAAATCCCGTCTTGTTCTCTACCCAATCCCGCCTCGCTCTATACCCAATACCACCACGCTCTCTACCCAATCCCAACTCGCTCTATACCCAATCCCACCACGCTCTCTATCCAATCCCATCTCACTCTGTACCCAATACCACTTCGCTCTCTACCTAATCCCACCTCGCTCTCTACCCAATCCCACCACGCTCTCTACCCAATCCCACCACGCTCTCTACCCAATCGCACCTCGCTCCCTACCCAATCCCAACTCGCTCTCGACCCAATCCCACCTCGCTCTCTACACAATCCCGTCTCCCTTTGTACCCAATTCCACCTCGCTCTCTACTCAATCCCACCTCGCTCTCCACCCAATCGAGCCTCGCTCTCGACCCAATCCCACCACACGCTCTACCCAATCCCACCACGCTCTCTACCCAATCCCACCACACTCTCCACCCAATCCCATCTCGCTCTCTACCCAATCCCGCCTCGCTCTCTACCCAATCCCGTCTCACACTCCACCCAATCCCACCTCGCCCTCTACCAATCCCACCTCGCTCTCTTCCCAATCCCACCTCGCACTCTTCCAAATCCCACCTCGCTCTCTTCCCAATGCTCCCCCCCGCTCTCTACCCAATTTCGCCTAGCTTTCTTCCCAATCCCACCTCGCTCTCTTCCCAATCCCACCTCGCTCTCTTCCCAATCCCACCTCAACCTCTACCCAATCCCCCCTCGCTCTCTACCCAATCCCACCTCTCCCTTGACCCAATCCCGCCTCGCGCTCTTCCCAATCCCGCCTCGCTCTCGACACAATCCCGCCTCGCTCTCTACCCAATCCCGCCTCACTCTCTACCCAATTCCACCTCGCTCTCTACGCAATCCCATCTCACTCTCTACCCAATCCGGCCTCATTCTCTCCCCAATCCCACCTCGCTCTCTACCCAATCCCACCTCACTTTCTTCCCAATCCCGCCTCGCTCTCTACCCAATCCCGTCTCGCTCTCTACCTAATCCCGTCTCACTCTCTACCCAATCCCACCTCGCTGTCTTGCCAATCCCAGCTCGCTCTCTACCCAATCCCGTCTTGCTCGCTTCCCAATTCCGCCTCGCTCTCTACCCAATCCCACTTCACCCTGTAGCCAATCCCGCCTCGCTCTCTACCCAATCCCACCTCGCTCTCTACCCAATCCCGCCTCGCTCTCTACCCAATCCCATCTCGCTCTCTACACAATCCCACCTCGCTCTCTACCCAATCCCGTCTCACTCTTTTCCCAATCCCGCCTCGCTCTCTACTAAATCCCTCCTCGCTCTCTACCCAATCCCTTCTCGCTCTCTACCCAATCCCACCTCACTCTCTACCCAATCTTACCTCGCTCTCTACCCAATCCCGCCTCGCTATCTACTCAATCCCACCTC